>NC_055998.1:89236722-89557357 GCF_018446385.1 Zingiber officinale | reverse complement strand
TGCATGTTGCCTGCTTTTGTATTACCCTCCATGCTCTTGTAAGAATTTTTTGAAGTGTTAATGCTTAATCGGCCGTTCTGCAAGTTTTTCTTGTTTGTTGCCTCGTGTCTCTGCTCAACATTTTCTCTCCTATTACTTGCAAGTGTGTCTTTTCTGATCGGCGACGAGCTACCCACTTTCACATCTGATTGATCAATTCAGTCTTACCGATCAGCCACCCTATTATGAAAACTTTTGAGTGGCACATTTCTTGGTCGACCGCTTTCGTCTATATACCGTTTTTCGTAAAGTCCCGTGTTTATGGTCGTTTCTTGACCGCTGAGGAAGACTGGGGTTTAAGGTCACCGCTTAACCATTGGGAAATCCTAGAGTTTAATATTGTCACTCGACCATTGATGAAGACTGAGGTTTAAGGTCACCTCTCGACCATTGAGGAATACTAGAGTTTAAGTCGCCGCTCGACCCATTGAGGAAGACTAGAGTTTATGGTCATCGTTCGACTGTTCAGAAAAAATAGAGTTTAAGGTCGCCGCTCGACCGTTTAGGAAGACTAAAGTTTAAGGTCGCCGCTCGACCGTTGAGGAAGACTAGAGTTTAAGGTCGCTGCTCAAACGTTGAGGAAGACTAGAGTTTAAGGTCAAAGCTCGAACGTTAAGGAAAGCTAGAGTTTAAGGTCGTCTCTCGACTGTTGAGGAAGACAAAAGTTTAAGGTCACCGCTCGATCGTTGAAGAAAACTAGAGTTTAAGGTTGTCGTTCGACCATTGAGGAAGACTTGGATGATCGACAGAAGAGTTTGAAATACTTTGTATTTTGCATTCATAGTTTTCCTACATTCACAAGGCACACCCTTATGTAGTTACATTGGGACCCATTCATGCACCTCACCCGACTCTATAAGGTTGAAGGTGGTTCACGCTCCAGGGACGTTCGAGCTGTCTGCCATTTTCATCCTGTAGGTAGTATGATCCCGAGCAGAGCTTTTGCACTACTTTGAAGGGACCTCCCCAGGGAGCTTCGAACTTGGTGACATCTTCGACTGACTTTATTCTCTTTCACACTAGGATGCCGACCTGGAAGGATCTCGGGATCACCCTTCGATTATAGTTCTACCTCATCCGCTGTCGGTATGCAGTGAGCTAAACGACAGCCTTAGCTCGCACCTCATCCATCAAGTCGAGTTTTATTAACCTCCGCTCAACGTTCCCCCCCGTCGTAGAGTTGTATTCGATCGGACTCCACTCTGACTTCTATGGGGACCACTGTTTCACCTCCATACACCAGATAGAATGGTGTTACGTCGGTCGCCTCTTTTGGAGTCGTGCGAAGTGCCCAAAGGACACTCGGGAGCTCATCAACCCAACTTCCTTCTATTTGGTCGAGTTGAGTTCGTAGACCCTTGAGGATCTCCCAGTTCACGACATCTACCTGGTTGTTGCTTTAGGGGTAGGCCACTAAGATGAAAGCTTGATGGATCCCGTAGCCTTTGATCCATTCTCTTAGCCTCCGACCGACGAATTTCCTTCCGTTATCCGAGACGAGCCGGTGGGGTATACCGAACTGACATAAGATGTTTTGCTAGAGGAATTTGATGACCATCTGTTCACTTATCTTTGCAAGCAGCTCGGCCTCCCCCCACTTTGAGAAGTAGTCCACCGTGATGAGCAGGAACTGTTAGGACCGATGTGCCCGCTAGAGGGGGGTGAATAGCGGCTCACCCAAATCGTTCGCTTCCTACATTGTTAGCTTGCACAACGGAATAATACAAAAATAAACAAGCTAAACAAAATACAAGACAAGAAAGAATTCAAACCAAGCTACACGATCATTTACGTGGTTCGGAGATAAAGCTCCTACTCCACGGCGTGTCCGTAAGCTGGACGATCCCTATCCGTCGATGGATTACTCCCCGGAAGACCTCCGGCTAGCTCAAACTCCTTGTGGGTGGAGAAACCTCACCACAAACTCACCAAGACCTCTTGGACACAAGGAAAACTCTTGAGCACTTGTAGACTACTAATTAGACCTTAACCAAGTCTAATTTCGTCACCTTGGCTGGCCATACCAAGCTCCTTCTTATAGAGCTTGGAACAAATCAGAACCTGATTTGCCCGTTACCAGTCGACTGGTCCTTGCACCAGTCGACTGGTGCCAGCCCAACGGCTATCTCAACGGCTCTGCTACAGTGAATCAGTCGACTGCTACAGTAACGCTACAGTACTGCTACAGTAACCCTAATTCTAGGATTTTACCTCGAGTACATTCACTCAGCACTCGTTCTCGCCCGACCAACCTAGACCTAGCCTTCTAGCCTCCTCCATCAACCTTGCGTACCTCGGATGCCTCCCCATCCTTCACGTCTTGCCTTCTGGAGCTTCCATCGGCCTTGTCATTGTTGTCGGGTCTTCCTTTGCCAAGAGGTCGCGCCTCCGGGACTTCATCCATTGCCAAGTCACACTTGGACTTACGTTGCCAAGACTACATGCTTGGACTTACACCGCCAAGACTCATCCTTGGACTTTCCTCCTTTGCCAAGATTACACTTGGACTTACGTTGCCAAGACCACATGCTTGGACTTTCACCGCCAAGACTCACCCTTGGACTTTCCTTGTTGTACCTGTATCCTGCACACTCATAATGCATATCAAATACAACAATAAACCTAACTTAAACCTTTGCCCAAACATCAAAACTTAGGGCACCTAGATTGCTCCAACAGGAACCTCCGCTGACCGGTCACCATGGGAAATGGTCCCACGATGTCCATGCCCCATTGGTCTAACGAGCAAGACACCGTGGATGCCTTCATCTCCTCGGTCGGTTGGTGTGAGATATTGTGATACCTTTGGTAGGATAGACAATTGGTTACTATCCGAGCAACATCTTCTTGGAGCGTGGGCCAAAAATATCCAGCTAAGAAAACCTTTTGGGCCAGTGAACGACCACCCGGATGGCTTCCACAAGAGGCATGATATACTTCTTTGAGTATATACTTCATGTTCTCTGGGCCCACACATTTGAGCAGCGGTCTTAAGAAAGATCTCTTATAAAGCTGGTCTCTGATTAAGGTGAATCGTTTGGCCCTCTTTTTTAGTAGTTGACCTACTTCCTGGTCGGCCGATGTGCTACCCAATTGGAGGAATTCAATCAGCAGCGTTCTCTAGTCGCTTGGGAAGATCACTCCATCCATCTAGTCAATGTGCATTACCAATGAAACTTGTTCGATCGGCTGGCTAATTGCAACTAGTGATAATGAAATAGTTAACTTAGCCAGTTCATCTGCGACTTGATTGTTCGATCGGGGGATCTTCTGTATAGTAACCTCTTGAAAATTTGCCTTCAACTTCTCGAAGGCTTCTATATATAACTTGAGTTGGGAGCTGCTAATCTTGAACATCCCTGATAGTTGTTGGACGACCAACTAAGAGTCCGAGTGAATGAGGACTTTTGTGGCTCTGACATGCCGAGATGTTTGAAAGTCAGCTATCAAAGCTTCATATTCAGTTTCGTTGTTGATGGCATGATAATCCGACTGAACGGAAAGTTGCATTCGATCTTCCTGAGGTGAAATGAGCAAAATACTGATCCCGCTGCCCTACCGAGAGGATGAACTATCGACATATATTTTCCAAACAGATTCCGGCTCGGCATTCTGGACCTATGTGATGAAATCAGCCAAGGCCCGAGCTTTGATCACCTTTCGGGGCTGGTATTGAATGTCGAACTCAGTTAGTTTGGTTGTCCACTTGATCAATTGTTCAAATGCCTCTGGGTTAAGGAGGACTCTCCCTAAGGCGCTATTGGTCATCACGATGATCGGATGTGCGAGGAAGTATGGGCGGAGCCTCCAGACGACAAGTTCCAATACGTAAGCTTATTTTTCAAGAACAGTGTAGCGGGACTCGACGTCTTTCAATATATGACTTAAAAACTACACGAGTTGTTGTTCCTGGTCATTCTGCTTAACTAATGCCAAGCCGACTGCATACTCGATGAATGACAGATAAATCTAAAGTGGCTCCCCAACGCTTAGCTTAGCTAACACAAGTAAGGAATTAAGATACTCCTTAAGCTCTTTCAATGCCCGATCGTACTCCGCATCCCACTAGAATTTTTTCGCTCGGTGCAGCACCTTGAAGAATGGTAAGCTCCGGTTGGATGACTTGGATATGAATCTGGACAATCTTATGATCTGTCCGGTCAGCCATTGGGCCTACTTTAAGCTATGTGGCGGAGGCATGTCTTGCAGTGCCTTCACCTTACTCGGATTTGCCTCAATCCCCCACTCCGTGACAATGTAACCCAGGAATCATCTACTTCTCGCGTCGAACAGGTACTTGTTTGGATTCAGCTTTATTCCATAAGCCTCTATACTACGACCAATCTGCCTTCGAAACACCTTGTTCATCATCCTCTAATAGGTGGCACCGGTGTTCTTCAATCTGAATGGCATGACGTTGTAATAGTATGTTCTGTCGGAAGTAATGAAGCTAACCTTCTCCTGATCATCTCGGGCGAGCGGCACTTGGTGGTAACCCTGATACACGTCGAGCATGCAGATTAGCTCGCAACCCGCCATGGAATCCACCATGTGATCTTATCCTGGGCAATGGATAGAAATCCTTCGGGAACGCTTTGTTTAAGTCACGAAAGTCGATGCAGACCCATCATTTGTTACCCGTCTTGGAGATCAGCACCACATTAGCAAGCCAGCTTGGGAATTGGACTTTTTGTATATGACCGGCCTCCAACAGTTTCTCTATCTCCTCCCAGATAATTAGGTTTTGCTCCATGCTCAAGTCCCTTTTCTTTTGCTTCACCAGTCGAGCATCCGGTCAGACATGAAACTCGTGCTAAGCGACACTTGGCGAGATTTCGGGGAGTTCGTGGGTTGACCAGGTGAACACGTCATGGTTTCGCCCAAGGCAGGCGATCAGCTCAGCCTTCTTCATGCTTTCCAGATCGGTAACAATGAAGGTGGTCGCTTCTGACCGGCTTGGATAGATCTGGACCACCTCCTTCTCTTCGTAAACCAATGTAGGAGGCTTCTCCGTGATAGAGCTTACCTCCAAGCACAGATTTTTTCGAGCGGCTTTTGCTTATACTCTGACCATCTCAATGTAGCATCGCCGAGCGGCCAATTGGTCACCCTTGACTTCTCCCACCTTGTCGTCCACCTGGAATTTGATCTTCTGGTAGTAGGTGGATACTACCGCTCAGAATTCGTTGAGCGCCGGTTGACCCAGGATGACATTGTAGGCCGAAGGCGAGTCTACCATGATGAAGTTGGTGGTTCTGGTCCTCTTCAGGGGCTCCTCTCCAAGTGAGATGGCTAGCTTGGTCTAGCCGATCGACAACACTTCGTTTCCTGTGAACTAATCAACACTTCGTTGGGGTCATCATCAGCAGCAACTCGCTTCAGTTGATTTGCAACTAATCGAACATCTTCTTAAGTATGATGTTCACCGAACTCCCTATATCAACAAAAGTTCTATGAACTATATAATTTACGATTACTGCTTGGATGATCAGTGCATCGTCGTGAGATATTTCCACTCCCTCTAAGTCTTTCGGGCCGAAGCTGATCTCGGATCCTCCGGCTCTCTCCTTGTTGCAGCCAACAGCATGGATCTCAAGTCACCAGGTGTGTGACTTCCTCTCTCGATTAGAATCACCGTGGTTGGCCCACCGGCGATCATTCCTATTTCTCCTCGAGCCGCATTGCTTTGATTTTCCTCATCCTGTTCTGATGGTCTATTTCGCTTAGCAGAAGCTTGGACGGTCCTCCGAGGGGATTGATGATGGTGCAGCTCAGTCTGTAAAATACGGTACCCAAATAATTAAATAATAAGGTTATTTGAGAAATAATCTTATTAGAATTTTTATAAATTTTTAGAACTTTTCTGGGATTTAATCGGAGCTCATAGGCACATTTTGAGGGGATAAATTTATAGGCTTGGGAAAAAGTCTATTTGGAATACCCAAAAATAGGAGTTGATTGAGGAGTGTACTTAGGGTTTAATTAAGGAAAACCTAAGTATAGAAATATATATAAGTTCTTTCCTTTTTCTCTCCTCTCACCGCCGTACACCACCTCCGCCCGATCCCCTCTCTGCGTCGACGATCTCTTCACCGAGCCCTCCTCTTCGTCACCCCTAACCTGTCGATGCCTCTTCCTCTTCTCTCCTTTTTCTTCTCTTCTACCCCACCGCCACACACAACCATCCCAATTTTTCCCTTCCTCGTGCTCTAACCTCACCTCTTCTCCTCGACGCCGATGTCACAAGGGAATTGATCGTCGGCGGCTAAGCATCCCTTCTCCTCCATACAATGGCCCTGTTCATCACGTTGTCTTCTTCCGGAGTTGCTACCTCATTCGGGCAGATCTTCGAGCAAAGGAAAGGGGGGAAGGCCGAGCCCTACCATTGATTTTCTCTTGCGATCGATCCAGTGTCAGCACTTGCGCACTGCCCTGATTGCTACCACCACTGCTCGGCAACATCGTTGCCGAAGGGTAAGGGGCCAATGCAAAGGGGGCAGGGCTACCATTCATGCCGTCACCACCCCTTTCTTCTTCTCCGATTATCTTCGAGCTGGTGCCCTAGTGTCGTGGCCATCCTTTCAGCCACAGGAAGGTATGAGGTGTTGTTATCCCTGTTCCTCTTCCCTGTTTGATAGTCATCACAGCTTGTCATCAGGTTGGTACCTTCTAGATTGCAGATCAATGGCTACGATAACCCTATTTTTGTGCTTGGATCTGTGCCACTGTCGTAGATCAGTGATTCTTGAGGCAGCGAGAGTTGCTGGACAGCTTCACCATTATCGGAAGAGCCAAGAACCGCTGATATGGGTAATAAACTGAATCTTATCAGATTTAATGAGTTCATTAATCTATCCTTAGCTGATAATGTTGGATTGAGTTGGGTTTGTATTGGTGTGGAATTAGTTGATCGATGGATTTAGATTAGCTATTTGATGTATGAAGAGATTTGGTTGTGATTTTATGATTTGTTATAGGACTTTGATTTGAGACGAGTATCTCGACGTGAGATCTATTTGATACGACCTTCTTTATGAGGCAGGTACCTTGACTTATCTCTTTTGATATTGTCATTCTGATATGCATAGTGGGTTATATCTAGTAGTAATGGTTATGTTTATATCTACCTTGGTATGCCACTACTTGATACCCGTAGTATGCCCATATTGTTATCTGTTATACATTTATGCTTATGTCCTCTTGATTGTTTCCATGTGTACTTATGTTCATAGAAGTAGTGACATAAAATACAGTACCGGATACAGGTATAGCTACTAGATATACTTGGCATGTGTACCTAGATTATGGTATGGACTCGGTTTTTCCCTTTTGGTACACTTTATGTGGAGGTTGATATTTTCAGGAGTTACATGCTTGATTTTGCCTTTTGGTATACATTATGTGGAGGTTGACATTTTCAGGAGTTACATGCTTGATTTTGCCTTTTGGTATACATTATGTGGAGGTTGACATTTTCAGGAGTTACATGCTTGGTTTCCCTTTTGGTACACATTATGAGGAGGCTGGTATTTTGAGGAGTTACATGATTTAGTGTCATGCACCATTTTGCATGATTGCATGCTGAGTGATTGTCGGCTCCATTGTTGTTGAGCACATCGCCAGTTAGATGATCTGCACACACAATCACTCATGGGTTAGTGGTGTTAGAGTGTATACTAAAAGCCTAGCTTTTGGTATAAACATTTATCTAGAAATAAGAATCACATTGGTCAAATGTCTACATTTATGATAAATGTAGTTGCTCAATTAATTTATATTGTAGATAACATGGTATGTGGTGTCACATACAGAAGATCATGTTATCGATTCCTTATAAATTATAAACAGTAGCTCACGACCAAGATGGAAAGGAACAAACCATTGGAAGGTCGTAGTGTAATTAGGTATTAGTTTATCTTAACTATATAATTACACTAGTACACTTAGAGTGTATTGAGTAGGACAATTTGAAGTCGTTCTTTTTATACTGACTTTATAAAGGAACAAAGACCTCAGTTATTATGGAAGTGTGTGCTCTTAATCCTAATATAATAACAAGCACATATATTTGATATTTATTTCTTTAATTTATCAATGGGTGAGATTTAGTTCGATGAATCAATAAGCCCGATAAGTTGGGAAATGATATCACTTATAGTGTGTATTATTGATTATAGAAGGAAACTGTGTCCTAGTGATCTAGGTTGAGAGTGTCCTCAAGAGGAGCTCATAAGGATTGTCATGTTAAACCCTGCAGGTGGACTTAGTCCGACATGACGATGAAGTTGAGTGGTACTACTCTTGGAACTAGATATTAATTAAGTGAGTTGTCAGTAACTTACTTAATTAGTGGGCATTTGTTATCTTAAACACAGGGAGACTAACACACTCATAATAAGAAGGAGCCCAAAATGTAATTTGGGATTGGTGCGGTAGTTCAATAATAGTTCTTTAGTGGAATGAATTATTATTGATGAAATTAAGTTGTGTGTTCGGGGCGAACACGGGATGCTTATTTTCATCGGGAGACCAAAACCAATTCCTCCTCTCGGTCCCTATCGTAGCCTCTAGTATATAGAGATTTATACCCACGAATACCCACCTTCTTACCCATCCAATGGGGGCCAAGCTAGCTTGGAACCCAAGCTAGGGCCGCCAAGACCAAGTGGATGAGCCATGTAGGTGGCGGCCAAAGCATGGGTCCCAAGCTTAGGTGGCCGGCCACAAAATATTAAAAGATTTTTATTAAAATTATTTCTTATGTGGATATCATGATTTTAAAGAGTTTAAAATTAAAAATTTCCTTTTATAGCTTTCTACAAAGATTAAGAGAAGAGATTAATCTCTTTCCTTATTTGTAGTTTAAAAGGATGGTTTTAATTTTGGCAAAAACTTTCCTATTTGTAAATCATCTACATGTTTAAAAGAGTTTAAAATTTGAAATCTTTCCTTATTTGTTGATTAAAGGAGGATTTTAAATTTTAAGAAAACTTTCCTTTTTAACCATGTTCATGATTTAAAAGAAAGTTTAAAAATTAATAATTCTCTTTTATTAGTTTCTACAAAAGATTGAGAAAAGATTTGATATCTTTCCTTATTTGTAGATTAAAAGAGATTTTAATTTTTAGAGATAACTTTCTTTTTATCCACATGTTTAAAAGAAAGATTTTAATTTATTAAATTTCCTTTTTATAAACCAATCATGAAGGGATTAAATTATTGGAGAAATTTTATAAATTTCTGGAGACAAATTAGGAAGTTTTAATTAATTAAAACTCTCCTTGTTTGTAGCTTTTATGTGGCCGACCAAATAAAATTGAGAAAGAAAATTATTTTAATTAAATAATTTTTCCTTTTCAATGGAAAAAGAATTAAGGAAATTTTTATTAAATTTTCCTTATTTGCAGGATCAAGGATTATAAAAGAGGGGGTAGAGGAGGCTTCAGGGCTAACGACTCTATTCTATTTTTCTCCCTCTTTTCCTTGGTGGTGTGGCCGGCCCTATTTCTCTCCTCTCCTCTTGTTGGCCGAAACTTATCTCTTGGTGGAGTTTTTGTTAGTGGCCGGATCAAGGAAGGAGAAGAAGGAGAGAAAGCAAGCCTCGTTTCTAGCATCCCTTAGAGCATGGTGGTGGTGGCCGAACCTCTTCATCCTAGAAGATGTTTTGATGGCCGAAACTTGCAAGGAAGAAGAAGGTGATTGGTGGTTTCTCATCTCGGAAGAACGTTGCCCACACAACGTCCGAGGTTAGAAGAGGAATATGGTAGAAGATCAAGAGGTCTTTCTAAAAGGTATAACTAGTAATTTTTGTTTCCGCATCATACTAGTTATTTTTGGAAATAAGACTAAATACAAGAGGCATACGATTCTAGAGTTTCGAATTTGTTTTCGATATAGTGTTCTTTTGTTTTTCTTTCCCTTGTGATTTGATTGTTCTTTTTGGTTAACCTAAATTTATTTTAGGAAATTAAATATTATCTTTCCATAAAAGGTTTTGTCTAGTCGGTGGTGGTTGCTCCCATATCCAAGAAGGCCGTGTGCCTCGCCACGTCAGTACTGGGAACCAATTATGGAAATTAATATTTAACGAAATTAATAACTTAAGGTGATTTGCGTCGAACGTGTTAAGTTCCGCAGGAGACCCAAGTCAAAACCTAAAAGAACGAATAGATTAAGTTTTGGATCAAACGTGTTAAGTTCCGCAGGCGATCCAAAATTTAATTTAAAAGAACACATGGTAGCTAGGAAAAGGTTCAGACCTTTGTACAAAATTTTTGTACAGTGGAACCTTTAGGTTTTCCGAGTAGCAACCAACAAGTGGTATATTAGGCAAGGTGTGTGCAGTTTGCTCTATCATGGCTCCGCTGGTCCGCTCATGGGTAGTATGACTGCAGCGTGGTAGCGGGCAGAGATCCCTACTCTTGACTATGACACAGGGAGATGAGAGCTTAGGCTCCCCGACTATGTTTAGGGTAGGAGGATAGGTGTACTTCGACAGCATCCTGTCCACTCGATCACTCAGGAGTAGTGATGGCAGAGTGTACAGTTGTCATAGCCCTACCCACTCGGTCTCATGATCGCGTGTGAGATGGCTAACTGGTGTCAGGGGTGACCAGGTCATTTGCATTATATACATGGATTGTATTTATTTTTTGTGATTGTCGTATTTTGATGGTTGCATATGATTGACATGCATATAGGAGACATTATATATTTGGTCTGGTGACCCTACATCTGTTGGTGAGGTTCACACCTTTATGTCAGGATAGGAGGCCCTAGTGAATACATTTCTTCTGTTGTTCAATTTTACATTACCTTTTTATTGTTCAGGAGACTGTACTGTATGATTATTACTGGTAGTTATATTTTACTATGCATGTCTGTCGATACCCACTGATTATGTTATACTCACTACCCTTTATTTTTTCCTGTTGTTTTCAAGTTATCATATAGATCTGTCGTGTCGCTTGGAATATCCTATCTGTCGGTCCCACGTCACATTCGAGGACTATTTCCAATTTTACCTCTGCTTTACTTGTCTTATGTTTTTGGTGGACTTGGTGTTATATAAATTCGACTTTGTTTTTGGAGTTTGCTATGTGGAGTTGTAATTGTTTTGTTGTGGTTGTGTAAGCCTAGCCGACTAGTAGTCTTTGTTTTTTTTGTTTGTGTGGGCTTTCTTTCGTTTTCTGCCATGTTTGTTTTTAGTACAGCCATGTGGGCTATTTAATGTATATAACTGCATGGTTGTATATATATATATATATATATATATATATATATATATATATATATATATATATATATATATATATATATATATATATATATATATATATATATATATATATATATATATATATATATATATATTCTAGTCGTGTGGGATGATGTATAGTTTGTGAATATATATATGATTCAGATTGTCACCGTTACAGGGGAGATGCTGATAGATTTTCCTCTAGCAGGGACTCCTCTGTGGCGTGATAATTTATTGGTATTAGAGCCATAGGTTTACGATGCCTATTTTCTTGCATTTTGGATTTCATGTTTTGGTTTTCTCAATATGACTTTTCGGGTTTTGACACCAAACAACAGCAGGACATTTCCAAGCTATAGGAGGTATATTTTTTTACTGTTATCATGCACTTCTTTTAGTACATATATAGTTATCTATAATAGTTAGTTATGACATGTGTTAGTACTCTTTTTGTACCTGTCTAGTTGTTTGTAGCATATATTTCATGTGATGGGTCAACCAGTGATCACGGTCGACCCTACTGGAGATCAAGGATAATAGTCTCAGGGGATTCATCATATTATACTATCAGTAATAATCATGTTGACTCAGTCTGTAGAGGATTAATTTATATTCTCTTTGGTTCTGTCTGTAGAGGATTGATTTACCCTTATTGACTTGGGTAGCTGTGGATTGATTTACCTTAGTTTCTTTGGTTGAGGATTGATGTACTCTTATTGGATCAGTTAGTATATGACCGATCTATTTTTGTTGGTTCGATCAGTAGGGGACCGACTTATTCTATTTTTATAGAGATTTTGATTTTTAGGTTACGAGTGCTTGGTTAGATATTTTGAGGCACATTTGGGTACATGACTTGTACCAATGTAGATAAGACTGAATTAGCGATATTCCATTGTCGGCTTGGTCAATCTGTAGAGGATTGACGTATCCTATTCCATGGGGACTTTGACCCTAGATCGTCTGTACCTGTTGGATGACTTAGAAGGTACATTTGGATAGGATACCCCCAGGGTTGTGGAAAGGTGTAAAGTTACTTGCTTAACATTTTTGAGATACAACCGTTACTTGATTGTATAACTTGGTGAGTACATTCGGATATATAATTTGTACTGGCGTAAGAAAAGGTGAAGGTAGATGTTTGTCTTTTACATGACAAGCCTTCACGTGAAGGAAGAAGCAGATGATGATTTTTTAGATCAATGCATCATTTGGTAATTACGTTGAGGTGTTTTGAGAGCGAGTATTTCACTACCTCTTTCGGTAGCATGATGGATTATAAGGTGATGGTCAATTGACTTGCCTAACGCTATTCCATGGGGGATCCTGACTCATGGACCAATCACGGATATCCTTGATGGTATCTAGGGATTTATGACCCGCAATGATACAAAGGTGGTGTTAGTTGATTAACACCTAGGAAGTTGCACCTTCACTAAGTGAAAATATCATATGATGATTTATGAAGAGCAGAGCGTCAATTGACAGTTATGTCAGTTAGCTATTTGTTGATAGTACTTCTCTACCCTTGTGTGCATTGCTTGTCACAAAAGGTTACAAAACCTTAGGTGGAGCAATCGTAGTATGATGTGTTATAAGACAATGGTTAGTTGACTCAACTAACATTGTCTCCATCGAGTAGCTCGAGACCTTGACCACATGATCATTTTACCAAGGTCTTGAAGTTTATAATTTAGATTGGAGTGTTCGATCTTTTGTCGACATTAGTCGGAGGACATTATACGAGTATGATTATGAGATTTGTGGTGATATTCTTTGATGGGTAGACTCTTAGTCAGGAGGTTGAAAGGCCCTTTGGATTTTAAATTGTCATTTCTTTATTGTGGATATTTAAGTATCTGAAGGATGATATTTGACATACTCTTTGAATATTTATAGATGAAATTAGTCGAGTTTTTATACTCATCTTTTGGATTGATCGTATCTTTACCACTTCGAGAATTGTTGATTATCGATCAGGAAGTCAAGAGATATCCCTTGGATTTCAGTAGTCATATAACTTAGGTGGGATTGTGATATATTTATACATCTTAATAGTACACCAAGATGAGAATTTGTTACTGGAAAATTATCAGGTTTGATTGATGTTGACGATGGTTTGAGGTTGAGGGATATTGTGAGATCAGATATTGTGATATGTGGATTTCTAATAATTTATTGAAGTAAATGTTGAGTTATGTGGTTGTCTAATGATCCATTAGTAGATATTTGTTTCGATGATCTATTAGTGAGTATTTATTTTGATGATCTATTATTTGGGTATGTCGTTGATGGTGACATAGTGAGTGTCATGTGTGATATTTATGAATTTGGTGATCGGATTACAGATTCGTTGCTAGTAATCTTATGGTTGAGTATGCCTTATATATAGACATTATGAGTTTTTGATAATGTCATTTGGTCTTACCAATGCTCCAACGGTATTATGGATTTGATGAACCGCGTCTTCTTGGAGTATCTAGATTAGTTTGTTATCATTTTCATCAACGACATTTTGATCTACTCGCGTTCCGAGGAGGAACATGCATAGCATCTTCGCATAGTCTTGGAGATTCTTTGACGACATTGTCTATATGTAAAGTTTAGTAAGTGTGCTTGTTGGCTACCTTCGGTCAATTTTCTGGGACACGTGGTTTTTAACCGAGGTATGTCCATAGACCCTCAGAAGATCGAGGCTGTCACTAGTTGGGAGCAGCTGCAATCATTTCAGGAGATCCGCAGTTTCTTGGGATTTACTGGATATTACAGACGATTCGTTAAGGGTTTCCCTCACATTGTTATGCCGCTAACACGCCTGACCAGGAAAGGCGTGAAGTTCACATGGTCAGAAGCCTACGAGACTAGCTTCCAGGAGCTGAAGCAGAGATTAGTGTCGGCACCAGTTCTGGTTTTGCCCTCTGGAGAGGACGGATTCATACTCTACACCGACGCTTCTCTACAGGGTTTGAGTGCTGTTTTGATGCATCACGATAGGGTAGTCTCCTATGTTTCTCGTCAGCTAAAGGAGCATGAGAAGAACTACCCAGTACATGATCTGGAGTTAGCTGTCATTATATTTGCTTTGAAGATTTGGCGGCATCATCTGTATAGTATATTTGAGATTCTTACTTATCATAAGAGTTTTAAATACCTTTTCACCCATAAGGAACTCAATCTCTGACAGAGGAGATGGATAGAGTTTCTGAAGGATTTTGACTGTACCATTAGCTACCATCTAAGGAAAGCTAATGTGGTTGCCAATGTACTTAGTCGGAAGTCCAGAGAGACTTTAGCATGCCACCGAGTTTTGGTCACAAACTTGATTCAGGGTTTTTCTAAGTTGGGCCTTGAGGTGCAGGGACAGATAGAATAGGATATTCTTGTTACCATGGCTGCTCAGTCATCGATCAAGATGAGGATCCGAGAGGCCCAAGCCAGTGATCAGCGCTTACAGTTCATTGGCAGCTAGTTAGCTTCCGGGCAGCAGACGGAGTTTACCCGAGATGACGAGGGTATTATTTATTTCTGAGGCAGATTATGCGTACCTCAATCTTACCCCGTTATAAAGGAGTTACTTCAGGAGGCACATCGCTCCCGATTTATTATCCACCCAGGTGGAAGCCACATGTATCGAGATTTAAGGCATTCCTATTGGTGGAACGGCATGAAGAAAGACATCGCGGAGTTTGTAGCTAGATGTCTAGTTTGTTAGTAGGTGAAGGTTGAGTACTAGAGACCTGCCGATTTACTTCAGAGGATTCCTATTCTGGAGTGGAAATGGGAACACATCACTATGGATTTTGTGGTGGGAATGCCTAGGACACGACGAGGCCATGATGCGATTTGGGTAGTCGTTGACCGATTAACCAAATCCGCACACTTCTTAGTGATTCAGAAGACAGATTCACTGGATTGATTGGCAGAGCTGTATTATCGAGAGATCATCAGATTGCATGGTGTTCCTTTGAGCATTATATCAAATAGAGACCCCCAGTTCACGTCCTGGTTCTGGTAGAGTCTGCAGCAGGCCTTGGGCATGCAGCTCCATTTTAGTACAGCATTCTATCCGCAAACAGATGGACAGTCATAGCAGACCATCCAGACATTAGAGGACTTGCTGAGGTCTTGAGTTATAGATTTTGGAGGCAGCTAGTAGGACCACCTGCCATTAGTAGAGTTCTCCTACAACAATAGCTATCAGTCGATTATCCAGACGACACTGTTTGAAGTGTTGTATGGTAGGTCTTGTCGGACACCCACCCTCTGGGAGGAGGTTGGGGAGACCCAGCTGCTAGGACATCAGAGAGCTCAGCAGGAGGTACAGTTGGTCCTCACTATCAGACGGAGGATGTCCGAGGCGTAGGACCATCAGAAGAGTTATGCAGATCAGAAACAGAGACCCCTGGAGTTCTCTACAAGCGACCATGTATTTTTTAGAGTCTCACCCACGAAAGAAGTGAAGAAATTTAGTGTTTGAGGTAAACTAGCTCCACGATACATTAGACCTTTCCAGATCTTAGAAAGGAATGGAGTGGTAGATTATCGTCTGGCACTACCACTGTCTCTGTCAAGCATTCACGATGTATTCCATGTGTCTATGCCGAGGAGATATATATCTGACCCAACACATGTTCTGTCAAATATATCAGTTCTCATTCAGCCAGATGTTACATACGAGGAGGTTCCGATATGGATTCTGGACCACAAAGAGCGTCAGCAACGGAACAAGACTATCCAGCTGGTTAAAGTTGGATGGCGGTATCATTCTGACGAGGAGGCTACCTGAGAACTCAAGGATACGATCCGAGCTTGATACCCCCATCTTTTTACTTGAGGTATGTGGGTTAGAGTTCCTTTCAGCATTTATACTATTTATCTATTGTTAGTACTTGTTGATGGTACATAACAAAATTTGGGGACCAAATTTTTTATTAGTAGGGGAGAATATAAAATACGGTACTCAAATAATAATTAAATAATAAGGTTATTTGAGAAATAATCTTATTGAAAATTTTAGAAATTTTTAGGACTTTTCTGGAATTTAATTGGAGATCGTATGATGTATTTTGAGGGGATAAATTTATAGACTTGGGAAAAAGCCTGTTTGGAATACCCAAAAGTGGGAGTTAATTTAGGAGTGTACTTAGGGTTTGATTAAGCAAAACCTAAGTATAGAAATATATATAAGTTCTTTTCTTTTTCTCTCCTCTCACCGCCGCGCACCACCTCCACCTGATCCCCTCTCTGTGCCAACGATCTCTTCATCTTCACCGAGCCCTCCTCTTTGTCACCCCCAACCCGTCAACGCCTCTTCCTCTTCCTCTTCCTCTTCTCTTCTCCCCTCACCGCCGCACACAGCCATCCCGATTTTTCCCTTCCCCGTGCCCTAATCTCACCTCTTCTCCCCGACGCCGACGCTACGAGGGTATTGATCGTCGGCGGCTAAGCATCCCTTCGCCTCCATCGATTGGCCCTGTTTGTCCGAGTGTCTTCTTCCCGAGTTGTTGCCTCATGTGGGCAGATATTCGAGCAAAGGAAAGGGGGGAAAGCCAAGCCCCAGCATCGATTTTCTCTTGCGATCAATCCAGTGCTGTCACTTGCGCATCGCCCCGATCGCTACCACCACTGCTCGGCGATGTCGTTGCCTAAGGGGAAGGAGCCAACGTAAAGGGGGCAGGGCTACCATTCGTGTCGTCACCACCCCTTTCTCTTCTCCGATTATATTCGAGCCGATGCCCTAGTGTCGTGGCCATCCTTTTAGCCATAGGAAGGTATGAGGTGTTGTTATCCTTGTTCCTCTTCCTTGTTCGACAGCCGTCATAGCTTGTCATTGGATTGGTACCTTCTAGATTGCAGATCAATGGCTACGACGACCCTATTTTTATGCTTGGATCTGTGCCGCTGTCGTAGATCAGTGATTCTTGAGTCAGCAAGGGTTACTGGACAGCTTTACCATCGTCGGAAGAGCCAAGAACTGCTAGTATGGGTAATAAACTGAATCTGATCAAATTTAATGAGTTGGTTAATCTATCATTAGCTGATAGTGTTGGATTGAGTTGGGTTTGTATTGGTGTGGAATTAGTTGATCGATGGATTTAGATTAACTATTTGATGTATGAAGAGATTTGGTTGTGATTTTATGATTTGTTACATGACTTTGATTCAAGACGAGCATCTCGACTTGGGATCTATCTGATACGACCTTCTTTTTGAGGTAAGCACCTTGACTTATCTCTTTTGATATTGTCATTCTGATATGCGTAGTAGGTTATATCTAGTAGTAATGGTTATGTTTATATCTGCCTTGGTATGTCACTACTTGATACCCGTAGTATCCCCATATTGTTATCTGTTATGGATTTATGCTTATGTCCTCTTGATTATTACCATGTGTACTTATGTTCATAGAAGTAATGACATATAATGTAGTTCCGGATATAGGTCTAGCTACTAGATATACTTGGCATGTGTGCCTAGATTCATGATACCTAGATCATGGTATGGACTCGGTTTTTCCCTTTTGGTACACATTATGTGGAGGTTGATATTTTCAGGAGTTACATGCTTGGTTTCCCTTTTGGTACACATTATGAGGAGGCTGGTATTTTTAGGAGTTACATGCTTTAGTGTCATGCACCATTTTGCATGATTGCATGCTGAGCGATTGTCAGCTCCATTGTTGTTGAGCACATCACCAATTATATGATCTGCACACACAACCACTCATGGGTTAGTGGTATATCAGGCAATGTGTGTGCAGTTTGCTCTGTCAGGGCTCCGCTAGTCCACTCATGGGTAGTGTGATTGCTGCGTGGTAGCGGGCAGGGATCCCTCCTCTTGATTATGACACAGGGAGATGAGAGCTTAGGCTCCCCCACTATGTTTAGGGTAGGAGGATAGGTGTACTCCGACAGCATTCTGTCCACTCGGTCACTCATGAGTAGTGATGGTAGAGTGCACAGTTGTCATAGCCCTACCCACTTGGTCTCACGATCATGTGTGAGATGGCTGAATGGTGTCATGGGTGACCAGGTCATTTGCATCATATGCATGGATTGCATTTATTGTTTGTGATTGATGCATTTTGATGGTTGCATATGATTGACATGCATACAGGAGGCATTATATATTTGGTCTGGTGACTCTGCATCTGTTGGTGATGTTAACACCTTTATGTCAGGATAGGAGGCCCTGGTAAGTACAGTTCTTCTGTTGTTCAGTTTTGCATTACCTTTTATTATTCAGGAGACTGTACTGCATAATTATTACTGGTAGTTATATTTTACTATGCATGTCTGTCGATACCTGCTGAGTATGTTATACTCATAACCCCTTATTTTTTCCTGTTGTTTTTAGGTTAGCACATAGATCCGTTGTGTCGCTTGGAGTATCATGTCTGTCGGTCTCACATCACATCCGAGGACTGTTTCCAGTTTTACCTCTACTTTACTTGTCTTATGTTTTTGGTGGATTTGGTGTTGTATAAATTCGACTTTGTTTTTAGAGTTTGCTATGTGGAGTTGTAATTGTTTTGTTGTGGTTGTGTAAGCCTAGCTGGCTAGCAGTCTTTGTTTTTTTTAGTTTGTGCGGGATTTCTTTCATTTTCTGCTGTGTTTGTTTTTAGTACAATTGTGTGGGTTGTTTAATGTATATAACTGCATGGTTGTTTAATGTATATATATATATATATATATATATATATATTCTAGTCGTGTGGGCTGATGTATAGTTTATAGATGTATAAATGATTCAGATTATTACCGGTACAGGGGAGATGCTGCCGGATTTTTCCTTTGGCAGAGACTCCTCTATGGTGTGACATAGTCGTCCTCCTCCCTTCTTCCCTTCGCCTCTCAAGTCATCCCCGTTGTCGTCAATCAGGAGATGGTGATCAACAATGATATCCTCGTGGGGTCGGTCTGCTAGCTATCAGCTTCAGATTGTAGTAGTCTCGAGTGTTACGTGTAGCCAACTGTGGAAGGAGCAGAAGAGGGACGTCCATACCCTGCCTTTTGAAGCCTTCAGGCGATCAACCGCCACATGTTGTACAGTATGATTCCTGGGCTCTTGGTGGGCTTGAGGTCCACCCGATCGGGGTCCCTTTGGCAGTTGATGGCTGCTCGGCGGTCTTTGTTCAGATGCAATTGCTGGCTCGGCCGGCGTCTCCCTTTTTCTTACTATTTGGGCTTCTTCCACATTAATGTACTCTGTGGCCTTCCTCTGAAGATGTTCGAAGTCCTGCGGCGGCCTGCGAATGAGTGATCAAAAGAACTCCCCTTCCGTGAGTCGCTGGGTGAAGGCGTTCACCAACATATCAGAGGAGAGCTGTAATACCCGTAAATTTCCTTTCCTCCAAAAAAAGAAAAAAGAAATATAAGAAGAGAAAAGAAATAAAAATATATATATAAATGACTCGGGCTGGGATTTGAACCCTAGACCTTTGATTTAAGATTAGTTTAAGTAGCCATTAGGTGCTGGTAAAGCATCACATTGGAAATAGGAAACTATTCATTATAAGTTGATTTTGTGTGAAGAGATGCCTCAACTTTCACTTAGTATAAAAGGGGAAGGGAAGAGAAGAAAACCTAACTTCTCATTTTCTCTTCTCCTCTCTAGCCGAAACCTTCTCCTCTTCTCCTCTTTTTGGTTTTCGGCCAAGAACCCTAGGGTTCCAAGGTTCTAAGTTCTTCAAGGGGAGAATCTAGGAGAAGAGATTTCACAAGGATTAGGACGCGTGGGAAGGGTGTCTTGGAGATTAAGGCATACAAGCGAGGATTTGTCCTTCCTTCACCCAATAATAGTAAGATATAGTGAAAGGATGTAAGTACTACTCACCTGCAGTATAAGTTGTTTCGATAATGCATGTGGTGTTATGTTTTTATGCATGTAAGGAAGATACATGTTCGGTTATGTTTAATGCATGGTAAGGAAGATGCATGTTATGATTGTATGATGCTCTCTAAAGTTTTTGGATTAAAAGTATGTTTAGAGTATCTTGAATCGCTTTCCATTTAGTTTTGGGGCTAAGAAGCATAATCAAGTACCCTAAAGTGCTTCCCTATAAGTAGGGGGGATTGAGCGCACATAAGGTGCTTGTTTAAATGACAAATAGGTGCAAGTATAAGAAAGCGATATGTAAAAGAAAGTATTTTACTTTAAAGTGGCATGTACTGGACACAAGGTCCATGGGTGAGCTCCTAGATCGCCCCTAGGCCCCTAGATCGCCTAGTAGTACCTTAATAGGTTCGGAATTAGCTACCTCGGATCTTATTAAGGATGCGCGTAGAGTAGTACAATGTCGGGCCCAAGCAAGTTTATTATTATTTTCACTAGTTATGTAATATAAAGTTTTCAAACTACGTTATTTGTCTTAGTAAAAGCCTTCTTAAGTTTGAGTTATGAAGTTTAACTTGGATGAACTCTATAGTATGGCAAGATTTATGTTTACATTGTTAGCATGGTTTTAAGTTGATGTTTTGCATGATAAATCTATTTAAAAATGCATGTCATGTACATATTTATGAATTATACGTTTTACCGTGAATTATTGTCAACGCGAGTTTTATGTTTTCCCAAGCAGATTTGAAACGCCTACCCTTGTTTTAATGTTTGTTTGTGAGTAGATGGTACTTACTAAGCATTCGCTTATAGATTTGCATTTCCTTATACTATAGATAAAGGAAAAGGAAAGCTTGAGTAGGAGGAGGCAGCAGGAGCAGTGTTTTTTGTGTGTGTGTGTGACGGAACAGTGGAAGGAGATCAGGAACTTGTTATTTTACGGAACATGTTGGGAACTCGATGTTAAAGTAATTTCTTCTTTTCGCTTTATATGAAATACTATCACTATTTGTCTAGGATGAAGTTGTTAGTTTAACAGTATAAGAGTGGCGAAGAGGGGAGCTCTAGGGTCTTCCCAAAGGGGAGAACAAACCCTTTTGTAGAGTGGGGTGTGACCTCCACATGGCCCGTGTCATGGCCGTGTGGAATCACACGACCCCCTACTTCCTGCTCTTTGCCAAGGTGACACGGCCGTGTCGATTCACACGGCCTTGCACCTCTTCCTCTCAGCCAAGTGGACATGACCGTGTGGATTCACATGGTCGTGCACCTCTTCCTTTCGGCCAAGGGGACATGGCCGTGTGAATTCACACAGCTGTGCACCTCTTCCTCTCAGCCAAGGGGACACGACCGAGTGGATTCACATGACTATGCAGCTCTGCTTGGCTCCAGGTCATGTCCCATCAGTCTAAATATGTTAGAGTAGATCCATGGACTGAGCAGTATATAATGCGTAAGAATGACAAAATTTAGATATACAGAAAGGGTAACGTCTGTCTTGTAAGTTAAGGTTATTAGAAGGGTGGGTGTTATAGTTTGGTATCAGAGCAAGTTCCACCCTTCCGCCACACACACATCAAGCATTTATCCTGCAGCTTCCAAGTAAGAAAGTACTTTCTCACAAATTTTATACATTTTATTCCTGCTAAGATTAGTAAGAACTGTTTATTAAGGTTAATCATGCTTATACTTGAAAGTATTGGGGGCAGCAAATAAGAATGATGGTGGACTGACGTATGTCTCACTAGTTGATTATGAATATGTAGATGGCCAGAGGACGACCGGTTAGACAGCCAAGAGTTAATGAACCTCAACCAGAGACAAATGAGTCTGTACCACCGGCAAACCTTTTAGAAGTAGTAACTCAGCTACAGAGATAATTGGCAGAACAGAAGCAGGTTATAGCCACCTTGACTGCTAACCAATGAGCTCCTCCTGTAGTTCCATCGGAAGCTAATGTGGTGGCACCAATTGCGGCCGAGCTTCTATCAGTTACACCTGCAACCCCTGCGAGGGTAGTGAGGCAGGAAGCATACCTTATCCAGTGGCAGAAACTGAAACCAGAGAACTTCTCTGGTACCAACGAACCGTGGGATGCTTAAGCATGGTTCAAAACCCTATAGAGTATAATGGAGTTGCTGGACTGGATAAAGGTAGAAAAGATAAAGTACGCTTCCTTCTGCCTCACTGGTGATGTAAGAATGTGGTGGGAACGGGTCAAGGCGAAAAGAATAGTGAATCAAATGACCTGGTCTGACTTCGAGACTAAGTTCTTCGAAGAGTTCTTTCATATGTGAGTCACGAACAAACATTACGATGAGTTCACGGAATTTCGACAAGGAAGTTTATCAGTTAATGAAGTTGTGAAGAAATTCAATAGGCTGGCTCAAGTTTATCAGTTCTATGCCCTGAGTTGGTCAGCACAGAACGAGAACTGGTAAGACTAATGCTCAAGATGCTGAGGCCAGAAATAGCTTTGAATGTAACTAGCGGAATTAATAGACCGCATATTGCAGAAGAGCTGATTAGTAGTGCCCTGATCACGGAACATTGCCTGAACAGTATTAAGCAGCAGAAGTCAGTACTGATTGAGAATAATGTTGGGTTTTTCGGGCCGCGAAAACCGCTTTTTCGCGTCGCGGAAACCCCGAAACCCCCTAGCCACTGGATCTCGTGCGAAGAAAACATTCGAAAAATACGAGTACGAGTTTAAACGTTGATCTACAGTAGATCTACATAAGGATAAACCTTTTTATACCTTTGTAGTGAAGCCCTTCGCAATCCCACTTGTCCTCGGTTCGCCGGATCTCGAAAGTATCAAAGTAGACACTTCTCTATGTGTATCCACACAAGCAAGAGATGGAGAAGAAACCTTTAGAGTATGCTAGCACTCAAGCAAGGTCTCGGCAAGAAGGAGGAGAGGGAGAGAAGAATTGTGAGCAAGAGGAAGAAGAAGAAATCAATTAGCCTTGAATGAAAATAAAACTTTTTTCCACACTAAAAGTGGTCGGCCACATTAAGACTTGTAACCCCCATGGAATATCAAGAGTCACAACTCTTGGTAACTCCCATGAGGTGACATTTGGTCAAGTTAAACTTGACTAAATGAAGAAGCCTTGATGATGTGACATTGGTCAAGTCAAAGTCAAGTCAAAACTTGACTCTTCATCTTCCTACTTAAGTCAAGTCAAACTTGACCACTTCTATCCCTTGGTTGATCTAATATAACCATTGGTCCAAGCCAATTTTAATTTAATGAATCTCTATTCATTGAATTAAATTAATTAAATGAGTCTAAGTCCAAATTAGACTCACTTAACACATGAATCAACTTGAGTCCAACTCAATTAACCTACTTTGGATTACTCTTAATCCAATTTGGTTCATCATATGAACCTAATCATTTAGGTTCATCAAATGAACCTAGTCTCCATCTAATTGCCCTTAGTGTGTGACCCTATAGGTTCTTGTAACGTTGGCAATGCCCCTAAACCCATTTAGGAGCATAAGTAATGAGCGGTATCTAGCAACACATCATTACTACCCAAGTTATAAGAATGTTGAGATCCAACATCACCTTGTGACTATTAATTGTGACTCCTCACAATATATGACAAGTGTCCTTCTATCATAGACATCTAGATTGGTCAATGTGAGGCATAGACCGTGTCATCCTCTGACCAATCTAAATCTTGAACTCCAAGTAGACTCACTAAATCAAATGAGCTCAATATCCTATATTGACTCATTTGGACATGGCCATGCACTTCGTGGTCTCACTCTATCAAGAATACCGATGTCTCTTCCGTCATATAGGAGGGATAGATCCCATCTACATCACTCACATCCCTCTGCATAATTTGTTATATACCCAGTAATCGCCTTTATAGTCCACCCAGTTACAGGTGACGTTTGATGAAACTAAAGTACATAACTCCTTATGTAGGGATCTATGGTGACTTCAGGTCTAAGGACTAGTAGTCATACTAATAGCCACATGAGAAAGTATATGACACTCATATAACGATCCATGATACTTTCTCATGGCGGGTCATTCAGTATACATTCTCTAATGTATACCCATGTGTCAACTTGATATCTCTATATCCATGACTTGTGAGATCAAGTCATCGAGTTGACCTACATGCTAGTCTTATTGCATTAACATTGTCCCTGAATGTTAATACTCGACTAGGAATGATTAAGAGTAGCGTTCCCTATATCATCTCACTATCGGTTCAACTAACTGATTGATATAGGTGAGAACCATCTACTCAAGGACATTATTATACTTAGTTTATTTGGCACCAATACAAGTAAGTATAATAACCAAAATCCAAATGTCTTTATTTATATAGAATATGATACAATAAGTCCAAAATACAATCATCAAATGATTGGCTCTAGGGCTCTAGCTAACAAATACAAGTTAAGGGAGTTCTGGCACTCATAAACCCTCGAGCCATGATTCAACCTGGAAGGGGAGCTCCAAGAGAAAGCAATGGGCAATAAAAAGGGAGGATCCGTAAGCTAGCAGCCTAAGTATGCTACGTGTCCTATGTGTGGTAAGATGCATCCTGGAATCTGTCATAAGGGCATTAGTGGTTATTATATGTGTGGTCAAGAGGGGCATATATCCAAGTATTGCCCAACCAAGATCCACCTACCTCCAGCATTGTTAAAATGTATACTAAAAGTCTAGCTTTTTGTATAAACATATAAGAATCACATTGGTCAAATGTCTATATTTATATGCTAAGTGTAGTTGTTCAATTAATTTATATTGTAGATAACATGGTATGTGGTGTCACACACAGAAAATAATGTTATCAGTTCCTTATAAATTATAAACAGTAGTTCACAACTAAGATGGTTAGGAACAAACTATTGGAATAGTCATAGTGTAATTTGGTATTAGTTTATCTTGACTATAAAATTACACTAGTACACTTTGAGTGTATTGAGCAGGACCATTTTAGATAGTTTTCTTTTTATATTGACTTAATAAAAGAACAATGCCTCTGTTATTATGGAAGTGTGTGCTCTTAATCCTAATATAATAACAAGCACATATACTTAATATTTATTTCATTGATTTATCAATGGGTGTGATTTAAATCGATAAATCAATAGGTCTAATAAGTTGAAAAATGATATTATTTATAGTGTCTGTTGTTGATTATAGAAGGAAACTGTGTCCTAGAAATCTAGGTTGATAATGTCCCCAAGAGGAGCTCATAAGGATTGTCATGTTAAACCCTGTAGGTGGACTTAGTTCGACACGACAATAAGGTTGAGTGATACTACTCTTGGATTAAGAAATTAATTAAAGTGAGTTGTCAGTAACTCATTTAATTAGTGGGCATTCGACATCTTAAACACAGGGAGATTAACACACTCAAGATAAGAAGAAACTTATATAGTAATATGGGATTGGTGCGGTAGTTCAATAATAACTCTTTAGTGGTATGAGTTATTATTGATGAACTCGAGTTGGGTGTTTGGGGCGAACACGGGAAGCTCAAGTTCATCGGGAGACCAAAACCAATTTCTCCTCTCGGTCCCTATCATAGCCTCTTATTTATAAAGTATTATACTCACCTATACCCACCTTCTTACCCACCTTAAGGTGGCCGGCCAAGCCTAGCTTGGAGCACAAGCTAGGGCCGGCCAAACCAAGGTGAGTTGGTTCCATTGGGTGGTCGGCCCTAGCTTGAACCCAAGCTTAGGTGGCCGACCAAAATAAAATAAAAGGGATTTTATTTTTTAAAATTTTTCTTATGTAGAAGCCATGGTTTTAAAAGAGAGTTTAAAATTTAAATCTTTTCTTTTATAGCTTTCTACAAAAGATTAAGTGAAAGGTTTGATATCTTTTTTATTTGTAGTTAAAAGGAAGATTTTAATTTTTGATAAAACTTTCCTTTTATGAAACCATCTTCATGATTTTCAAAGAGATTTTTTAAAATTAAATCTTTCCTATTATAGTTTCTACAAAAGATTAAAAAAAGATTTGATATCTTTCCTTATCTGTAGATTGAAAGGAAGATTTTAATTTTAGAGAAAACTTTCCTTTTTGAAAATCATCCACATGTTTTAATAGAGAAATTTTTATTTATAAAAATTTTATTTTATGACCAACCATGAGGGAATTTTCAAAAGAGAAATTTTTATTTAAAAATTTTCAGAAACAAATTAGGAAGTTTTAATTTTATGTTTAAAACTTTACTTGTTTGGAGGGATTAAGGTGGTCGGCCATGTAAAGGGTTAAAAGGAATTTTTAATTAAATTTTCCTTATTAACCAATGACAAGGAATATAAGAGAATTTTAATTATAATTAAATTTCCTTATTTTCCATGACCAAGGATATAAAAGAGAGGGTAGGGGTGCCTTCATGAGATACAACGCCCTTCTATTATTCCTCTCTCTTTTCTTCCTTGGTGTGGCCGGCCCTATTCCTCTTCTCCTTTCTTCTTCTTGTGGCCGAACCTCATCATCTCTTGGAGCTCTTATGGTGGCCGGATTTTGCTTGGAGAAGGAGAGAAAGGAGGCTTTGTTTCTAGCATCCCTTAGAGCTTGGTGGTGGTGGTGGCCGAACCTCATCCTTTCTTGGAGTTATTGTGGTGGCCGAATCTTGCTTGGAGAGGAAGGTGGCTTGGGTGGATTCTCATCTCGGTAGATCGTCACCCACACGATGTCCGAGATAAGAAGAGGAATACGATAGAAGATCGTGAGGTCTATAAGCTATAAAAGGTATAACTAGTTATTAAGTTTCCGCATCATAACTAGTTCATCCTTTTTGTTTAGATCATGAAATACCAAACACAAGAGGCTAGTGATTCTAGGTTTCGGATTTGTTTCAAATTTGTGTTTTCTTTGTTTTTTGATCTTGTGATTCGATTGTTCTTTTTTGTTAAACCTAGAGTTACTATAAGGAAATTAAATATTGAATTTCATTGAGAGGCTTTGTCGAGGCAGTGGTGGATATTCCTATTCCCAAGAAGGCCAAGTGCCTCGTCATGTTTGACCTGGGAGCTGATCTCTGAAATAAATATTTAATTGAATTTGTAACATAGGTGGATTTGGATCTATAATGTTAAGTATCGTTTGTGATCCAAGTCTAAACCTCTAAGAACATATAAGTTAAATTTGGAATCAATAATGTTAAGTTCTGTTTGCAATTCCTAATTTAATTTCTAAAGAACACAATAAGTTGTTAGGTATGGTTCAGGACTTGTACAAAATTTTTTGTATAGGGGAACCGGTACGATATTCCGAGTAGCAACCAACAATTGGTATCAGAGCTAGGGTTTGCCTCTGTGTGTTTGGTTTTCAGTTTAATTATGCACATGTCATACATAATTTAGGCAGGATAATAGTAGGATATGCTAACTCTATGGTTGCAGGCTCCAACTATTATGGCTTATGGTTATTGTGTGTGATTGGACTTTTGGATATGTCAAGGGCATTTTATTATGTGTGCATGATTGTATTTAACTAATACAGCAGGAGCTGTATTAGCCCTAGGATTTTACATTTATGTTCAATCTAGACTTGATGTATATTCCCTTGTGGAATATAGGATCGATGTATGTAAAATTTTATTTTTTTGTCGCGGATCGTATCTTTACAAGGCGTGGTGCTATTAGAGGACCAGAGGCACAGTGGAAAAGGAAGCTCGATGGACCCGACGACATGAACCCTAGGGCTGGTAGCACGCAAAGGACAGTGATGGAAAAGACCATAATAGTTGAAAATTAATTTCCATATTTATTGCTTTTATTTACTGTAATGTGTGTGATGTGTGCTTGCTAGGTTAAAATTTCTCACCTTAAATAACTAAGTGGGAGAGGGATTAGTAGATAAATTCCATGATCTCCATTACTGGTTTGTAAATGATGCGACAAACTTGCACGTTGGCTCTGAGTGCCTCCCTCTCCATACAATATTCACGTTGTTTGAGGTAATTTTATTTGTCATAAAGATAGGTTGACAAGGTTATTAATGGGTAAAACCCTCCTCTTACAAATGTTTGATTTTGTATACGTCCACACTATCGTGGCATGCAAAATTCATGGTGTTTAAGGTGTTGGTGAATTTAAATGATATTGTTTTGAGGAATCAATATTATTTTAAATTCAAAGTTTTGACCAAATATTTGATCAAAGATATACCAACTATTAATTTTATTTGTCATAAAGTTAGGTTGACGAGATAATATAATTAATGGATAAAATCTCTTCTTTTTTTTAAATTTGTATACGTCCACATTATCGTGGCATACAAAATTCACAGGGATTTTAAGGTGTTGGTCTTGACCAAATATTTTTGTGATTCTTAGGATTTTAAATGTTTGTCAATCCCCTAGTTGTTATACTATAGAATAGACTTAGTAGTCCCAATTATGATTGGAAACAAAACTTGGACTCTAAGGTGGACTATCCTCTCAGAAATGAGAACAATAAAAGTGTATTTTATTCATTAGTTGTTGAAACATGTTTAGTGGTGTTATCTACTGGTACCTGGTGTGTAGATACGGGAGCCACTGATCATGTCTGCAATTCATTGTAGGGGTTCCAGGAAACCTGACAACTATATGAAAGGGAAAATACCGTCTACATGGGTACCGCTGTAAAAGTAGCAGCTGTTGTAGTGGGAGATGTTTATCCTTTGAAAGGAATAAAACATTGATTGTCTTTACGTACTAAGTTTTAGAAAGAACTTGATTTCAGTTTCTAAAACTATTTAAGGATTGATATACTGTCTCTTTTGATAACAAAGTTGTTATCAAGAAAAAGAGGGAAGTTATCTGTTTTGGTACATTGGTTGGCAATTTATAACTTCCACGATGCAACAAATTGGAAATTAATAACACATCTTCTAACTCTAATAAGAGAAAGCAATATTCGGAAATGAACCAATCATATCTTTGACATCTAAGGCTAGGTCATATTGACTTGAGTAAGATTCAAAGGATAATAGCCGATGAACTTTTGGGTTCATTGGTGGTGGAAAACTTTCCAACCTACGAGTCTTACTTGGAAGGAAAAATGACCAAGAGGCCTTTTAAGTCAAGGGGTATAGAGCCAAAGAAGTGTTGGAATTGGTTCATTCTGATTTGTGTGGACCTATGACTATCCATGCAAGTGGTGGTTTCGAATATTTCGTCTCTTTTATAGACGACTATTCGAGATACGGGTACATTTACTTGATGTGCCACAAGTCTAAGTGCTTTGATAAGTTCAAAGAATATAAGGCTGATGTGGAGAAACGTCAAGGTAAAAATATCAAGACACTACGGTGAGATAGTAGTGGCAAGTACCTCTTAGGAGAGTTTAGGAGTCACTTATCAGAAGTTGAGATTCAATCCCAACTAACTGCACCTGGTACACCCCAACAGAATGGTGTAGTAGAAAGAAGGTATAGGACTCTTATGGAAATGATTAGATCGATGATGAGTTATTTAGAATTACCAAATTCGTTTTAAGGATATACTCTGGAAATGGAAGTGAACATAGTACCTTCTAAAGTCAGAACACTCTACTCCCATAGAATTGTAGAATGGGGGTAAGCCTAGTCTGAAGCATATTTGGATTTGAGATAGTCCAACACATGTGCTGAAGGGAGACACTGATAAGTTGGACAGGAGTTCACTTCTTTGTGGGTTATCCTAGAGAAACGAAAGGAAGTTTATAGTCCTAAAAATTAGAAGGTCATTATTATCACCAATGCCCGATTTTTAGAAGAGGACTATGTAATGAATCATAAGTCCATGAGTAAAATTGTTCTTAAGGAAATTAGAGAAGACACGTTTAAACTAGTACCAACAGTACAAGATGAAATATCACAAGAAACTGCAACACATATCACAAATGATACATAATTGTAGAAAGTGTCTCGTCGTAGTGGGAGGGTTGTTAGGCAACCTAAAAGATTCATGTTTTGGGAAGAGTTTTTGGATTTTATCCCTGGTGAACATGAACCTGATCCTCAGGCATATGATGAAGCACTCCAAGATAAAGATGCAGTATCTTGGCAAAAGTACAATGAACTCTGAAATAGAATCTACGTATTCTAACAAAGTCTGGGAGCTTGTAGAACCATCAAATAGTGTAAAAGTTATTAGATGTAAATGGATCTACAAAAGGAAAAGAGGGACAGATGGGAAGGTGAAAACTTTCAAAGCAAGGCTTGTTGAAAAAGGGAAACCTTTTACCGGTAGCCATGCTTAAGTCTATCCGGATTCTTTTATCTATTGTTGCTCATATGGATTATGAGATTTGGCAAGTGGATGTCAAGACAGCTTTCCTTAATGGAAGTCTTGAAGAAAGCATCCATATAAAGCAACCAGAGGGGTTCATTGCAAAAGGCAAAGAGCATCTAGTATCTAAGCTCAATTGGTCTATTTATGGACTGAAGTAAAGCTTCAAGGTCTTGAAACATCCAGTTTAATGAAGTAATCCAGACCTATGGATTTATTCAGTATTCGTATAAGTCTTGTGTATACAAGAAGTGTCATGGAAACATGATGGTGTTTCTTGTACTATACGTAGATAATATTTTTGGTAATTGGAAACAATATCAAAGTGTTGTCGGAAGTAAGGGTATGGTTGTCCAAGCAATTCGATATGAAGGACTTGGAAGAATGCGCACATATTCTCGGGATCAAAGGGATCACAAGAAAAGAATGTTGTGCTTATCCTGAGCTTCATATATCGATACAATCCTAACTCGTTTTAGCATGCAAGACTTCATCAAAGGTATTTTCTACCTTTTGGGCATGGAGTATCTTTATCTAAAGAGATGTCTCCGAAGACATCAAAAGAGATAGAAGAAATGAAGGCAATTCCTTATGCTTCAGCTGTAAGGAGACTAATGTATGCTATGTTGTGAACAAGATCGGATATCTATTTTACCATGGCCATGGTTAGTAGATATCAAAGTAATCTATGACAGGGACATTGGACTGTCGTAAAACATATAAGGCCTTGAGATTATATGCTAGTTTACCAACCAGATGATTTGATCCCTGTGGGTTACACGGATTTTGACTTCCAATCAGATAGGGACAATAGTAAGTCGACCTCGGGGTTTTGTGTTTACCTTAGGAAGTGAAGCCATAACAATGGAGGAGTGTTATGCATAAATGCTTTTCGGACTCCGCCATGGAAACTGAGTATTTGGCAACCTTTGAGGCAGCTATAGAAGCTGTATGGCTCAGATACTTCATGATGGACTTAGATGTGATTCCTGGTTTGTCCAATAATTATTACAGTGTATTGTGATAATAAGTGGTGCAGTAGCAAACTCGAAGGAATCATGAGCCCATAAGGCAAGTAAACACATAGAGTGCAAGTACCACCCATTACGAGACATCGTATAACGAGGAGAAGTTATTGCCACCTAGATTGCATCAAGTGATAATCTAGAAGATTCTTTCACTAAGGCCCTTAAGGCAAGAGCTTTTGATGGACATGTTGAAGGGTTGGGAATCAGATGTATGGTAGGATATATGGCAACATAGTCATTTAGTATAAGTGGGAGATTGTTAGAATATATACTAAAAGTCTAGCTTTTTGAATAAACATATAAAAATCACATTGGTCAAATGTCTACATTTATATGCTAAGTGTAGTTGTTCAATTAATTTATATTGTAGATAACATGGTATGTGGTGTCACACACAGAAGATCATGTTATCAGTTCCTTATAAATTATAAACAGTAGTTCACGACTAAGATGGTTAGGAACAAACCATTGGAATAGTCGTAGTTTAATTTGATATTAGTTTATTTTGACTATAAAATTATACTAGTACACTCTGAGTGTATTGAGCAGGACTATTTGAGGTAGTTTCTTTTTATACTGACTTAATAAAAGAACAATACATCTGTTATTATAGAAGTGTGTGCTCTTAATCCTAATATAATAACAAGCACATATACTTAATATTTATTTCTTTGATTTATCAATGAGTGCGATTTAGTTCGATAAATCAATAGGCCCGATAAGTTGGAAAATGATATTATTTATAGTGTGTGTTGTTGATTATAGAAGGAAATTGTGTCCTAGAAATCTAGGTTGATAATGTCCCAAAGAGGAGCTCATAAGGATTGTCATATTAAATCCTGCAGGTGGACTTAGTCCGACACGACAATAAGGTTGAGTGGTACTACTCTTGGATTAAGAAATTAATTAAAGTGAGTTGTCAGTAACTCATTTAATTAGTGTACATTCAACATTTTAAACACATGGAGATTACCACACTCATGATAAGAATGAGCCCATATAGTAATATGGGATTAGTGCGGTAGTTCAATAATAACTCTTTAGTGGAATGAGTTATTATTGATGAACTCGAGTTGGGTGTTCAGGGCGAACACGTGAAGCTCAAGTTCATTGGGAGACTAAACCCAATTCCTCCACTCGGTCCCTATCATAGCCTTTTATTTATAAAGTATTATACCCACATATGCCTACCTTCTTACCCACCTTAAGGTGGTCGGCCAAGCCTAGCTTGGAGCCCAAGCTAGGGTCGGCAAACCAAGGTGAGTTGGTTCCATTGGGTGGTCGGCCCTAGCTTGAACCCAAGCTTAGGTGGCCGGCCAAAATAAAATAAAAGGGATTTTATTTTTTAAAATTTTTCTTATGTGGAAGCCATGGTTTTAAAAGAAAGTTTAAAATTTAAATCTTTCCTTTTATAGCTTTCTACAAAAGATTAAGTGAAAGGTTTGATATCTTTACTTATTTGTAGTTAAAAGGAAGATTTTAATTTTTGATAAAACTTTCCTTTTATGAAACCATCCTCATGATTTTAAAAGAGAGTTTTAAAATTAAATCTTTCCTATTATAGTTTCTACAAAAGATTAAGAAAAGATTTGATATATTTCCTTATTTGTAGATTGAAAGGAAGATTTTAATTTTAGAGAAAACTTTCCTTTTTGAAAATCATCCACATGTTTTAATAGAGAAATTTTAATTTATAAAAGTTTTCTTTTATAACCAACCATGAAGGGAATTTTCAAAAGAGAAATTTTTATTTAAAAATTTTCGGAAACAAATTAGGAAGTTTTAATTTTGTGTTTAAAACTTTCCTTATTTGGAGGGATTAAGGTGGTCGGCCATGTAAAGGGTTAAAAGGAATTTTTAATTAAATTTTCCTTATTAACCAATGGCAAGGAATATAAGGGAATTTTAATTATAATTAAATTTCCTTATTTGTCATGACCAAGGATATAAAAGAGAGGGTAGGGGTGCCTTCATGAGATAAAACGCTCTTCTATTATTCCTCTCTCTTTTCTTCCTTGGTGTGGCCGACCCTATTCCTCTTCTCCTTTCTTCTACTTGTGGCCGAACCTCATCATCTCTTGGAGCTCTTGTGGTGGCCAAATTTTTCTTGGAGAAGGAGAGAAAGGAGGCTTTATTTCTAACATCCCTTGGAGCTTGGTGGTGGTGGTCGAACCTCATTCTTTCTTGGAGTTATTGTGGTGGCCAAATCTTGCTTGGAGAAGAAGGTGGCTTGGGTGGATTCTCGTCTCGGTAGATCATCACCCACACGACGTCCGAGATAAGAAGAGGAATACGATAGAAGATCGTGAGGTCTATAAGCTATAAAAGGTATAACTAGTTATTAAGTTTCCGCATCATAACTAGTTCATCCTTTTTGTTTAGATCATGAAATACCAAACACAAGAGGCTAGTGATTCTAGGTTTCAGATTTGTTTCAAATTTGTGTTTTCTTTGTTTTTCGATCTTATGATTCGATTGTTCTTTTTGGTTAAACCTAGAGTTACTATAAGGAAATTAAATATTAAATTTCATTGAGAGGCTTTGTCGAGGCAATGGTGGATGTTCTCATACCTAAGAAGGCTAAGTGCCTCGTCATGTTTGACCTGGGAGCCGATCTCTAAAATAAATATTTAATTGAATTTGTAACATAGGTAGATTTGAATCTATAATGTTAAGTATCGTTTGCGATCCAAGTCTAAACCTCTAAGAATAGATAAGTTAAATTTGGAATCAATAATGTTAAGTTCCATTTGCAATTCCTAATTTAATTTTTAAACACAATAGGTTATTAGGTATGGTTCAGGACTTGTACAAAAATTTTTATACAGGAGAACCGGTACGATATTTTGAGTAGCAACCAACAAGCACAACCTGTTCAGTATGGAGACAAGCAGGCCGCGTTGGAGCGTCCTTATATTAGTCAAGGCGGACTAGAGGCTCCACCAAGTCGTACAAATGCTCGAGTTTTCTCCCTTACCAGAGAGGAGGTAGAAAATGGCTCCACTGTTGTCACAAGTTAGATACACATTTTTAGTCTATATGCAACTATGCTATTTAATACTGGAGCAACCCATTCGTTTATCTCCATGGCATTTGCTGAAAGAATAGGTATATCCCTGGAGGTCCTACGTGGATAATTCTTAACGACACTACCCTCGGGAGAGATATTAACATCTACGCACTGGCTACATGTTGTGCCAGTAAAAATTTTAGACAGAGAACTGTACAGTGATCTGATAATGTTGAACATGTCTGATTATGATGTTATTTTTGGGATGGACTTTCTGAGCAAGTATGGTGCTTCCATCGAGTGTCGTAAGCGAAGAGTCCTATTCCAACCTGAGGCAGAGTCTAAGTTTGAGTTCATCGGAGAATCAAGGAAGAGAACCCAGAAATTCTTATCGGCCATAAAAGCTCAGAAAATGTTAGTCGATGGATGTGCCTGGTTTCTAGCTCATGTGATTAATACCCAGCAAGAAAGAGACCAAAATTTAGAGGAAGTTAAAGTCATATGTGACTACCCAAAAGTATTTTCGGATGAGTTTCCAGGCTTAGCTCCGGATAAGGAAATTGAATTTGAGATTGAACTCATCCATGATACCCATCTAATCTCAAAGGCACCCTACCTCATGACTCTGGCAGAATTGAAAGAACTTCAGGGACAACTACAGGAGCTTCTTGACAAGGGTTTTATTCACCCTAGTCACTCATCATAGGGAGCTCTGGTGTTGTTTGTAAAGAAGAAGGATGGGTCCATGCGAATGTGTGTGGACTACCGAGCGCTGAACAAAGTAACCATCAAAAATAGGTATCCCCTGCCGAGAATTGATGATCTATTTAATCAGTTAAAGGGAGCCACAGTCTTTTCCAAGATAGACTTGCGGTCTGGATATCATCAAGTGAAAGTGAAATCAGATGATGTACCGAAGACGACATTCCGAACGAGGTATGGGCACTACAAGTTTGTAGTTATGCCTTTTGGAGTGACGAGCGCTCTTGCTACATTTATAGATCTGATAAACAGAGTATTCAAAGCGTATTTGGACAAGTTCGTAATCATCTTCATAGACGATATCCTTATATCTCCAAAACTCAGGAAGAACATGCTGAACATCTGAGGACAGTACTACAGATTCTTCAGCAGAGTCAGTTGTACGCAAAGTTCTCCAAGTGCAAGTCTGGCTCGATCAAGTGTCCTTCCTAGGTCACATTATTTCCAAAGATAGGATTATGGTGGACCCGACAAAAATAGAAGCTGTGAGTAACTGGAATAGACCCAAGAATGTCAGTGAAATTAGAAGTTTCCTTGGGTTAGCAGGCTACTACAGGAAATTTGTAGAGAATTTCTCAAGGATCGCCTCCCCACTGATAGTACTTACCAGAAAGAACCGAAATTTTGAGTGGACAAAGGATTATGAGAGGAGTTTCACTGAGCTGAAAAGGAGACTGACCAGTGCTCCAATCCTGACTCTTCCAGAGAATAATGAAAGCTTCGATATTTACAACGATGCTTCTAAATTGGGGCTCGGGGCTGTACTGATGTAGAATAGCAAAGTTATTACCTATGCCTCGAGACAACTCAAGGATTATGAGAAGAACTATCCTACTCATGACCTTGAGTTAGTAGGGGTAGTCTTCGCTCTCAAGATTTGGAGACATTACTTATACGGAGCTCAGTGCAAGATTTACACAGATCACCAAAGTCTTAGGTATTTCTTTACTCAGAAAGACCTGAATATGAGACAACAGAGATGGTTGGAGGTGGTCAAAGACTATGACTATGAAATCCTCTACCATCCAGGGAAAGCGAACAAAGTGGCAGATGCACTAAGTAGAAAATCTTGTGCAACATTATTGTCTATATCTTCTTTGTCCCATCCCCTACAGAAAGAAATAGTAAATTTTGGACTTGAAATTATTACCGAGCAGCTCTCCACTTTGACACTAGTGTCAACCCTACTTGACGAGATACAGAAAGGGCAAGATGAAGATTCTAATATTCAGAAGATCAAGCAGGGAATACAGGAAGGAGAAAATGGGGAGTTCCGAGTATCAGACTATGGGATACTATATTATGGTGATCGCCTTTGCGCCCCTAACCAAGAAGAACTGCGACAGAAAATTCTAGTTAAAGCCTATGGAACGCCCTACATTATGCATCCTGGTTCCACTAAGATGTACCAAGATTTAAAGGAACGCTTCTGGTGGTCTGGAATGAAAAGAGATATTGCAAGATATGTCAGTACCTGCCTAACTTGTCAAGGGGTTAAAGTAGAACATCAGAAATCGGGCAGAATTCTGCAGCCTATCCAGATCCCAGAGTGGAAATAGGAGGATATATCTATGGACTTCATAGTAGGACTACCCAGAACCACGAATAGATTCTATGCTATCTGGGTAATAGTGGACAGATTGACCAAGTCTGCTCATTTTCTAACTATCAAAATATCCTACTCTATTGAATAGCTAGCGCAAATGTATGTTAAAGAGGTTATCAGATTGCATGGAGTTCCCAAAATTATAATTTCAGATAGAGATGGTCACTTTACTTCACACTTCTGGGAGTGTGTTTAGAGAGCTCTTGGCACTAAGTTGCGGTTTAGCACCGCATTTCATCTTCAAACTGATAGGCAAACTGAACGAGTAAATGAAGTTCTAGAGGATATGCTACAGGCTTGTGCTTTAGATTTCAAAGGGAGCTGGTGTTGATATCTATGCTTAGCAAAATTCACATATAATAATAGCTATCAAGCTACTATTAGAATGACACCCTACGAGGCTCTATATGGGAGGGGATGTAGATCCCCTGTCTATTGATATGAAGGTGGTGAAAAGAAAGAAATGAGACTCCAAACAGATCTTATCGAGGACACCACTAAAGTCATTCAGAACATTCGCCAGAGGATAGAAACTACTCAGAGTCGGCAGAACAGCTATGCGGATGTGCGCCGTAGACTACTAGAATTTGATGTTGGGGACTCAGTGTTTCCTAAAGTGGCTCCTATGAAAGGAGTGATGAGGTTTGGAAAGAAAGGAAAGTTGCGTCCACGTTATGTTGGGCCATACCGGATTACTAGAAGGGTTGACAAGGTAGCTTATGAGCTGGTACTACCTCAGGAGATGTCGATCATCCATAATGTATTCCATGTCTCAATGCTGAAAAAGCATGTTCCCGATGTAAACCAAGTGATTGAGTCGCAGCCGGTATAAGTTCAAGAGGATCCCAGTTTTGAAAGTCAACCTATACAGATAATAGATCGAGAAGTTAAGAAGCTGAGGAACAAAGAGATACCGTTAGTGAAAGTGTTGTGACAAAGTCAACAGTATGAAGAGGCAATATGAGAACGCGAAGATGATATGAGACGGAAGTATCCACACTTGTTCTAAGTTTGAGGATGAACTTTTTATAAGGTATGAGGATTGTAACACTCGTAAATTTTCTTTCCTCCAAAAAGAGCAAAAAGAAATTGAAGAAGAGAAAATAAATAAATATATATATATATATGACTCGGGTTGGGATTTGAACCCTAGACCTTTGATTTAAGATTGGTTTAAGTAACCATTAGGTGGTGGTAAAGCATCACATTGGAAATAGGAAACTATTCATTATATGTTGATTTTGTGTGAAGAGATGCTTCAACTTCCACTTAGTATAAAAGGGGAAGGGAAGAGAAGAAAACCTAACTTCTCCTTTTCTCTTCTCCTCTATAGCCGAAACCTTCTCCTCTTCTCCTCTTTTTGGTTTTCGGCCAAGAACCCTAGGGTTCCAAGTGTTAGGACCTTCGGATGGCTAGAGAGGGGGGTATGAATAGCCTCTTCGCAAACTTACACAAATTTTCTTCCAGAACTTTGTTAGCACAGCGAAAATAAGCAAAAACAAACTAATACAAGGAAGAAAACAAAACACCACTAATACAATGATGTACGAGGTTCTGGGATAACTTGCCCCTATTCCTCGGTGTGTCCGTAAGGTGGACGATCCCTTGATCTTTCGGTAGATCAACCCCCGGACAGATTCCGGCTAAGTATTTCTCCTTCTCGGTGGAGAAACCTCTCCACAAAGTCTTAAAAGGATTTAAATGAAGCACAAGACTTATAGAGTTTGGTGGCTACAATGAATGCACAATTAACTTACAGCCACAATGAACACAGAGCTTAAAGAAGCGGATCCTCAGCCAAGAGCTTCACACGGCACTCTTGCTTAATCGACGACAGAGAGTTTGCAACCAAAAAACATTACACCAACCTCTCTTCTTCCTCCTTATTTCTCTGTTTTCTTCACTGCGTTTGCCTGCATCGAATCACTGCAAGCTGCATAGAATCGCTGCAACCTGTATCGAATTACTGCAATCAACTCAGGCGTCGCCAATCACTCCTCCTTCTCATTTGGTCCTCTGAACTCACACCAATACCATCCATGGTCTTCACTGGTGTCTTCTGAGCTCGAACCAATGCCAAGGAGTCAAGCTAATTACAGCCAGAACATACCCAGATCGCCAGTATCCGTTGATGCTTCAAATGCACCATTTGCAGCCAAGCTCAGTAGAAAAACCATTTTGTCTTATTCCTCTAATAGACCTTAATTTGAATTCAAGCATCGTCATGATACCTGCAACCAGAACTCAAAAGCTCACGGAAGATCGTTAGTTGGAGAAATCGAAGTTATAGAAAATAGCGAATACAAACGACATCGTGGATCGGTCGTGAGCCGATCCATGGCTCTGAACCGATCGGGACACGGCTGATCGATGCGGGATGATCTTGATCGATGCGTGGACCGATCGGGACTCAGTGGATCGGTCCGACCGATCCCCTCTTCTTCTCCGATCTTCTTCGCAGCGATTCCGATCGGTCTCGGGCCGATCAGATAACCTGAAAGTTTACGTGTGGTTCACGATCGGTCACCGCCGATCGAGATAACTCACGAAAGTTACGTAGGTTCCGATCGGTCACCGCACCGATCGGTGATCTTTAGTATCCGGGTGCGGGCCGATCCGGATGACCAGTATCGGATCGGTGCGGACCGATCCAATGCTATGTGAGTTTTGGAGCTTTCCAGCCCGAAACCAGGTCTTCTGGTCTAGAGAACGAGCTACCGAGCCCTCTCGGTCCGGAGAACGAGGTGCCGAGCCCTCTCCGACTTGCGTCCCAAGCTATCCGTCCTCTGACCTAGTCCGGAGAACGAGCTGCCGAGCCCTCTCCGACTTCGTCCGGTCCAGAGAACGAGCTACCGAGCCCTCTCTGACTTCGCGTGCCAAGTATCCGTACTTGGACTTTTCCTCTCCTCATGATCTACCTTGATCATTAATCAGTCTGAGTTTAATTAATATCTGATACAAACTTAAATCAGTGTCAACATCAAAACAATAGCCAGGTCAGACTGTATCAACAATCTCCCCCTTTTTGTTGTTTGACAACACGATTTAAGTTTAGATCAGAAATGTTCATATTTCCATATTTCCCTAATTTTAGGGGAATCAAGATCCTCCCCCCAAGACAGATATAACACCATGTAAGGATAGGGGAATCAAGGTCCTCCCCCTAAAGCCAAACTTTCATTTATCTCTAAACTTAGTTATTCTCTCCCCCTTTGTCAAACACCAAAAAGGTGCGAATTAGGTAATAAAACTTTAAAAGGCTCCCCCTTAACTCATACTTTCTTTTTCTTAATTCACCTAGAACACCCTCTAAGTGTATTATAAGACAGTGATAAATGAATAAGAGACATACAAGACAAGGCATATGAGTAGCATATTAAAAACCAATAAGGAGCGAAACATAAAGAAAGAAAATAAACAGCAAACATAGATGAAATGAACAAGCATCCAGGTCAGACATAAAATATCCAACAAGCAACATCCAAAAACATAGACAGTCGAAATAACATCATAGAACAATGTATATCACTCAGCCTCCTCATCATGAGGAGCATCAGCATCATCAACGGGAGGAATGGGTCCCTGAGGTGGCACGCCATTGCTCGAGGATGGATAGCCCGGGAAATCCTACGGAGGTGGGTATCTGGCCATCCAATCCATAATCACCTGATGTGTCGCCAGCTGCTGACTGCGTAAATCATCGTAGCGCTGGTCAATCCGGACGCGCATCCCGTGAAGCTCAGCAACTAGCAGCTCATCGTGTCGATCAAAGCGACTCTCTAGCTCGGCGATCTGCCAACGCAGATCAGGATCGGACTCTCCATCGTCAGCAGCAGGAGGAACAGCAACAGGAGCAGCTGCAACCTGTCGTGGAGGTCCCCGTGGTAACTCACCTAGAGCCCTCCCATCCTTCCACCAAACATCCCCATTTTGTCCTATGATTCCAGACTTGGAAAATGCCCGCTTCCCAAGTCTGCAATCCTGTCTGACCATCTTGACTATTCTACCCTTAGAGACATCAATCTGAAGGGTCTCAAGCCAATCTGTAATTATATGCCCATAAGGCATATAAACAGTGTATCCGCTCGTCTCACTATAGGAGATGATCGAAGAGTAGATGCTAGAGACGACGTCAAAGTCGAGACGCCGACGCAATCCATAAAGCATCAGGCAATAATATGGACGGATCTCAGACAATGGTTTAGATGTGATAGGCAGAAGGCAGTTTGTGACAATTTTAAAAAGAATGTAGTCTTGAGGAGATAATCTCAAGGCTGCAAAAGTAGGAAAATCAACATCTAGCTCATCAAGACCACCCGGTCTAGGTTGTCTGAAGAAATACTCATAGACTGAGTCAGGTGTGACATCAAAAGGTGAGGGTAGGGGGTCTGGTAGATCAGGAAATATCGAAAAGACATTACCGGAACACCTCCGACAATCGAGATACTCAAAGAAGGATGAGAAACTGAAATCAATAATCCGCTTAGCAACTCTTGTTTTATAACCTACATCATTAGCAGTCTGATGAAGGTTGTTGTAAAACTCAGAGACCAAGTCATAGTTGATATCCCGTTCTAAGTAGACAAGTGAGTCAAGTTTGTAGTAGGAAATAGTTTCAGACACAGTTGGACAAAATTCGTCCATGAATTTACGATCTACAGACCTACACGGGAGTAATTTGAAGGTTCTTTGTCTAAAGGCTTCCTCAAAATTGTGGTTCGGGAATCTCCCGGAAATAGATGGTTGAGGACGGGAAGGGGCCTTTGACTTCGACTTCTCAGGTGACTTAGAGGTCCCCTCACCCACTGGTTTCTTTCTAAGAGTTAACAATGGGATACAATGGGAAATAAATGAGCACAGGAGCCACCCGAAACAAAAACCACAGTTATGGTGAGAAACGAAATAGAAATGCCAAGTGATAGAGAAGTAAGGAGTTACCTTGGTGCCATTGAGCTGTTGGCTAGAGCTTCGGCTAGGGTTCCGGCGTGCAAAGAGAAGAGAAGGGAAGAGAAGGTGTAGGGAAGAGTCGGCTAGGGTTCCGCATGAAAGAGAAAAAGAAGGGATCGGGAAGATTTAAGGGTTTATTGATGGGTGTACAGTTGATGAAATGATCGGACGGCTGTCCGATCAGGAGGTATCAGGAGTCTCCTGATCGGTCCATGGATCGATCCAGGAACATCCTGATCGGTCTGTCGACCGATCAGGAGACGATCAGTACTCGCTGATCGGTCTACCGACTGATCAGGGAACTTCCTGATCGGTCGGTAGACCGATCAGAGAATGATCAGTGGCCTTGTGCCGGATTGATCTGATCAGTCTCCAGGCCGATCAGGGAACTCCCTAATCAGTCTGTAGACCGATCAGAAAATGATCAGTGGCGTGCCAGGCTGACCTGATCGGTCCGTAGACCGATCAGTGTCTGATACTTAGATTTCTCCAGTAATTTCAGTAACTGAAATTCATAGAGATGTTCGATAGTTCGTGGAAGTTTCTCTAAGAAAACTTCCAAGTTCAGAACCTAGAACCTGGAGGATCTACAAGCATAACAATTACCTAAAAATTATGGTCTGAACTTGTTTATAACCCTAAAGTTGCAGACATTTAGAAAACAAACAACTTAAGGCCTGAAAACTGAAATTTTTGACCTTTGTTATGTTTAGTTTCAAGTTTGTCAAAATATAACCAACTTGCTCTCATTCTTTCAAGGACTTGTCCTAGTATCAATCAAAATTATGAAAAGCATCGTTCAAGTGTATCAAACAGTCCATCAACCAAAGTTTCATAATTTCTAGGTAAAGGTCCAACCAAGTTTCCTTGGTTGGAATATATGAGTAAGATCTAAGTACCAAATACACATGAATTATGTAATGGTCTTCCCCATACTCAATTTATGTCTCTTTAACCTAATTATTCAAGGGATGCATGATACATTTTGAATAATCCGGCTGATCCTAGCATCTCACCCCATTTCTAGCAAACAAAAATTATTTGTTAAACCTTATAGTTTGTGTGAGATGTTCCCAAGTTGCCCAAATTAATTTCCCTATTTCTCTTGTTGTTTTAATTGTCCTTATTGATCATGATGAAGTCCTAATGGCCTATTGAGCCAAACACATTCCCAATTCTCTCCTCAAATGACTAAATTCATTTTCCGAAAGAGGTTTGGTGAAAATATCGGCTAGGTTTGACTTTGACTCAACATAGGTGAGTGCAATGTCTCCCCTAGCTACGTGATCTCTAATGAAGTGGTGACGCACTTCAATATGTTTGGTCCTTGAATGATGGACTGGGTTTTTTGTTAGGTTTATTGTGCTGATGTTGTCACACAACACTTGCACTCCTTTATACGAAAGTCCATAATCTTGTAGAGTGTGGATCATCCACAACAATTGTGATACACTCTCTCCCATGGCAATGTATTCAGCTTCGGTCGTGGAGAGAGCAACACAATGTTGCTTCCGACTTGACCAACTAACTAATGATGAACCTAAAAATTGGCAACCCCCACTAGTGCTTTTCCGATCCAATTTGCACCCAGCATAATCGGAATCGGTATAACCTATCAAGTCAAAAGACTCCGTGCGAGGGTACCATAGACCTACTCGAATTGTGCCCTTAAGGTATCTCAGTATTCTCTTAACTGCAATTAAATGAGATTCCTTAGCACAGACTTGATATCTAGCGCACATGCCCACAGCAAAAAGTATGTCCGGCCTACTAGCTGTGAGATATAGAAGACTACCAATCATGCTTCTATATTGCGTTAGATCAACTGGTTTTCCACTCTCATCATTGTCAAGACGAGTGTTTGTCGCCATTGGAGTGGATACTTCCTTAGAGTCACTCATTGTGAATTTCTTGAGCATCTCTTGAGTATATTTTGTTTGATGGACATAAATGCCATCTCGAGTTTGTTTGATTTCAAGTCCAAGGAAGAATGTCAATTCTCCCACCAGACTCATTTCAAATTCACTTTCCATGTGAGTGATAAATTCATTCAAATAACCCTTGTTATTTGAGCCACAAATTATGTCATCGACATACACCTGGGCTATAAATATGTTTTCACCATCTCTACGCAGAAATAGTGTTGGGTCTATTTGACCTCTCACAAAACCCTTTTCTAATAGGTAAGTTGACAACCTTTCGTACCAAGCTCGAGGTGCTTGTTTAAGCCCATAAAGAGCTTTCTTGAGCTTGTACACGTGGTTTGGAACTTCGGTATTCACAAACCCCGGTGGTTGTTCAACATAGACCTCTTCTTTAATGAAACCATTTAAGAAGGCTGATTTGACGTCCATTTGATAGAGCTTGAAGCCTCTATGTGCAGCAAAAGCTAGCATTAAACGAATGGACTCTAATCGGGCCACGGGAGCATAAGTCTCATCATAATCGAGGCCTTCGACTTGACTATAGCCCTTGGCTACAAGTCTTGCCTTGTTTCTAACTACTTCTCCCTTTTGGTTTAACTTATTTTTGAAGACCCATTTGGTTCCAATAATGGTGGTCTTCTTAGGTCTAGGAACTAAGTCCCACACTTGGCTCCTTTCAAATTGACCTAACTCATCTTGCATAGCTATGATCCAATTAGGATCATGCAATGCCTCATCAACTAATTTTGGTTCGATTTCTGAAATCAAGGCGACCTCATTAGACTCATTTCTGAAGAATGACCTAGTCCTAACCCCTTGTTGAATGTCTCCCACAATCTGGTCTTGGGGATGACTAGAGGCTATCCTAGATTGCCTTGGTGTCGACGGTGTCTCATGAGTGGTCTCACTAGACACAGGTAAGGGCTCAATATCAGGCAAGGGATCAGGCTGAGCCCCCTCTTGCCTTTGCTCATCATTATCAGAGTCAATTTGGATTCTTTCTATGTTTTGATCATTTAAACTTAGATTTCTAAGTTCAAATTGAATTTCTCCTATATCCCTTGATTGATCATTTGATTTAGGGATTTCTTCAAAAGCTACATCCGAGGACTCTTCAATCAACTTAGTCCTATTGTTGTAGACTCGATAGGCTTTGCTGATGAGAGAGTATCCGACCAGTATCCCTTCATCAGCCTTAGCCGTGAACTTTCCAAGATGATCCTTGGTGTTCAAGATAAACACCTTACAACCAAACACCCTAAGATGTTTAATTGTAGGGGGTTTCCCAAACCAAAGTTCATGGGGAGTCTTTCCTAAAAACCTATGTATCAAGACTCGGTTCTGCACATAGCAAGCTGTATTTATAGCTTCAGCCCATAGGTAGCTCGGTAGAGAGTACTCATTGAGCATGCTTCGTGCAGCCTCTTGTAAGACTCGGTTCTTTCTCTCCACAACCCCATTTTGTTGTGGGGTCCTTGGAGTAGAGAACTCATGCCTATATCCTTTTTCTTGACAAAATTCCAAAAATCTATGGTTTTGAAATTCTCCACCATGATCACTTCTAATTGTTTTAATTATTGTTGATTTTTCATTTTCAGTTCTTCTACAAAAGGAAATAAAAATATCTATGGTTTGGTCCTTATTTTTCAAAAAGAAAGTCCATGTCAATCTAGTAAAATCATCAATGATTACTAAGCAATATCTACTTTTATTCAATGAAATAACATTACTGCAATCAAACAAGTCCATATGCAATAAATCTAAAGCAGTAGATGTACTTACAATGCTCTTACCTTTATGAGGCGCTTTTGTTTGCTTACCCTTTTGACATGCATCACATAGTTTTGACTTTTGGTACTTGATACTTGGTAGGCCTCGCACTAATCCTTTGTTGACCAGCTTTCGAATGTTCTTCATGTTTACGTGGGCCAACCTCCTATGCCAAAGCCACGATTCTTCTTCTTTTGACATGAAACACTTAGCAGAAGCATTAGTAACACTTTTAAACGATACTTGATAAATGTTATCTACTCTTGTGCCTACTAGTACCGTGTCAAGTGTGTCAATGTGTTTGACCAGACATTGACTTGAGTGAAACTCAATTATGTAACCCGTATCACACAATTGGCTGACACTTAGGAGATTAAAAGTCATCCCCTTAACTAGAAGGACATTTCTGATTTGGAGACATTCGGATATATGAATATCTCCAACTCCTATAACCTTAAGGCTACCATTATTACCAAAAGACACATTACCTCTATTTTTATTTTGAAGGGTAGTAAAGAGTGACTTGTCCCCGGTCATGTGCTTGGAGCACCCACTATCAACAAACCAAGTTGATAGATGCTCCCCCTCGACAAATGCCTACAAGACACGAAAGATAGATGTTTTAGGTACCCAAATCTTGGGACCTAATGCATCTACAATGTAAGACCTAGGCACCCATGCCTTAGTTACACCCTTCCTAGTCTCATGAACCCTAGAAGCATGTGATCTATGAAATTGGGTTCTAGACACTAGTGAAATGAAACTAGACTCTTTGGGTTGATATCCTAACCCGGCTTTGTTGTAGACCGCCCTTTGGCATTTAGAATCATGTCTAAGGTCTTAGAGCTAGTTGAAAATTTCTCAAGCATTTTCTTGAGTTTCTCAACTTCACTCTTTAAAGCTTTGTTTTCATCCTCAAGAAGCTCTTGATGTAGGTCATCGACCTCATCTTCCCTAAGAGCCTTCAATTTTTCTACTTCATCTTTTAGTGATTTAATTTCTGTTTTTGATTTCTTGAGCAAAGTAGATAAATGAGTAATAGTTCTATAACACTTTTCTAAATGAGGCGAAGTTACCTCTTCATCATCCGAAGATGATGAAGCCGCGGCTGACGTGTCACTTGTGTCACCATCACTTCCGGAATCCGGTTCCTCCCTTGCCATGAGCGCTAGTTGACGTGTGCTTTTCTCCTTCTTCTCTTCCTCCGATGAGCTTGAGGAGGATTCATCCCAAGTAGCTTTGAGAGCTTTCTTCTTCTTGGCCCTTTCCTCCTTCTTCTTGAGTTTTGGACACTCGATCCGATAGTGTCCTTTCTTGCTACACTCATAACAAGTAACGTTAGTCTTATCAATATTTTGATCAACAGATTTACCTTTCCCTTTGTATCTCCGGCTTCTTCTCATGATCCTCCTTACAAAGTTGGCCATCTCGCTTGATGATGATCCACCTTCATCATCGGACTCGGAGGAGGATGAGGATGTAGGGATCTCTTTCTCCTTCTTCTTTTCTTTCTTTCTTCTTCCATCCTTGCTCTTTTCTCCTGCAACTAAGGCAATACCTTTCTCTTTTTGACCTTTGTTAGCAAGTTCATGAAGTTCCATTTCACAGGAAAATTCATCTAACTTAACAATTGAAAGGTCCTTGGAAACCTTGTAGGCATCTACCATAGATGACCACAAGGCATTCCTTGGAAAAGCTTTGAGTGCATACCTTACGAGATCGCGATTCTCTACACGTTCATCCACGGAATGAAGACCATTGAGGATCTCTTTGAACCTTCCGTGTAGTTCACTTACCGTTTCGTTCTCCTTCATGGTGAGGTTTTGTAGTTGGTTTAGGAACAAGTCTCTCTTGGCGATCCGAGAGTCTCGGGTTCCTTCTTGGAGCTCGATGAGCTTGTTCCACAAATCTTTTGCACTTGTAACTGGACATACCTTGACGAGTTGATCTTTGGCTAGCCCACATTGTAGGGTTACCACCGCCTTGGCATCGGCTTGTCCTTTGCAGGTTTGCTCGGCGGACCACCTTGACGAGTCTAGTTCCTTACCTTCTTCGTCCTTTGGAGGTGTGAACCCTTCCTTGATCGAGAACCACATGGAGATGTCGGTCTTGAGGTAATACTCCATGCGGCTCTTCTAATATTGGAAATCCACTCCGTCGAAGTAGGGTGGACGATTGGTGCTAAAGCCTTCCTTCATAGCCATCTTCTTGCTCTTTAGGGTGTTAGTCCGGATGAAGAGCGCCAAGCTCTGATACCACTTGTTCGGACCTTCGGATGGCTAGAGAGAGGGGTGTGAATAGCCTCTTCGCAAACTTACACAAATTTTCTTCCAGAACTTTGTTAGCACAGCGGAAATAAGCAAAAACAAACTAATACAAGGAAGAAAACAAAACACCACTAACACAATGATGTACGAGGTTCGGGGATAACTTGCCCCTACTCCTCGGCGTGTCCGTAAGGTGGACGATCCCTTGATCTTTCGGTAGATCAACCCCCGGACAGATTCCGGCTAAGTAATTCTCCTTCTCAGTAGAGAAACCTCTCCACAAAGTCTCAAAAGGATTTAAATGAAGTACAAGACTTACAGAGTTTGGTGGCTACAATGAATGCACAATTAACTTACAGCCACAATGAACACAGAGCTTAAAGAAACGGATCCTCAACCAAGAGCTTCACACGGCACTCTTGCTTAATCGACGACAGAGAGTTTGCAACCAAAAAACATTACACCAACCTCTCTTCTTCCTCCTTCTTATTTCTCTGTTTTCTTCACTGCGTTTGCCTGCATCGAATCACTGCAAGCTGCATAGAATCGCTGCAACTCAAGCGTCGCCAATCACTCCTCCTTCTCATCTGGTCCTCTGAACTCACACCAATACCATCCATGGTCTTCAATGGTGTCTTGAGCTCGAACCAATGCCAAGGAGTCAAGCTGATTGCGGCCGAACATACCCAGATCGCCAAGTATCCGTTGATGCTTCAAATGCACCATTTGCGACCAAGCTCAATAGAAAACCATTTTGTCTTATTCCTCTAATAGACCTTAATTTGAATTCAAGCATCGTCATGATACACGCAACCTCAGTAACTCAAAAGCTCACGTAAGATCGTTAGTTCGGAGAAATTAGAAGTTGCGGAAAAATAGCGAATACAAACGACATCGGCGTGGATCGGTCGTGACCGATCCAGCTCTGACCGATCGAGACCGGCTGATCGATGCGGGATAATCTTGATGATGCGTGGACCGATCGGGACTCAGTGGATCGGTCCACGCACCGATCCCCTCTTCTTCTCGATCTTCTTCACGTATGATTCGATCGGTCTCGGATGATCGGATAACCCTGAAAGTTTACGTGTGGTTTCGATCGGTCACCGCACGATTAGATAACTCATAGAAAGTTACGTAATGATTCTTGATCGGTCACGGCCGATCGGTGATCTTTAATATCCTTGGGTGATGCGGACCGATCGAGACGACAGTATCCTTTGGATCGGGTGCGGACCGATCCAATGCTTATGTGAGTTTTGGGTTTTCCGGCCCGAAACCCTAAGGTCTTCTGGTCTAGAGAACGAGCTACACGAGCCCTTCGACTTAGTCGGGAGGCGAGCCGAGCCCTCTCCGGGCTTATGCGGTCGAGCGAGCTCACCGAGCCCTCTCGGCCTGGTCGGAGGCAGGCTACGAGGCCCTCTCCGACCGTCGGTCCAAGAGCGAGCTGGCCCTCTCGGCCTGGTCAGGAGGCAGGCTGCAGGCCCTCTCAGGCTCGTGCGGGTCGAGGCAGGCTACCGAGCCCTCTCTGACCTAGTCCGGAGAACGAGCTGCCGAGCCCTCTCCGACTTCGTCCGGTCCAGAGAACGAGCTACCGAGCCCTCTCTGACTTCGCGTGCCAAGTATCTGTACTTAGACTTTTCCTCTCCTCATGATCTACCTTGATCATTAATCAGTCTGAGTTTAATTAATATCTGATACAAACTTAAATCAGTGTCAACATCAAAACAACAGCCAGGTCAGACTGTATCAACACCAAGGTGCTAAGTTCTTCAAGGGGAGAATCTAGGAGAAGAGATTTCACAAGGATTAGGACGCGCTGGAAGGGTGTCTTGGAGATTAAGGCGTACAAGTGAGGATTTGTCCTTCCTTCACCCAATAATAGTAAGATATAGCGAAAGGATGTAAGTACTACTCACTTGCAGTATAAGTTGTTTCGATAATGCATGTGGTGTTATGTTTTTATGCATGTAAGGAAGATACATGTTGGGTTATGTTTAATGCATAGTAAGGAAGATGCATGTTACGATTGTATGATGCCCTCTAAAGTTTTGGGATTAAGAGCATGTTTAGAGTATCTTGAATCGCTTTTCATTTAATTTTTGGGCTAAGAAGCATAATCAAGTACCCTAAAGTGCTTCCCTATAAGTAGGGGGGATTGAGTGTACATAAGGTGCTTGTTTAAATGACAAGTAGGTGCAAGTATAAGAAAGCAATATGTAAAAGAAAGTATTTACTTTAAAGTGGCATGTACTGGACACAAAGTCCATGGGTGGGCTCCTAGATAGCCTCTAGGCCCCTAGATCGCCTAGTAGTACCTTAATAGGTTTGGAATTAGCTACCTCAGATCTTATTAAGGATGCGTGCAAAGTAGTACAATGCTGGACCCAAACAAGTTTATTATTATTTTCACTAGTTATGTAATACAAAGTTTTCAAACTACGTTATTTGTCTTAGTAAAAGCCTTCTTAAGTTTGAGTTATGAAGTTTAACTTGGATGAACTCTATAGTATGGAAAGATTTATGTTTACATTGTTAGCATGGTTTTAAGTTGATGTTTTGTATGATAAATATATTTAAAAATGCATGCAATGTACATATTTTTGAATTATGCGTTTTAGCGCGAATTATTGTCAACCCGAGTTTTGTGTTTTCCCAAGCAGATTTGAAAAGTCTATCCTTGTTTTAATGCTTGTTTTGTGAGTAGATGGTACTTACTAAGCATTCGCTTATAGATTTGCATTTCCTTATACTGCAGATAAAGGAAAAGGAAAGCTCGAGTAGGAGAAGACAGCAAGAGCAGTGCTTTGTGTGTGTGTGTGTGACAGAACAATGGAAGGAGATCAAGAACTTGTTATTTTATGGAACATGTTGGGAACTCGATGTTAAAGTAATTTCTTCTTTTCGCTCTATATGAAATACTATCACTATTTAACTAGGATGATGTTGTTAGTTTGACAGTATAAGAGTGGCGAAGAGGGGAGCTCTAGGGTCTCCCCAAAGGGGAGAACAAACCCTTTTGTAGAGTGGGGTGTGACCTCCACACGGCCCGTGTCACGGCCGTGTGGAATCACACGACCCCCTACTTCCTGCTCTTTGCCAAGGTGACATGACCGTGTGGATTCACACGGCCTTGCACCTCTTCCTCTCGACCAAGGGGATACGGCCGTGTGGATTCACATGGTCGTGCACCTCTTCCTTTCGGCCAAGGGGGCACGGGCGTGTGAATTCACACGACCGTGCACCTCTTCCTCTCGGCCAAGGAGACACGATCCTGTGGATTCACACGGTCGTGCACCTCTTCATCTCAGTCAAGGGGACATAGTCGTGTGGATTCACACGGCCGTGCAGCTCTGCTTGGCTCCAAGTCATATCCCATCAATCAAAACAAGTTAGAGTAGATCCATGGACTGAGCAGTATATAATGCATAAAAATGTTAAAATTTAGATATATAGAAAGGGTAATGTCTGTCCTGTAAGTTAAGGTTATTAGAAGGGAGGGTGTTACAAGACCGCTGAGATATCCATCGCTACCTGATTGAAACGCTGGATGCAGGACCTCAACACTTCCCTAGGACCTCAGCGAACAAGTTGACACTCGTCTTCTGGTGGCAGCGACTATTGGCGAAGTGATGGAGGCATGTTGCTCGAAAATCCTTAAATCTATGGATCGAGCCACTCGGCAATCGCTTGAACCAACATTACGCCGATCCGGATAGCGTAGTGAAGAAGACTCAGCACTTCACCCCGTCAGTGTACTGGTGAATTGTGGCTGCGTTATCAAACTTGGCCAAATGGTCATCTGGGTCGGTTGCTCCATTATATTCCCTGATCGTTAGCAGGGTGTAATGAGTCGGCAGAGGGTTGTCCATAATCCCTTGCAAGAATTATTGATTAATCTGCTTGGGCGAATCATCTTCCTTTGGCACTTTTCTTTTTCGTGTGTTCCGAACGGGTGCCTCATCTGAAGAAGATCCTCGATCTTTATCTGCCTAACCTCTCTCTTCTAATGGAGTCCAAAATAGTGCTCGATGAAATGGGATCAGTGCATGAGGGGCTTCCCTATAGGTGCTGATCAGCTTCTTGGTCTGCTCCCGAGTAGCTTTTTGGTCTACTTGCTCTACTGTTCGGCTAGCTGGCCTATAGCTGATGTCGCAGGCTCTGGTGCTTGGTGCTCAGAAACTGCTTGTTGTTGTTGCTCCACTATCTCACGCGTCGAGCTCTTCTTGCATCAGCATCATCATGTGGTATCGTCCAACATTTTCTACCTCCTCATTTCAGATGCAGGCTACGTTCCTACAAACGACACCAAAATGATCCTATTCGAAAGCGGGCAAGTGGAAAGCTGGGAGGTGGCGGCTTTGCTGACCGGGCATAGACCTTGCTTCTCTCTACAAAATAGATCACGTTAGTGCCGAGCTAGGTAAGGGGTCCTTGGCATTGGCCCTCCGACGCTCAAGTCAGTCATCGGAATGTCGAGTAGAAGCAAAGCAATAGTAGAATTATGCCCAAAAAGTAAATCACGCGTACCTCCACCGATGAAGGACCCCCTTTATACAGAGCCCTGGTAGGTGACATACATGCTCCTCGTGAGCACGTTATGCGATATGTTTGGGGCCACGTCCTCCACTATGTCCTTTGAAAGGATGCCACGAGGACCACCGTCCTATTTCTTAGCTGAGCGGGTGACTCGGTCGGCCAGGACTGCGCTCTGCCCACGGTCAGGTCTCACTGCTTGGCTGAGTGGGTAGCCACTCGGCCGGGAGTCCTCTGCTCTATCAGCTTCGGTTGTCATTCCGTGCGATCTGTGTAGTAACCTACATTCCTTCATTCTGCCAAAATGATCCAGTCTCCCTCAGCATCTCAATAATATGACCTGTGCACCTGCCTATTGTATTCTCCCAAGTCGGAAGGATTGTCCCCTTGCCTATCCCAACTGGCCGTTGCATTTATCATCCGTTCGGCTCTTTGACACTTGGGTGTTAACCAACTTGACTTTGACCTCCACCCTGGCAGTTGACCCCATACCAAGTGGGCCTCCTCCTATCGCTGCATCATGTTCGAATCTCGGCAAAGCCGAGGTAAATACCTCCCTTATGTGCTAGTCATTATTCCAAAGGCTAGTAGCCGCTCGCGATTTACCTCCTCCGTGTTGGCCCTGGGACGGGTTGGCGAGGGCACTGGGGGCGAGCATAATCGCCTTTTGCCACAATGTACGATTATGGTTTTGATGTGTGTGTCAAAGAGTTTAAGTTAGATTTATATGGATTTGATATGTATGTTTGAGTCATGCAAGAATTGGCGAATCACACATGAGAAACATGATGCGGTCAAATTTAGTAAGCACATCCTATGGCTCGGGTTCTTGAGATCGTTGAAGGATGGTGCATCAGAGGGACCACCGGACAAAGAGAAAAGGAGTGGATCGAGGGAAGTGGACTTCAAGGCAATGTAAAGGATGGGATGGAGAGGAGCTGCTGGCTCAAGTGCATTTGAGGGACAAAAGTTGAGGAAGAGGGCTTCAAGGGAAACTCCGAAAAAGATGCGTGTAAGTGATTGTAAGGGATCAGACGACTAATGTATGGATCAATTGACTGGTACGAGATCACGAGGGCACAAAATGTCTCTATGCCCGATGACTGTGAAGAGCAGTCAACTAGTGATGATACCAGTTGACTGGTAAAAATTTGTTGAAAAAATCTTGAATTCTGTGGAGTATCGTTGGCTGTGTCTCATGGCTACACCAATCGACTGATGTATCTATTAGTTGATTGGTGCAAGAAATGAGTTGTCTTGTGATCAACTCTTTCACTCTATTTAAAAGAAGCTTAGGGCATGAAGTGTTAGAGTGTATACTAAAAGCCTAACTTTTTGTAAACATTTATTTTTGAAATAAAAGAATCACATTGGTCAAATGTCTACATTTATATGCTAAGTGTAGTTGTTCAATTAATTTATATTGTAGATAACATGGTGTGTTGTGTCAGATACAGAAGATCATGTTATCAGTTCCTTATAAATTATAAATAGTAGCTCACGACTAAGATGGATAGGAACAAACCATTGGAATAGTCATAGTATAATTTGGTATTAGTTTATCTTGACTATAAAATTATACTAGTACACTATGAGTGTATTGAATAGGACCATTTGAGGTAATTTCTTTTTATACTGACTATATAAAAGAACATGACCTCTGTTATTATGAAAGTGTGTGCTCTTAATCTCGATATAACAACAAGCATGTATACTTAATATTTATTTCTTTGACTTATCAAAGGGTGAGATTTAGCTTGATAAATCAAGAGGCCCAATAAGTTAGGAAATAATATTATTTATATGGTGTGTTGTTGGTTATAGAAGGAAATTATGTCCTAGGAATATAGGTTGATGATGTCCCCAAGAGGAGCTCATAAGGATTGTCATGTAAATCCTGCAGGTGGACTTGGTCCGACATAACGATAAGGTTGAGTAGTACTACTCTTGGAGCTAGATATTAATTAAAGTGAATTGTCAATAACTCATTTAATTAGTGGGCATTCAATATCTTAAACACAGGGAGACTAACACACTCATGATAAGAAGGAGCTCATATAGTAATATGGGATTGGTGCGGTAGTTCAATAATAACTCTTTAGTGGTATGAGTTATTATTGGTGAACTCGAGTTAGGTGTTCGGGGCGAACACGGGAAGCTCAAGTTCATCGAGAGATCAAAACTAATTCCTCCTCTCGGTCCTTGTCGTAGCCTCTTAGTTATAAAGTCTTATACCCACCTAAACCCACCTTCTTACCCATCCCAAGGTGGTCGGCCAAGCTAAGCTTGGAGCCCAAGCAAAGGCTGACCAAGATAAGGCTTGGATGGGTTGAAGTGTGGTCGGCCTAGCTTGAACCCAAGCTTAGGTGGCTGGCCACAATAAAATAAAAGGGGAGTTTATTTTAAATCTTTCCTAATATGGAAGACATGATTTTAAAAATAGAGTTTTAAAATTAAATCTTTCCTTTTATAGTATCTACAAAGGATTAAGAGAAAGGTTTGATATCTTTCCTTATTTGTAGTTAAAAGAAAGATTTTAATTTTGAAGAAAACTTTCCTTTTTGTAATCATCCACATGTTTTAAAAGAGAGATTTAAAATTTATAAAACTTTCCTTTTATAACCAACCATGAAGGAAATTTTTAAAAGAGAAATTTTTATTTTAAAAATTTTCAGAAATAAATTAGGAAGTTTTAATTTTGTGTTTAAAACTTTTCTTATTTGGAGGATTTGAGGTGGCCGCCCATAGAAATAAGAAAATGAAATTTTAATTAAATTTTCCTTTCATTGGCAAGGAAATTAAGGAAGTTTTAATTAAAACTTTCCTTATTTGCCAAGACCAAGGAATATAAAAGAGAGGGTAGAGGTGCCTCACCTCACATAACATATCTTCTATTATTCCTCTCTTCCTTGGTGGTGGCCGACCCTCTCTTCCTCTTCCTCTCCTATTCTTCTTCCTTGTGTGGCCGGCGGCATCTTCATCTCAAGGAGCTTGATTGGTGGCTAGATCTTGTTAGAGGAAGAAAGAGAGATAGGAGGCTTTGTTTCTTAACATCCCTTGGAGCTTGGTTGGTGGCCGAAAGTTCTTCATCTCTTGGAGATTGTTGGTGGATGAAACTTGCTTGGAGAAGAAGGAAGTTTGGGTGGATTCTCGTCTCGGTAGATCATCGCCCACATGACGTCCGAGATAAGAAGAGAAATACGACAGAAGATCGTGAGGTCTATAAGTAACAAAAGGTATAACTAGTTATTAGTTTCCGCATCATAACTAGTTCATCCTTTTGTTTAGATCTTGAAATACCAAACACAAGAGGCTAATGAATCTAAGCTATCGAATTTATGTTTTCGATTTCTTGTTCCTTTTGTTTTTCGAACTTGTGATTCGATTGTTCTTTTTGGTTAAACCTAGGGTTACTATAAGGAGATCAAATATTGAATTTCGTTGAAAGGCTTTGTCTAGGAAGTGGTGGATGATCTCATACCCAAGAAGGCCTAGTGTCTCGCCATGTTTAACCTGGAAGCCAATCTCTGAAATAAATATTTAATCAAATTTGTAACATGGGTAGATTTGTATCAATAATGTTAAGTATCGTTTACGATCCAAGTCTAAACCTCTAAGAACAGATAAGTTGAATTTAGAATCAATAATGTTAAGTTCTGTTTGCGATCTCAAATTTAATTTCTAAAGAACACAATAGTTTGTTAGGAATGGTTCAGGACTTGTACAAAATTTTTGTACATGAGGTTACTGATTCTTGTTGAATACTCCTAAATGTTTTCCCTCAAGCTTCCAAGCCTATTCTCTTCCTCCTAAACTTAAATCTTTATCTTGTAAAGAGGAAGAGAGCATTGTTAGAGGTTATACTCCACCAAGGAGTAAACTTTAGTAGGAGATTGTCAAGGACTAATCCACTGAAGGATAGCTTTCGTCCATCTCAAGGACAAGCCGTGAAGTAGGTGCAAGTTATCTCCGAACCACGTTAAGTTAATGTGTTAGAGTTTGCATTCCTTTCTTCTTATATATTGCTTTTAGTATTTCCGCTACGTAAACTAATATCTTGTAGGAAGATAATCGAATTAGGGTAATCAACTATTCAACCCCCCTTCTAGCCATCCAACGATCCCCAACATCTCTTTGTCTTTAGAATGGATCTATGTGTTCTGATCATCTTACTAACTCTCATGCTATGATTGATTTTTATGAGCACTTATTGGGAGTGGAGTCTCATGCTCGAGGGCATTCTAATTCCTCCATTTGGAAGGCTAGTAAAGCTTCTTTCCCCTGAGCAAGCTATCTTTCTTTATAGGCTAGTATGCCATGATAAGATCAAATCCACTCTTATGGGTATAGGAAGTAACAAAGCCTCTAGTGTGGATAGTTTTAATGCTTACTTTTTCAAAAAGGAGCAGGACACTATTGGCCCTTCAGTTTTTACTATCATTAATAAATTTTTTAGAATTGGATGTCTATTTAAGCAATTCAATTCTACCGGCCTTGTGGTTATTCTTAAAACTTCCAATCCTTCTGGTCTTACTGATTATTGGCATATTGCTTTTTGCACTATCATATACAAACTCATTACTAAAGTTCTTGCTATTAGAAGGGCTCAAGTTATGCCCTCTATCATAGCTTTGAACCAATATGCTTTTATCAAAGGTCACAGAATAGTGGACAACATTTTATTGGCCCATGAACTTGTTCACAACTATCATAGGAATAATAGCAACCTAAGGCTTACTTTGAAAGTAGACGTGCGAAAGACCTTTGATTCAGTGCCTTGGGATTTCTTAGAAGAAGCTCTTTTAAATATGGGATTTCATTTTTAATTTATTGACTTGGTTCTGACGTGTGTTAAAACTACCACTTTTTCTATTGTTATTAATAGGGGTTTGGAGGGCTACTTTCATGGGAAAAAAAGAGTGAGGTAAGGTGATCCTATCTCCCTTCTTCTCTTTGCTATTGCCATGGAATATCTTTCAGGTAGTTTTCGCCTTTGATCCCTTGTGACTTTGGATTTCACCTTGGATGTCATACTCTCCGGATTACTCATATCTATTTTGATGATGATCTGTTGGTATTATGATGTGGTAGTTCTAACTCAGTCACTCAAGTTTTTTCCATTCTTAGACACTTTGAACAAGTTTCTAGGCTACATATCAATGAGGGCAAAAACCTTACTTTCTTTTTCGGTGTTGTTGATCATATTAAAGCTGAAATATTGACCATGTTAAACTTCAATGAAGACTCTCTTCCTGTGACTTATTTGGGGATTCGTTTAATATCCTTAGGTCTGAAAAAAGAGCACTGTGATAAAATTATTCATAAAATCATTGCTAGAATTTCTTGTTGGACTTCTCGATTTCTCTCTTATGGGGGGAGGGTCCAGTTGGTGATCTATTTTGCAAAGCCTCTATGTCTATATGTGTTCTATTTTTTATGTTGTCGAAATCTGTTGTTCAGACTATTGACAAGCTCTGTCATAATTTTCTTTGGCATGAAAATTCTAATTCAAATCTAGACATGTTGTTTGGCATGATGTTTGTCTACCTAAGAAGGAAGGAGACTTGGGACTTAAGTCATTGTTAGTCTAGAACTATGCTGTAGTAGGTAAAAATATATGGGTTCTTTTAACCTCTTATGAAAGTTTATGGGCTACTTGGATCAGGGAAAATAAACTTCAGACGTTGAGTTATTGGGGGATAATCAAACCCCTTAATGTCAGTTGGTGCTGGAGGAAGCTTCTTGATCTTCGCTCTATGTATAAGAGTTTGTTTTCTTACTCCCTTGGCTCTGGTATGCATTTTAAATTCTGGACTGATCCATGGCTTCGAGGTGTTTCATTGATTGAGAAATTTACATCTATCTATATTGCTGATACTAATATTTCTAAATCGGCTTGTGGTGCTGATGTTTGGCATACTAATCATTGGTGGTTACCTAATCCTATTGATTCTATTACTGCTCAAGTTGGGACTTTATTACTGTCCATTTTGCTTGTTCCATTGATTTAGACATTGTTTCTTGGAACCTTGCCACTTCTAGTATATATATCATTGCTTCTTCTTATGAATATTTTCGGCCTAAAAAGCCTATTGTGATTTGGTGTAACTTGATTTGGGGCTCTTCTCATGTGCCTAAATATAGCTTTATTGCTTGTCTTGCAATCAAGGGGAGACTTACTACTCGTTCTAGATTGTTCAGATGGGGGGTTGCCTCCTCCTATTTGGTTGCTTCCTTCGATCTTTGCAGTTTATGTGGTATTCACAGGGAGACTATTTCTCATCTTTTCTTTGATTGTCCACTTTCGACCATAATTTGGACTAAAATACTACATTCTTGTTCTATCCAAAGGGTCCCTTTACATTGGAATAGAGAAATCAGTTGGTTTTCCAGGCGTGCTTCTTGTCCAAAAGCTCTCAGATTCGTCGGATGGCTTTCTGCTACTGGATTTGGAGAGAGCGCAATGATACTATTTTAAGCGACAAACTCCCAATGCTGAGCACATTTTCCTCCATGTACAAAATTTGATTCTTTTTAAATTTTTTGATTTGTTACACCTTTGGAGGATTGTTTGTATTTTCTATATAGATCATTTTTTTTTGTAATAAAAATCAAAAAAGCAAAAATGTTGATCAACTATCTTTCCATCAACGATCGCCTCCTCCTATAGTCCTATATATCCAATTGCCTGTCTTAGACGATTTTTGAGCTCGAGTTTGATTCCTAGACCAACAATTAATTGACAATAACTCATACTGTCAACTAATTTAATTGAATTTTGAATTTTATAATAGAAATTGAATCGAATAAATTAAATAATTATTTTAAATAATAAAATAATTTTTCAAAAATAATTAAACCCAACTTATGAATTAAGTCGGCTTAATCAATTATTTAAATTTAATTAAGATTTTGTTCACCCCTGTTGGTTTGGATTAAGAACAAGTAATTTTTTTATAGATGTACAGAGTTTACCTAACACATGGATGTCAAGAACACGGGAATATATGTTGCGGAGGGAGGGAGACCGAAGATGTTTCATTTTTCGTTTCGCATTTAGAATGAACATCCGGAGATGGATTTATCGATTCAAGTACAAGAGAGAATTCATAACTTGGATAGTGCAATATCCATCACATCGACGAAGAAATCTGTATTAAAGGAGATAATAATAAGTATTCTTTCCTCATCACAACCGACAGCAAAGATAGGAAATGGAGCAACCGAAGACGAATGCAAGAGAGCAGACTTTTGTTCCGAAACCATACCTGAGTCTTCCTTTGTGAAGCAGAGAGGCGGAGTTATTCGGAAAACATTTCCATAAAAGCCGCCTTTTCCGACCAATACACCCATGTCTATTCTCAAGAAATCCACTTCGATCAGCGATCCAATGACAAACAATAATATGAATTTGAAATAGATATCATATCACAATCTCTAACAGTTTGCATGAATTCTTACCTTTCATCAACTCCATCACATGCAAGATTTCTGTTTTAGCAGGGGTCTTCTTTGTGCGATCAGTGACTAACTCCATTCCGATCATCAGACCTCTTCCCCGTACATCACCAATGACTACCAACATTAACCATGAATGTATCAGAGGAAGCAAATAATCGTAACAGAAGAAAGACTAGATCCCAAATACCATCCATACAGTTTAAGCAAACTTACTGTCATGCTTTTCTTGAAGTGCCTTGAGTTGATCTTTCAAGTAACCACCGACAATTAAAGCATTTTCTTGAAGTTTTTCTTTGTCAAGAACTTTAAGAACAGCATGGCCAGCTGCTGTACATACTGGATTACCACCAAAGGTATTAAAATAACATCGGCCAGTCAGGACTTGAGCAATTTCTGGAGTAGTAATCACTGCACCTATCGGTATACCATTTCCAATACCCTGAGAAGAACTCACTACTTGTAAAGTGGAACAAGACTTGCTAAGACTAGACAATAAGTATACAAGGAATCAACTTAAGCAAAGTAAATAGGAGTCGACCTTAGCCATTGTAACGATATCCGGCACCACTCCGTGAGCTTCGAAACCCCAGAAGTGACTTCCTGTGCGTGCAAATCCAGTCTGCACCTCGTCGGCTATGCAGAGACCTCCAACTTTTCTTATGGTTCTGTATACAGCAGGCAAGTAACCAGGTGCCAATTCCAGTATTCCACCTACTCCCTATAAATAAGCCCAATCTATAAAAGAGTTCTGATTGCAGAATTTCATCTTAATGAAATAAATACCATAAGAAATGCATGAAGATTAGGCATCTAAAGCAATAGAAGGCTTGTTCTTTATAAAAACTGATATTAAGTTAATTGTGGCGATAAAAGAGTAAAAGTGTCTCAGTACCTGTATTGCTTCTGAAATGAAACCTGCAACACTACCAGAAGTGCCAAAGTCGATTATTTCTTCAACATCTTTAGCATATTTTTCACCATCCGAACCAAAGACTCCCCTGTATTGATCTGGATTCAGTGCATGGTGGACTCCACTCTGGAAAATTAGGGTTCAGTAAATTTCCTAAACACCCACTTGAACATACCTACAGTGTGAGATACAAATGCTAGAATGTCTGTATGTGCAGGACTGATTGTTTACATAATGTTTGAAGAGAAAATCTCTTAATATTTCAAAGTGTTTCATCCATGGAATTTGCCGATTGAGAATGTAAAAGAACATTCAATGAATATCTATGATCACTTATCCAACAGAAAGCACAAGCTTCGTCAAGCCAAAGTTTAAATAAGAACATCTACGATCAGTAATAAGGATTTTTTATCAGAGAAAAGCATTACATGTACCTGAATAACATTGAATTTCCAGTTGCATTGAGCAGTTGCACCCATTGTCCCAGCTGCATTCCCATGGTAGGAATTTCTAATTGATATTATATCATGACAACCAGTATAGAGACGAGCAATCATCATGGCCAACTCATTTGCTTCAGTTCCAGAATTTGTGAAAAAAAGGACCTGCATTGAGTGCAAGGATTCAATTCAAGCTCACTGAGAAAAGAAACATAATGCGTCAGAGGATAAATGCCCAGGAACAACCTTGAGATCCCCAGGAAACTTGGAAGCTAATGCTTCAGCAAAATCTGCAATGGCATTGTTCAGATACAAAACAGTAGGGTGCTGCAGTCTCTTTGTCTGATTGATTATTGCCTCAATAACTTCAGGGTGGCAATGACCGCAGCAAATAGTAGCAATTCCACCAAATGCATCCAGATATCGCCGACCATCCTCATCAAATAAGTATTGCATCTTTCCATCCACAATGTTCAGCTGTTCAAACACAAATATGTTTATGAATACAGAACTACTTGCACTCTTTCATCTAAATCCGATCTAACAGATAAAGAAATAGTTTGGAGATCTAATGCAACCTCCATTATGAAGAAAACGAAGGCCAAAATTTTAACCAGGAAAACCCGAGATAGAGTAAAGAAGAAAAACAATTTTTTGACATTAGCGACAGTTCGAGATTTGATTTATGAAGGCAACGCACGGGTTTCTGGTAGAGATGGGGAAAGGAAGGGCTGAGGAACTCCGATCGCTTCCGGAGAATCTCATCCGCCCGCGGACCGTCGTAGGGAGGCGGGGTGTAGTCGAAACGGGGCATTTGGGGGAGGATGGAAACGGGGCCGGCGGCATGCTCATCGACCGTCAGGACCGCAGACGATTGGCAGAAGAATCTCTTGAGATACAGGGAAGAAGAAGAGGAAGAAAACCGTTGGAGGAGAAGCCTCTTCATCGGCGTCGGAGAAGAGATAAAGGCGAGAGCTCTGCTCCTCGACGGTTTCCTTCCAACAATAGTACTAAACTGAACACCTCGCGAATTAAATAGGGCACTGGCTCTCTTTCCTGACCATTTTGCCATCGAATGTATTTGTTTATTCGGATGGAAATAAAAGCAAAGACAAAAAATCAAAGAAAATTAAAAAAAGAAAATCCTTTTTCAATTCCAATAGTAAATAAGATATCATTTTATTAATCATCAAAATACTATCCTATTCTATTTTTATTATCTAAATTATTTCTCCTAATCTAGTTATGAATTATAGTTACCCTAATATATGCACACATGAGATCGTATTAAGGGAAGGAAGTGGAAACAAGAGGAAGGGGAACTTTAGACCTTATTTAGGAAGAAATGAGGGAAGGAAAGGAAAGATAAGGTAAGTTTTAACTTTTCTTACTCATAGAAATTGAGATTTCTTTTACACCCTAAATTGGGTGTAAGGAAGTGGAAGGGAAAATAAAAAAAATTTTATTCCAATGTTATCCATATTCTTAATAGTTTAAAAAATTTTCAAATTTCTAATATTACTATGCCGCCAGAGATAATTCTCTCGCCTTCTTCACAACTCGTTTACTGTTGGATCGTCAGAGTAGGGGATTCGATGTGTCTTTTAACTAAATTAAAGAGAGAAATTATTTGTACCATTAAAATTTGAGAGGAAATCTATAATTTTTTATTTTTACCATCAAAATTTAATAAATTTTGAAACAACAAGGATTTTTGTTATCAGGGTTGTCTTTTAGTGTTAGTATTTTTATTTTGAGGTTTTTAAAATTATTATTTTCATTATTTCTCATTTAATTATGTTATTTGATAGTATAAACGAATTAAGTTTTTTTAATTAAAAAAGTAACAATTTTAAATGATAATATAATAGAATTAATTTTGTTATTTAAAAATATCTAATTTATATTTATAAAATAAATATTAATATTATAAAAAATATCTAATTTTAAACGGTAAGAGTATCTTATAATTTTATCCATTTAACTTTCATTTCCCTTTCCTTCTAAAATAACACATATTATGTTAATAAACCTTCCCAAATAAAATAAAATTAAATATTTTACTTCCCCTCCCTTCCCTTCCCTTCCCTTCCCCTCTCATTTTCTTTCGTATTCCATCATTTCATTCATGTTGGAATTTTCGGGCCACAAAAACCGCTTTTTCGCGTTGTGGAAACTCCGAATCTCCCATGCCACCGGATCCGTGCGAAGTTCATAAAACAAAATTTCATGTACGAGTTTACTAAATCCTAGATCTACACTAGGAGAAGGAATTTACCCTCGATACGATGCCCTTTGCAATCCCGCTCGTCCAAGTGATGTCGGATCTCAAGGTTGTCAAGTGTACAACCCTCTAGAAGTATCCACACAAGCAAGAGATGGAGAGGTCAAACAAAAGGTGTGCTAGCACCTATGAAGTATTCGGCCAAGAGAGGAGAGGGAGAAGAAAATTGAGAGCAAGAGGAAGAAGATGGAATGAATGCCTTGAATGAAAAAATCAATCTCATCCACACAAAAGTTGGCCGGCCACATAATGGTTTGTAACCCCCATGGAATATCAAGAGTCAAGTCTCTTGATCTCCTCAATGAGGTGGCATTTGGTCAAGTCAAACTTGACCAAATGAAGAAACCTTGATGATATGGCATTGGTCAAGTCAAAGTCAAGTTAAAACTTGACTCTTCATCTTCCTACTTAAGTCAAGTCAAACTTGACCACTTTTCTCCCTTGGTTGATCTAATCTAACTATTGGTTCAAATCAATTTTAATTTAATAAATCTCTATTCATTGAATTAAATTAATTAAATGAGTCTAAGTCCAAATTAGACTCACTTAACACATGAACCAACTTGAGTCCAACTCAATTAGCCTAATTTGGATTACTCTTAATCCAATTTGGTTCATCATATGAACCTAATCATTTAGGTTCATCAAATGAACCTAATCTCCATCTAATTGCCCTTTGTGTGTGACCCTATAGGTTCTTGTAATGTTGGCAATGCTCCTAAACCCATTTAGAAGCATAAGTAATGAGCGGTATCTAGCAACACATCATTACTACCCAAGTTACAAGAATGTTGAAATCCAACATCAGCTTGTGACTACTAATTGTGACTCCTCACAATATATGACAAGTGTCCTTCTATCTTAGACATCTAGATTGATCAATGTGAGGCATAGACCGTGTCATCCTCTAATCAATCTAAATCTTGAACTCCAAGTAGACTCACTCAATCAAATGAGCTCAATATATCATATTGACTCATTTGGGCATGGCCATGCACTTAATGGTCTCACTCTATCAAGAATATCGATGTCACTCCCGTCATATATAAGGGATAGATCCCATCTACATCACTCACATCCCTCTGCATAATTTGTTACATACCCAATAATCGCCTTTATAGTCCACCCAGTTACGGGTGACGTTTGACGAAGCCAAAGTACGTAACTCCTTATGTAGGGATCCATGGTGACTTCAGGTCCAAGGACTAGCAGTCATACTAATAGCCACATGAGAAAGTATATAATACTCATATAACGATCCATGATACTTTCTCATGGCGGGTCATTCAGTATACATTCTCCAATGCATACCCATGTGTCAACTTGATATCTCTATATCTATGACTTGTGAGATCAAGGCATCGAGTTGACCTACATGCTAGTCTTATTGCATTAACATTGTCCCTGAATGTTAATACTCGACTGGGAATGATTAAAAGTATTATTCCCTATATCATCTCACTATCGATTCAACCAATCAATTGATATAGGTAAGAACCTTCTACTCAAGGACGCTATTATACTTAGTTTATTTGGCACCAATACAAGTAAGTATAATAACCAAAACAAATATCTTTATTAATATACAAGAATATGATACAATGAGTTCATACAACAATCATCAAATGATTGACTCTAGGGTTCTAACTAACAATCTCTCACTAGCACTAGTGTCAATCAGTGTGGGCTCTAAGCCCCAATGATCTAGTGTGACCATCATGCTTTCTCTGTGCTAAAGCCTTGGTTAAGGGATCTGCGATGTTAGCCTCTGTGGGTACTCTGCAAATCTTCACATCTCCTCTCTCGATAATCTCTCGAATGAGATGGAAGCGCCGTAGTATGTGTTTGGTCCACTGGTGTGAGCGAAGTTCCTTTGCCTGTGCTATAGCTCCATTGTTGTCACAATAGAGCTCAATAGGGCCAGCAATGCTAGGAACCACGCCAAGTTCAATGATGAACTTGCGGATCCAAACTGCCTCCTTTATTGCCTCTGATGCAGCGATATACTCGGCCTCTATTGTAGAATCAACTACTGTGTCCTGCTTCGAACTCTTCCAGCTCACAACACCACCATTTATGCAAAACACGAACTCTGACTGCGATCGATAATCATCCTGGTCAGTCTGGAAGCTGCCATCACTGTAACCCTTTACAGCTAGCTCGTCATCGCCTCCATATATCAAGAAATATTCTTTAGTCCTTCTTAAGTACTTAAGAATATTCTTAACTGCTATCCAGTGACTTTCACCTGGATCTGACTGGTATCTGCTCGTCATGCTCAAAGCATATGAGACATCAGGACGAGTACATAGCATGACGTACATGATAGATCCTATGGCTGAGGCATAAGAGATCTGATCCATGCGGTCTCTCTCCTCTCTAGAAGAGGGACCTTGAGTCTTCGAAAGACTCAAGCCATGTGACATCGGCAGAAATCCCTTCTTGGAGTTCTGCATGGCAAACCGAAGGAGTACCTTGTCAATATATGTACTCTGACTTAGGCCAACCAATCTCTTAGATCTATCTCTATATATCTGTATCCCTAGAATGCGGGATGCTTCACCTAAGTCGTTCATTGAGAAACATGTCTCTAGCCAAGTCTTGATAAACTGTAGCAAAGGAATGTCTTTTCCAATGAGTAGTATGTCATCCACATACAATATGAGGAAGACAACTATGTCCCCTACAACCTTCTTGTAGACACAAGGTTCATCTTCATTCTTGATGAAACCAAATTGTTTGATTGCATCATCGAATCGAAGATTCCAGCTCCGAGAAGCTTGCTTTAGTCCATAAATGGACCTATGCAGCTTGTATATGTAGGACCGTTGGGCCGGCTAGAAGGGGGTTGTTGGTTAGTCCTGTAAAATAAAAACAAACAACCCTTCTCGAATGCTTTAAGCTAACACTTGCATAAATAAAGCAGAGTAAATAAATAAAAGCATTAACAAGATGAGACACAAAAGGTTTACTTGGTTACAACCGATGTGGTTGTTAATCCAAGGAAGATTAAGCTCACTTAAAAACTCCTTCAGGCGGAGAAGCCTCGTACAGCGTTGAAGTGCAGAAAATAGAAGCTCAACTCTAGACTAAAGCTTACAAGCGTTGGAATTACAATTCAGAGTTCGTTGAAAAAGCTTCTGGACCAAGGCTATATTTATAGCCTTGGTCGGGGCGCCTGGAAGAGTTCCGGGCGCCCTGGGGGGGATAAAACTTTATCCCCCAACGTCTAGATCGAGATTGACTCAATCTGGTCAAACTTCATGGTCCGGGCGCCCAGAGGGGTTCCGTGCACCCCGAAGCCCAAAGTCAACAGATGTTGACTTTTTCGTCTGAGACCTCTTCTCTGGTTCAGTCCCGCCTCGGTCCGGTTCTTCTCCTCCGGATCCGCTCGCTTGGGTGATCTCTGCCATCCGAAAATGGGCTCACCCGAACCCAAGTTCCGGTCTTCTCGAGCAGCCTTCCGCTCCGGCTTCTCGTCCCTCGGAATCGCTGCGTATTTCCTTCTCGTCCACCAGCGTACTCATCCGCAGTCTTCATCCCTCGGTCGCACCCCGTACCGACCTTCTCGCTAGCTGTGTCTCTTGCTCCCTAAGCAATCTTCCGCTTCGGCTTTCGTCCCTCGGAACCACCGCACACTTCCTTCTCGTCCACCGGGGTACTCTTCCGCAGCACCTCGTCCCTCGGACGCACCGCGTGCCGTCCTTCTCGCTAGTTGCGTCTTCCGCTCGAGTACCTGTGCTCCTAAGCTCCTGCACACTTAGACACAAGGTTAAAACAACACAGGACCTAACTTAACTTGTTGATCACACCAAAACAACCTTGGGGTTCCAACAATCTCCCCCTTTTTGATGTGATCAACCCAAGTTAAGCTAGGGACAAAAATATATATGAAAAATGAAATAATTTCTATTGCAATAACATGCAACATGATAGAAAAAATTAAATTTTAAAAATTCCAATTTTCAATTTCTACCTCCCCCTAGACTTATATTTTTTCTTTTTTACCTCCCCCTAGACTTATACTTTTTCTTCTCCCCCCTTGATCATATAAAAAATTGGGGTTGCAAGAAAAATCTAAGGGTTGATATTTAGAAATATTATAAAAATTTATTTCAATGATTTTCTGGAAAACATTTCTAAGTCAAGAAAAATTCCTAAGTCAAGAAATAACTTTTAAAAAAATTTCTAAGTATTTGTCATCAATAAAAAAAACTTTCTAAGCCAAAAAATTTATACAAGAAAATTTAAGAGAATTGATAACATTAAAAGAAATTTTCTATGTATTTATTTACTTATATATTTTATTCTAGTGCTTTTATCAGAGAGTTTTAAATTTTCATTTTAACTTATTACAATTTCTCAAATTTGAAGTAAGAAAATTTGAACATGCAAAGAATTGTATCATGTTAATTTCTGCTAATAGTTTGTCGAGATATTTTAATCGACAGGCTATTTCTCTCAGCTTTAAAGTAACAAATGTTAAACATGCAAGAAATTGTATTGACAAGATAATTGGTAAAAATTCGTTTGATAATTTTTCTAATTTGCAAGATTCATTCAACAAAATATTTTGTAACTTGTAAGAATCTTTTGTCAAATCATTTTTGCGATTCGAAAACCTCTTTCAATGAGATAATTTGTAATTCAGAAAAATTTTTAGATCCGGAAAAAGTTTTCGAAAAAATGCTTTGTGATTCGCAAGAATCTTTCGTCAATGCATTTTGTAGTTCGAAAAATTCTTTTGATGATTTAATTTTTTATTCGCAAAAATCTTCAGGTAATTTGATTAATTGAACCAGTTGTTCATAGGGTAGAGGTCATACCTTACTTACCTCGTCGGTCGTTGGTTCTCCCCCTGTTGTGTTGCTTTCTTCCACTATCTCTCCCCCTTCATTGATGCTCACCTGGGATGAGCTTTCTGTGTCCTCGGGATGGAGATCGACTATCTCGGCATTTTCCTCATTCTCGGGCTGTTCTGGCGTTGAATCGATGTTGGATTCAATTTTGACTTGTTCTTCGTAGAGTTTTAAGAACTTTTCCCAAAGTTCTTTTGCGCTTTTATACTCTCCAACTCTGTCAAAATCTTTAGTTGGTATTGCGCTTAGAATGTGAAATGTTGCCCGACCGTTTGCCATTGATTCGTCACGTTGCTTCTTGTTCCAGAGGCGTAAATCGAGTTCTTCACCATTCGCGTTCTTCGGTTCCTCATAACCAAATTTCATTATTAGAAAAATACCAATATCTGAGTTTAGATATACCTCCATTTTTTGCTTCCAAACGGAAAACTCCCCCTCAAATGCTGGTGGGTAGTCGCTAGCTTCGGCCATCGTTTTGTTGCTTCAGACGACGGTTAGTCCTTCTGAGGCGTCTCAGCTCTGATACCACTTGTAGGACCGTTAGGCGGCTAGAAGGGGGTTGTTGGTTAGTCCTGCAAAATAAAAACAAACAACCCTTCTCGAACTCTTTAAGCTAACACTTGCATAAATAAAGCAGAGCAAATAAATAAAAGCATTAACAAGATGAGACACAAAATGTTTACTTGGTTACAACCGATGTGGTTGTTAATCCAAGGAAGATTAAGCTCACTTAAAAACTCCTTCAGGCGGAGAAGCCTCGTACAGCGTTGAAGTGCAGAAAATAGAAGCTCAACTCTAGACTAAAGCTTACAAGTGTTGGAATTACAATTCAGAGTTCGTTGAAAAAGCTTCTGGACCAAGGCTATATTTATAGCCTTGGTCGGGGCGCCTGGAAGGGTTCCGGGTGCCCTGGGGGGGATAAAACTTTATCCCTCAATGTCCAGATTGAGATTGACTCAATCTGGTCAAACTTCACGGTTCGGGCGCCCGGAGGGGTTCCGAGCGCCCCGGAGGCCAAAGTCAACAGATGTTGACTTTTTCATCCGGGACCTCTTCTCTGGTTCAGTCCCGCCTCGGTTTGATTCTTCTCTTTTGGATCCGCTCGCTTGGGTGATCTCTGCCATCCGAAAAATGGCTCACCCGAACCCAAGTTCCGGTCTTCTCGAGCAGCCTTCCGCTCCGGCTTCTCGTCCCTCGGAATCGCTGCGTGTTTCCTTCTCGTCCACCAGCGTACTCATCCGCAGTCTTCGTCCCTCGGTCACACCCCGTGCCGACCTTCTCACTAGCTGCGTCTCTTGCTCCCTGAGCAATCTTTCGCTCTGGCTTTCATCCCTTGGAACCACCGCACGCTTCCTTCTCGTCCACCGGAGTACTCTTTCGCAGCTCCTCATCCCTTGGACGCACCGCGTGCCGTCCTTCTCGCTAGCTGTGTCTTCCGCTCGAGTACCTGTGCTCCTAAGCTCCTGCACACTTAGACACAAGGTTAAAACAACACAGGACCTAACTTAACTTGTTGATCACACCAAAACAACCTTTGGGTTCCAACAGCATACTCTGCTAGTATGCTGTGGATCTACAAAACCCTCAGGTTGTGTCATGTACACATCCTCGAGCAGGTTTCCATTCAGAAACGCGGTTTTGACATCCATCTGCCATATTTCATAGTCATGGTATGCTGCAATAGCAAACATGATCCGAATGGACTTAAACATCGCTACTGGAGAAAATGTTTCATCATAGTCAATACTATGAATTTGCTTGAAACATTTAGCTACCAAGCGACCCTTATAAATAAGTCCATCCATGTCAGTCTTTCTCTTAAAGACCCACTTACACCCAATGGGTTTGACCCCTTTAGGTGGATCAACCAAAGTCCATACTTGGTTAGTGTACATAGATTCCATCTCGGATCTCATGGCCTCTAGCCATTTCTCGGAATCTGGTCTCATCACAGCTTCCTAATAGGTGGTAGGCTCATCCTCTATGAGCACAACGTCATCATGGTCAGACAAGAGAAATGAGTATCTCTCAGGCTGACGACGTACCCTATCAGACCTGCAAAGAGGTATGTCTACTTGAACTGGTTGTTGTTCCTCAACTCTTTGTGGAACAACATCATCCACAACACTTTGTGGTTCCAGTTCAACTTCCATCGAGGCTTCAGTGCTATGGTCCGCATCTTGAACTTCTTCAAGATCGAACGTACTCCCACTAGTCTTTCTAGAAACAAAGTCCCTTTCTAGAAAGACCCCAGTCTTTGCCACAACTACCTTGTGTTGACTGGGAATGTAGAAGTAATATCCCTTAGTTTCCTTGGGATATCCAATAAAGTAGCACTTGTCAGATTTGGGTCCTAATTTATCTGAGACTTGACATCGAACGTAAGCCTCACAACCCCAAATCCTCATAAAAGACACCTGGGCATCTCTCCCAGTCCATATCCTATATTGTATCTTTATCACTGCCTTGGATGGAACTCGGTTGAGTATAAAAGCTGCCGTGTCTAGAGCATAGCCCCAAAGAAATGTAGGAAGATCTGTGTGACTCATCATAAACCGTACCATATCTAATAGGGTACGGTTCCTCCTTTCGGATACACCATTCCACTGTAGTGTTCCAAGAGGAGTGAGTTGGGATAGAATCCCACACTCAGCTAGATAGTCATGAAACTCATGGCTAAGGTATTCTCCACCCCGATCTGATCGAAGTATCTTAATACTCTTGCCAAGCTGGTTCTGTACTTCATTCTTGAATTCTTTGAACTTTTCAAAGGATTCAGACTTATGTGTCATCAAGTACACATAACCATATCTACTGAAGTCATCAGTAAATGTGATGAAGTACCTATAACCGTCTCTAGCAGTGACATTGAAAGAGCCACATACATCACTATGTATAAGTCCTAACAAATTAGTCGCTCTTTCGCTGTGCCCACTAAAGGGAGTCTTGGTCATCTTGCCTAGTAGGTATGACTCGCACGTCTCATAAGATTCAAAATCAAATGAGTCCAGCAAACCATCCTTATGGAGCTGGGATAAGCGCTTGTCATTTATATAACCTAAGCAACAGTGCCAGAGATAGGTTTGGTTTATGTCATTTGACTTGAACCTCTTGGTATTTATGTTATAGATAGGGCTTTCAAGGTCTAGAATGTAGAGTCCGTTCATCAGAGGTGCACTACAATAGAACATATCTTTTAAATAAACAGAACAACATTTGTCCTTTATTATAAAAGAGAAACATTTCTTGTCCAAACAAGAAACTGAGATTATGTTCTTAGTTAAAGCAGACACATAAAAACATTCATCTAATTCTAATACAAGCCCAGAGGGCAGAGATAGATGATAAGTTCCTACAGCAACAGCAGCAACCCGTGCTCCATTGCCTACTCGTAGGTCCACCTCGCCCTTCGTCAATGCCCTGCTATTTCTCAGCGCCTGCACATTAGTACAAATGTGAGAAGCATATCCGGTATCTAATACCCATGATGAAGAAATAGATAGATTGACTTCTATAACATATATACCTGAAGTGGAAGTCTCACTTCGCTTCTTCTTAAGATCTTCCAGGTACACCTTGCAGTTCCTCTTCCAGTGCCCGGTCTGACCGCAGTGGAAACAGGTAGCATCCTTGGCGACCCCTCCTTTAGGCTTCAGTGTCTTGCCTTTGCCCTTGCCTTTGGGTTTGCCCTTGCCCTTATGTTTTTGAATCATCAGAACAGAGTTGGGCTTAACCTTCTTAAGGTTGAGCTCAGCGGTTCTTAACATGCTAGCAGCTTGGGCAGTGGCTTGTCAATTTCATTCATGTTATAATTTAGAACAAATTAACTATAGCTATCTGGCAAGGACTGCAAGATCAGGTCAGTGGCCAGCTCTTGGTCAAGTGGGGACCCCAACCTCTGTAGGTTTTCTATGTACCCAATCATTTTGAGTACATATGGGCCTACGGGAGTCCCATCTGACATCTTGCACTGAAATAGTGCCCTCGAGATCTCAAATCTCTCGTGCCGCGCTTGTCCTTGATATAGTTGACGAAGATGTTCAACCATATCATAAGCACCCATTAACTCATGTTGCTTCTGAAGCTCAGAGTTCATGGTCGCGAGCATTAGATATGATACATCTAATGCGTCATCTTGATGCTTCTTGTAAGCATCTTTGTCTGCTCGCGTGGCATTGGCAGGAGGAGCCTCCGGAATGGGCTGCTCCAGAACGTACAGTTTACATTCCTGGGTGAGAACTATTCTCAGATTCCTGTACCAGTCCAGGAAATTTGCTCCGTTGAGCTTGTCTTTGTCAAGGACAGAACGCAGAGAGAAGGTGTTCGTGTTTGACATCATGGTTATCTACAACAGAAAAATGCAGAAAATAAATAAACATCATATTCTAGTAATAATTTAATTTTGCCTTTAATTAAATGATGCTCCCTCTGAATTCTATAATTCATGTGGGACAAGATCCACATCATACTAACCCTTGAGTTAGCTTTGGCTAATACGCCCAAGATTTAGTATGATCAGTAGGTAACGATTTACCAATTACATCTCTATGCAACTCTTGTTTATAGGATCATTATCCGCATTTATATTAAAACTTGAGTTAGCTTTGGCTAATACGCCCAAGAATTAATATAAATATGATTTATGTCCTATCTTTCCAACCGTTGGAAGAAAGTCTACAGTTAAACTCGATTTAGCTAGTTGTACTCAATCAAATTGAGTCTCTACTCACCCATGCGTTGATAGGCGGGACCAAGATTGTCCCTCCGTACCCTACCAAAATAATATGTGTTGCTCTGCTTTGGCAGATTCAACAACACATGTGATTGAGGTAGTGATAAGTATCACGGCATGATAGGTATTTTAGAGTTGACGTGATTGAGATCTAATCTAATCGTAGGGTGCATCTTGTACATGATTTAGATCTAATCTAATCATTAAGGCGCTAATTAACTACTTTACTAGCATGCATCACACATACACACAAAAGCAATTAATTAAATTATTTGTGATTAGTCATGGCCCTACTACGATCTTCTCAAGCCAATGAGAAGATCGTATGGTCAACCTAAGGTCAACAGCTTCTCAAGCTCCTCCCTTTGACCACCTTGTTGGGACCGAAAAGTAGCTAGAGGGGGGGTGAATAGCTCGTCGTGTGCTCGTTGCTCGGCGTTGCTTGTTTCTTCAAAGATTCGCAGCGGAAAATACAGAAATAAACCACACAACGCTAACAAGGTTGGTTTACTTGGTATCCACCTCACATGAGGTGACTAGTCCAAGGATCCACACCTACACACACACCCTCCACTAATAAAACTCTCCTTTATGGTAACTACCAAGGGCGGAGAAGCCCTACAAGACTCAATACAAGAAGAAAGGGAAAGGTAATGAAATACAAGCTTACAAGCTTACAAGCTTACAATGAGAGCAAAAACCCTAACCCTAGTTTCTTCTTCTTGCTTTGATCCGCCTCTTGACTTGGAAGAACCTCCAAGAGCCTTCAAGAACTGGCGATCTCGAGCTTGAGAAGAGCTGTGGAGAAGCTGGTGAAGATCTGAAATGAATCGGTGAAGAGATGCCACAGTCATCGCACGCCTGCAGCTCAAATACGACGCAACGGTCGGATCCCGATCGATTCGAAAACTCCCAATCGATCGGGGAGGCTTTGGATTGATCCATGGATCGATCCAGAGCACCTCTGTGCTCTGGAGAAAACGCCTGGATCAATCCACGGATCGATCCAGCGCTTATCGCACGAACCAGTATCGTCTCAATCGATCCACTGATCGATTGGGACCTCTGGATCGATCCACTGATCGATCCAGAGGCTCTCTGTTCGCTGGGAAAGGCCTGGATCGATCCACTAATCGATCTAGCTCTTGGTTTTTGCCCAAAACCAAGTCCCAAGCCTCTCAATCCAATATTCGGTCAACCTTGACCTATTGGTATATCATGCCTAGCATCTGGTCACTCCCTTGACCTGCCAGGACTCCCCACCAAGTGTCCGGTCAATCCCTTTGACCCACTTGGACTTTTCTCTTCGTGCCAAGTATCCGGTCAATCCCTTTGACCTACTTGGACTCTCACCAGATGTCTGGTCAACCTTGACCCATCTGGATTTCTCTTGCCTGGCTTTACTCACAAGGACTTTCCCAATTGCCTAGCTTCACTCACTAGGTCTTTCACCTGGCTTCACTCACCAGGATTTTCTTCCTGCCTAGCTTCACTCACTAGGTCTTTCACAATTGCCTAGCTTCACTCACTAGGTCTTTCACTTGGCTTCACTCACCAGGATTTTCCTCCTGCCTAGCATCCCAGTTAGGACTTCCCAGTCAAGTATCCGGTCATCCTTGACCTACTTGACTCTTCTTCAATCAACCTTGCATTGTCAAACATCGAAACCCAAACCAAGACTCAAGCTTGGTCAACCAGGTCAACCTTGACCTGAGGGATGTTGCACCAACAATCTCCCCCTTTTTGATGTTTGACAATACCAACACTATCACTTACAATACCACATGTAAGTTAGGCTAATCCCATAGCCTAAACCTTCTTCATGCCACTAGGTAATTAATACATAAGTTAAGTCCTTCATTCTCCCCCTAAGAGGATAAACTCCCTCTAGGTAATAAAAGCCTAACTTACTCCCTTTCATTCTCCCCCTATTGGCACACATCAAACCATGCCCCATTTTTGGGCACATGTCAACAAATTCACTTGTTGAAAACTCTCCCCCTGAAGAGTTTCTCATCGTTGTTCACAACTTCACTCGTTGTGATCAACACGATAATGAAGGTCTCATACCCTTCATTATCCTTAACCCTACATTCTCCCCCAATGTAGGCAAATGCCCATCCTTGAGCATTATCCACTTGAACCACGTGAACAATGAGGATATACACTCCCCATTAAAGTTCAAACGCTCATCCTTAAGCATGTTCTTAACGGAAGGTTAACCACCTTCCAAGGTTTATGAAAAATAATTTTTTATGTCTTTAAAGAGTCCCTCCCCCAAAAGACATGGTGGGAACTTCTGTCATTGCACCAACAATGACTTGGAATCCCTAAAACTTTAGGAAACCCAATTTTAGAAGTTTTGAGGTTCAAATATTCAAAATTTGAGACAAACCTCAACCTAAACTTTAACTTAGCCTTCCTTAACCAATCCATCCTTGTTTTCCACACGAAAACACCCGTTTTATGTATACAAATGTACTTTCAGGGGTTTGGAATGGTTACATTGACTAAAATAGGTTTAGAGTGCTGAAATCAGACCTTCCCAGCCAAAATCAGCGTCCTGGATCGATTGGAGTTGGGTTCCAATCGATTCAACCTATTTGAATCGATTCACTGATCGATTCAGGATGTGTGGATCGATCGGATGATCGATCCAGTGAGCTTCTGTTCGTGAGAATTGTCTTCTGAATCGATCCACTGATCGATTCAGGCACTCCAATCGATCCATGGATCGATCGGAGCTCTGATAGTTGCTGAATTTCAAATTCAGCCCACTTCAGAAACCCCTAGAAAATTTTACAAAAATCCAAAAATCATGAAATTTTGTGTAGACATTATTTAGGGCATAACTTATCATGGAAAAATAGTTTTCTATGAAGATACATCACATTTTCAAAGATTGACACAAACTTGAGAACTTTCAAAAAATTTAGTGTTTTCTTCAAGTTTGTGTCTAACTATTCAATGGTGATTACTATCAAAAGATAGCCTTCACAAAGGTTTTCCAAAATAATTAAAAAAAAACCTTTTCAAAACAAATATCCCACCATATTCCTTGGGCTTAATGCACATGACTTGTACATTAGCTTTCCCAATGATGGGAAAACACATAACTATGTGTTTCGATGAACTTAAGACTCAAAGAAATGCACTAAATCAACATGTTGAGTTTTGTTCATCATCCTAACATCTCACTTGTATCTATTGTGGACAAAACACATACAAGTCATCTTATAGGTCTTTGTGAGCTGTAAAATTTGGTTTTGCCCTAATCTAGAGATCATGCATATCTATCTAGGCATTTTAAAGATATTAGACATCCACCTAGGATGTCACTTGTTAGTAAGTGTTGTTAAATGTCATTTGTCCTTAATTACAAGGAATTAAACTTAATGCATGATTATGTTATGACATACATCAAAAAGAAATAATTTTCAAAAGAAAATATCCTATAACTACATGATGTATGAATGTCATGACATGGTATTTTTGGATTTTTCATAATAAAACATGAATGCAAAAATAGACATGATGTCATGGCATATGATGGGCAAACAATCATGGCAATGTTTAGCATAAATAAAATATACCTAGATTACCTACCTAAGTATCCTTAACCAACTTAGCTAAACTCTAAATATACTACTTGTTTTAATTTAAAGAAGTTAACCTAGATTGCCCTAAATGCTTCAAAGAACTGCCAAAACCTAAATTGACATTTCTATTTCTCTTGATTTGTTTATGCCACTTAAAAATTAAGCATATCCTCAAATGTTGGCATATTCCATTTTTCCTCAAGAGTAATCACATAAATCAAGGCCCGAATTGCCTTAAATTTCTAAGAGAATACCAAAATCCCAACTTGGTATTTCTCTAGGTTTTCCCAATTTATGCCATTTTAAGATAAAATCAAATTTTCCACCATTAGGCACATTTTACTCTTTCAAGAAGTAAATAATAATTCCATTTCGTTTTCAAAGGTTAACAAAACCTTGAAAATGCTCCTTGAGTGTCAATTTCCTCAAAGTTGGGTTAACTACCCTTCTAATCGGAGTTGACACTCTCTAACCCATCTATGGGGTAGAGAAGATGCTCCTAGGAACCCAACACCTATTGGTGCTCCTTGGATGCTCTAGGTACTCACTAGGGATAACTTCCCTAGATACCTTCCTAGTGACCTTGTTGGGCTTCTTAGAAGCCTTGGTCACATTTTCTAGGTCAACTCTAGGGATAGCCTCCCTTGTGACCTTGTTAGTGACTTTCTTAGACTTCTTAGAAGTCTTAGTCACTTTGGTTGCAAAGATGCTTCTAGGGATATCTTCCCTTGCATCCTTGACTTGACCTCTAGATTTAGAGTTTGTTCCATAACTATATGGAACCCTATGATAACTAGGCACATCCTTTTTTGCTTTGGGTTTGTATCCCAAACCTCTATAGCCATTTGATGGCTTTTGTACCCCTAAACCTAGGTTATGCTCATTTTGCCCTAATAGGATATTTTCCAATCCTTTTAGGGTCTTTTCTAATTTATCAAGTCTTGACCTCAAGACTTGATTTTCCCTCACTAAGTCCTTAGTATTTGATTTTTCATTTGATCCATGAGCATTTTTATTCTTGGGCTTGTATCTATTATCCTTAGTGTTCTTGCCCAAATTTCTATCTACCTTCCTAACCTTAGGTTGGGTAGTCTTGGCATGTAGGGCCACATGCTTTTCCTTAATGCCCTCATGCTTTCTATTCTTATGGTAAATTGCATTAAAATGATAAAAATTAGAACTATCATGCTTTTTACCATAACGTAAAGGGGTAGGCTCAATAAATGTTACCTTATTCTTTACCTTGGAGGCTCCCCCTTGACTAGTGCCTCCTTGAGTCTTGACCATCTTCTTCCCCTTGGGGCATTGACTTCGGTAATGCCCTTTTTGTTGACACAAGAAGCACACAATGTGCTCCTTGCTCTTCTTTGTCCCGGGGTTGGTCTCCTTGGGCATCTCTTTGTCCTTTTGTGTCATTTGACCCTTCTTCTTGGCCAATTTGGGACACTTCCTCTTGTAGTGCCCATGTTCCCTACATTCAAAGCATATAATATGATTTTTATTATTAATTGAAATGTTTATACCTTTGCTTGTAGGGGTGACATCTTCTCCTTTTGATCCGGAGGTAGAGACTTCCTCTTGATCCGAAGATATTCCTCTATTCGATTTTGCTTGACTTGCGGAGGTGGAAGCTTCTTAATCCTCATCTTCTCTTGACCCGGATGTGGAGAATTCTTTTTGCTCTTGCTCCGGTGTCAATGAAGATTGCTCCCCCTCATTCCTAGAGGTGGAGGCTTCACCTTCTTCTTCATCCTCTTGTACATGAAACAAGGAATATGCTCCTTCCTTGCTCTTTTGATTGCACTCCTTTGAGGATGAAGCTTCTTGGACTTCCTCTTCTTCGGAAGTTGAGCATCTCTCAACTTCGGAGTCCTCCTTTTGATCTTGCTCCAATGAGTCACCCTCTTTGGATTCCTCTTGATTCGGTACAGTGGAGGGTTCTTCATGGATTATTGCCAATTTGCTCCAAAGCTCCTTGGCATCGTTGAATTCTCCGATTTGAGCCAAAATGTGGCTAGGCAATAAGTTGACCAAAAGCTTGGTCACTTTATCATTTGCCTCGCTCCTTTGAATTTGCTCCAAGCTCCATTTGCTTTTCTTGAGAAGCTTGCCCTTGGAGTTTGTTGGAGCTTTGAAGCATTCCATTAGAGCAAACCATTGCTCTATCTCCATCATAAGAAAATTTTCGATTCTTGATTTCCAAGAATCGAAGCTTGTGGATGTGTACGGTGGAGCCACCCTTGTGTCAAATCCAAGTCCATCTTGAAATTGCATCTTGAAGTTGAGCTTCTTGAAATCTTTGACTTTTGATAAATTTGCTTCAACTTCTTCACCCTCTGGCTTTGCTTATTTTGTTTGCCCCTTCCGGCGATGATTCCGGTGAAGAGCGACCTCGCTCTGATACCACTTGTTGAGACCGAAAAGTAGCTAGAGGGGGGTGAATAGCTCGTCGCGTGCTCGTTGCTCGGCGTTGCTTGTTTCTTCAAAGATGCGCAGCGGAAAATACAGAAATAAACCACACAACGCTAACAAGGTTGGTTTACTTGGTATCCACCTCACATGAGGTGACTAGTCCAAGGATCCACACCTACACACACACCCTCCACTAATAAAACTCTCCTTTATGGTAACTACCAAGGGCGGAGAAGCCCTACAAGACTCAATACAAGAAGAAAGGGAAAGGTAATGAAATACAAGCTTACAAGCTTACAATGAGAGCAAAAACCCTAACCCTAGTTTCTTCTTCTTGCTTTGATCCGCTTCTTGACTTGGAAGAACCTCCAAGAGCCTTCAAGAACTGGCGATCTCGAGCTTGAGAAGAGCTGTGGAGAAGCTGGTGAAGATCTGAAATGAATCGGTGAAGAGATGCCACAGCCATCGCATGCCTGCAGCTCAAATACGACGCAACGGTCGGATCCCGATCGATTCGAAAACTCTCAATCGATCGGGGAGGCTTTGGATCGATCCATGGATCGATCCAGAGCGCCTCTGTGCTCTGGAGAAAACGCCTGGATCCATCCACGGATCGATCCAGCGCTTATCGCGCGAACCAGCATCGTCTCAATCGATCCACTGATCGATTGGGACCTCTGGATCGATCCACTGATCGATCCAGAGACTCTCTGTTCGCTAGGAAAGGCCTGGATCGATCCACTGATCGATCCATCTCCTGGATCGATCCACTGATCGATCCAGCTCTTGGTTTTTCCCCAAAACCAAGTCCCAAGCCTCTCAATCCAATATTCAGTCCACCTTGACCTATTGGTATATCATGCCTAGCATCTGGTCACTCCCTTGACCTGCCAGGACTCCCTACCAAGTGTCTGGTCAATCCCTTTGACCCACTTGGACTTTTCTCTTCGTGCCAAGTATCCGGTCAATCCCTTTGACCTACTTGGACTCTCACCAGATGTCTGGTCAACCTTGACCCATCTGGATTTCTCTTGCCTGGCTTTACTCACCAGGACTTTCCCAATTGCCTAGCTTCACTCACTAGGTCTTTCACCTGGCTTCACTCACCAGGATTTTCTTCCTGCCTAGCTTCACTCACTAGGTCTTTCACAATTGCCTAGCTTCACTCACTAGGTCTTTCACCTGGCTTCACTCAACAGGATTTTCCTCCTGCCTAGCATCCCAGTTAGGACTTCCCAGTCAAGTATCCGGTCATCCTTGACCTACTTGACTCTTCTTCAATCAACCTTGCATTGTCAAACATCGAAACCCAAACCAAGACTCAAGCTTGGTCAACCAGGTCAACCTTGACCTGAGAGATGTTGCACCAACACACCTTGTGTTGCTCGCGCACTCCTCGTAACTCCGTCTCGAGTGGACCTTCCACCGCTCTAATTTTGTACATTACAATTTTGAAACTCGAGTTACATTCGAGTCTAAACTAATTTACAACAAGAATAAAAGAGAGGCATGACGCGCAGGTCGCGTATCAAGTATACAGCACACACAACACCAATGACGGCGCACATGCCGTAATATGAATTACAACACAATTTTTCAAATCCAATTTGGGTCTTTTGAGCCATGACTATCACAAAATAATACATAATTCTAAATTATGTATTTTCTATAATTTTCTATAATTTTTATCACAATTTTATAATTTTTATGAGTAAAATTTCCGGCGGTCCCGTTTAGCGATTTTCAGGCGCAATCGCGGAATGAATCTCCTTGTGGGGCCAGGGGCAGTACCCCTAACAATGATATAACCATCACGAGTGTTCCTAAACGATCCTACAGCACCTTAATCCGCTGTCCCAAAAGGTTTTGGGGCGAAACCTTGTCGTTTTGGAAAAATCTTCTCGGTAGTCGAAGCCTACAAGTGTCTAAACACTTGTGCTTCGCTTCTACGAGAAAAATACCCATAAAAAATCATAAAAATCAGAAATTCACAGAAAAGTACAGTACTGATATTTTTCTTAAAAATACAAATTAAACTCGTACAAGACTTCGTACGTGGCTCTGATACCACTGTTGGAATTTTTGGGCCGCAAAAACCGCTTTTTCGCGTTGCGAAAACCCCGAATCTCCCATGCCACCGGATCCGTGCAAAGTTTATAAAACAAAATTTTATGTACGAGTTTACTAAAGCCTAGATCTACACTAGGAGAAGGAATTTACCCTCGATGTGATGCCCTTCGTAATCCCGCTCATCCAAGTGATGCCGGATCTTGAGGTTGTCAAGTGTACAACTCTCTAGAAGTATCCACACAAGCAAGAGATGGAGAGGCCAAACAAAAGGTGTGCTAGCACCTATGAAGTGTTCGTCCAAGAGAGGAGAGGGAGAAGAAAATTGAGAGCAAGAGGAAGAAGATGGAATGAATGCCTTGAATGAAAAAATCAATCTCATCCACACAAAAGGTGGCCAACCACATAATGGTTTGTAACCCCCATGGAATATCAAGAGTCAAGTCTCTTGATCTCCTCCATGAGGTGACATTTGGTCAAGTCAAATTTGACCAAATTAAGAAGCCTTGATGATGTGGCATTGGTCAAGTCAAAGTCAAGTCAAAACTTGACTCTTCATCTTCCTACTTAAGTCAAGTCAAACTTGACCACTTCTCTCCCTTGGTTGATCTAATCTAACCATTGGTTCAAGTCAATTTTAATTTAATGAATCTCTATTCATTGAATTAAATTAATTAAATGAGTCTAAGTCCAAATTAGACTCACTTAACACATGAACCAACTTGAGTACAACTCAATTAAATTTGGATTACTCTTAATCCAATTTGGTTCATCATATAAACCTAATCATTTAGGTTCATCAAATGAACCTAATCTCCATCTAATTGCCTTTTGTGTGTGACCCTATAGGTTCTTGTAACGTTGGCTATGCTCCTAAACCCATTTAGAAGCATAAGTAATGAGCGGTATCTAGCAACACATCATTACTACCCAAGTTACAAGAATGTTGAGATCCAACATCAGCTAATGACTACTAATTGTGACTCCTCACAATATATGACAAGTGTCCTTCTATCCTAGACATCTAGATTGATCAATGTGAGGCATAGACCGTGTCATCCTCTAATCAATCTAAATCTTAAACTCCAAGTAGACTTACTCAATCAAATGAGCTCAATATCTCATATTGACTCATTTGGGCATGACCATACACTTAGTGGTCTCACTCTATCAAGAATATCGATGTCACTCCCGTCATATAGGAGGGATAAATCTCATCTACATCACTCACATCCCTCTGCATAATTTGTTACATACCCAATAATCGCCTTTATAGTCCACCCAGTTACGGGTGACGTTTGACGATACCAAAGTACGTAACTCCTTATGTAGGGATCCATGATGACTTCAGGTCCAAGAACTAGTAGTCCTACTAATAGCCACATGAGAAAGTATATGACACTCATATAACGATCCATGATACTTTCTCATGGCGGGTCATTCAGTATACATTCTCCAATGCATACCCATGTGTCAACTTGATATCTCTATATTCATGACTTGTGAGATCAAGTCATCGAGTTGACCTACATGCTAGTCTTATTGCATTAACATTGTCCCTGAATGTTAATACTCGACTAGGAATGATTAAGAGTAGTGTTCCCTATATCATCTCACTATCGATTCAACCAATCGATTGATATAGGTAAGAACATTCTACTCAAGGACGCTATTATACTTAGTTTATTTGGCACCAATACAACTAAGTATAATAACCAAAACAAATGTCTTTATTAATATACAAGAATATGATACAATGAGTCCATACAATAATCATCAAATAATTGACTCTAGGGCTCTAACTAACAATCCAAACAGAGTGTAAGTAACACTAATCAATAATATATTATAGTAATAATTAACAATAGCTAATATGCCCCCCCCCCCCTCTTTTTCTTTGTTCTGGATCTTCCCTCATCCCATCCAAACAGAGTGTATGGAACACTAATCAATAATATATTATAGTAATAATTAATCATAGCTAACATATGTATAGGTGAAATATAGCAGTTATTAATAGTAATTGCTACATGGGTAATAATTATAAATGATAATCGAAGTTAGTTTTATTGATTATTCCTATGATGATCGATCCGGTACCATAGAAGTTTTTTACCAACCACCAGAATAAATCAGAAAGTACACGCGACGATTAGCTCAGAAGACTAGAAGTCCGGCATCCTTTGGTTGCGCTCCACGTTTGGAAGAAAAAGTACATATGTATAGATGAAATATAGCAGTTATTAGTAGTAATCGTTACACGGGTAACAATTATAAATGATAATCATAGTTAGTCTCATTAACTATTTCTAAGATGACCGATACGGTACTAGGATAAATCAGAAAGCACACGCGACGATCAACCCAGAAGCCCAACATCCTTTAATTGTACTCCACATTTGAAAGAAAAATTCTTACAAATACACCATATCTGGAGATCGAATTATGAATATTTGAATAATAACTTAAATATTCTACCACGGCATCATAACCCGGGATGACATCAGTAATCATTATGATTTTAGAGATTATCTTCCATTTAAGTTAATACTAGTCAATAGTATATTATAATCATACTTTCTTTAATATATGCATGAGTGTTAGTAAAAATAAATTCTAATAATTACGAATAATAACTATTATAATATGCACAAGTGATTCAATTTCATACATTTTGATGAATAACTAAGGTAGAGTACACTAAAAAATTTAGGACTTCATAATATTCAATAGATAATAATTTTTTAAAAAATTATTATTATTTTTATTTAATAATAATTTTATTAAAAATCATTATTATTGACTGTTTTTTTAAAATGATAACGATTTTTAATAAATCTTTATCTTATGTACGTCAGACAACAAGTTTTTAAAGTTGTTATCCATGAGTTTATTTTTTAAACCTGTGATAATAATTTTAATTAATCATTATCTATTAGTATTATTTATATAATAATAGACAATATTTTTATTAAATTATTGTCTGTGTATATTTTGAGATATAAGAAAATGATATCATCTTTAAAAATTATGTTTTTTTACTCACATACAAACTTTTTTAACAACATACAAACTTAAACTTAATAAATTTAATTTATTTTACTTAATAAATTTAGTATTATTAAAAATTTAAGCATTTTTAAATCATACACTGTAAATTAGGACAACGATTTTTGTCTGTGAGATTTTTATACTTATTTTATTTCTTTCCCTATGTTTATATTTCTAAAGTTTTATTCCTTGGACCTAAAACCTAAAACCCCTTCATGCCCAAACATTACCGCTCGCCTTCATCTCCATCGCCAAACCATTCCTCTTCCCCTCTTCCTCTCTTTATCACCAAAACGTTCACTGCCTTCATCTTCATGGGAGCCTCAACAGCTCGCGAGGTGGGCTTCTTGCAGCGGTCATTCGCTGCTCGACCTGGAGTAGCGAGAGGGGAGGAAGAAAAGTGTATCTCGACCATGGCGACCTTCCGATCTAGCATGGGCCCTTCCGTTGTCGTTCGTTGTAGGCTCGTAGTTGGGGACATTGAAATCACTCGTTGATGGGGATAAAGTAAGGGGGAAGGACAGGGATGACGACTCTGATGGCGGCGGGCTAATCAATTCTGTCCGGAAATAACATCTTAAAACACTTCAATTCGGTTTGAAAATAATCTTAGCCCTCATCAAAAATAAAACATAGCGAAAAACCATCTTAAACACTTCAATGCTATCCGGAAACACAGTCGCCATCACATGAGGGAACAACTCAAAGATACATCATTTCAAACACTGTAATTCCATCCAAAAATAACTTAGCCAATACCAAAATCACAAGCACAACGAAGCCAACTCATGTTACAGCAACTCCATCCAAAAATCCCTCCGCAACAGACACACAAGGAAAGAACGCATCCGGAAGCAAACACTATCTTAAAACCAATTCACACAAACACAAAGCCATCAAAAATCAATGGATACCCTATGAATCTACCCCATGGAAATTCCAGCCATAAAAACAACATTAAATTGAATCCCCCACTTGCCAATTGAAACTAGCATTCAAAGAAATATTTTGTCGAGCAACACAAGGGCACCAAAAACATGTCGCATCACCCACAAATATGGCCCTGCCATTGAAATCCATTCCAAAAGAACAAGAATGGAAACGCCACAGTAAGAAGATTCAACTGCCCACAAATCCGAACCCCTACCTTTCAAATCCATCTAGAGAAATAAGAGGAAATCTTCACGAAATCAGTGCAAGAAAGCAAACGAAAGAACAAAACGAACTACAACTCCCAAATCTGGTTCTACGGTGCAAACCATTACAAGAAAACCATGCAACCCTTGAAACTAAACAACCTCTTCCAAATCTGCCGCAACAAAGAAGAGATTCGAGATAGGAAAACCCCCCGATTCACTTTGCAACCTTCACGAAAACGTACTCTTTCATACCGACTAGAGAAATATACTTGCCTCTCTCTTCTGGCGTCATTGTAGGGTGCGTAGGTGGAAGTGTTGGTGCAATCGACCTCCAAGGTTTTAATGTCAGACAAGTTTAAGTATGCTTAAGTATGTATGGAGCTTGATCTAGGGAAGTCCTAGTTGTAGGCTAGGCAAGGGAAGTCCTAGTTGGAGGCTAGGCAAGGAGGGAAATCTTGGTATATCATGGAAGCCAGGTGGATAAGTCTGGAGGACTTGATCCCTGGGTAGCCGAATATTGAGTCCTAGTTGTAGGCTAGGTAAGGGAAATCTCGGTATGTCGTGGAAGCCAGGTGGATAGGTCTGGAGGACTTGATCCCTGGGTAGCCGAATACTGAGTCCTAGTGAGTGAAGCTAGGTTGAGAAAACCCTAGGGGGTGGTAACCTTAGGTAACGAGAAGTCTTGGAGGAATGAGCTCCAAGCAAGGTTGTTCGGATGGTTTCCAGTCAACCGCGCCCGGCCGACCGGACCAGCAGATCTCAATAAATCTAGGTTTAGGTTTACCATTATTTTCTGTATTACTATTATTGTTGTTAGCTAATGTAGTATTGCAGGAAAAGTCTTAGTGGATCAGGCGATCAGACACTGAGCAGGCAAAAGTCCAAACATGTCTGGAGGAGCATGTTTGGCAGGTAAGTAGAGGTAAACAACTGGAGGAGTGACAGTGAGGTCGGGTTCCCAAAGGGAACAACCTAAGGTCGCTGATCCAACTGAAGAAACTGGGAAGGTTTCCAAGTTGAGATCAAGACAGTCCTACTGTCTTACTCATGCATTATATATTAATGTTCTAACCTTTGTGTTGCAGGGATACTTTGCTTAACTCTGTGTTGCAGGTATAGCCAGATCGATCGACCGAACAGAGGGATCGGTCGACCGAACCAAGTTGACTCAGCACAGATCAGTTATGTCAGCAACGATCAGAAGTAAAAGGAAGTTAAGCTGATCGGTCGACCGAACCCATGGATCGGTTGACCGAACGATCAACATTAATGACCCAGTAAATGCAGAGCATGGCAAATCTCGACGAACAGGGAAGGAGCCTGTTCGGTCGACCGAACAAGGGGATCGGTCGACTGAACCCTTAAAGACCAATTAATGCCAGAGATTCGAGCCAGCGTCAGACTCCAACTGGAGGGGGTCGAAGCTAGTTCGGTCGACCAAACAGAGGGATCGGTCGACCGAACCTCCAGTACTTTTATAAATTGAGGCTCGAAGTCAGAGGCAAGGAACAACTCTTCTGATCATCTCAAAAGTTCTTCTTCACGTACGGATTGTGCTACACATCTTCAACAGCTCAGCAAGTCACTCCGTCCGGAAGTACCGACCAAGCTACATTCTATGCATACTATTGTCGGTATACTTATTTTATATTGCACTTAATTGTAAATAAGATAGTAGGCTTGTTACTATCTTATTCCATTGTACTTGTACGATCTGCTTCTCTCCGAGGACTGCGGAGAGAAGAGTTTTAGTGCTTTGCCCATCGGTGCGGTCAAGGACCGCGGGCCTTCGAGTAGGAGTCGAGGTAGGCTCCGAACGAAGTAACCCAATTGCGTCTCTTTCTTATTTCCGCTGCATGACTTTGATTTCAAAGGGTAAAAGAAAAGTTTTAAACGAGCGATATTCACCCCCCCCCTCTATCGCTTCAAACGATCTATCAATTGGCATCAAAGCCGGTTAGCTCTGAAATTTCTTAACCGATTTTTAAAGCATTTTTAAAACTTTTTCTTTTCTTCAAATTATTTTCTTTTAGATTATTTTTTTTTAAGCACTACTAATCCCAAGACGAAAGTCTTGGAAATTGGTTTGTTATTTTCTTTCTTGCAAGAATGTTGACATCTTATCAAGAAGGGAGAAGTATCTACGACCCTCCGCTATACAATCAAGTTTACTTCAATTCCTGGAGGCAAATGATGGAATGCTTCATTGGAAGCAATGATTTCGACAACTGGATCGCACTGAGACAATTTTCTCAAAACTCAGAAGCAAACACAAGGGTAATAGATATTTTAATTAGTGTTTTGCCTAATAATGTTTTGTGTCAATTACAAGATTACAAGAATGCATTCGAGATGTGGACCAAATTGATCGAGCTTCACGTGACTTCGTCAAGGCTAGAAGATCAAGGCAAAAACGAATTCGAACTTGAATCCCAATCCGAAGAGCTATCCTCAGAACCAGATCTAAAAGAAGAAGATCAAATCAGCTTCATCGCGCTAGTGGCTGAGGAGGAGGCTGATGGATTCGAACCTGAGTCCGACCAAACACTCGAGCCTAAATCCGAAATGGAAATGGTCAAGGGGGAGAATCCTAATATGGATTCAAAAGGTAATCTTGTAAATACAAAATTTAAAGAACACATAATATGTTTTAATTGCAGTAAAAATGTAACGACCCAATTTTTCCTATTTCGAGTTCTAAAAGTCCTTATAAAAATCTAGAAATGCTATAGAAAAATTCTAGAGATTTTTAGGAATTTTTAGAGTATTTTTACGTAATTTTTGGAGTTTGTTTGGTATTTTTACCAAGAGAAAGAAGTTTAAAAATATATATATATAAAAGTGTTAAAGCTGGGTTTTGAACCCAAGAGCTCGAACCCAAACCAGATTTTAACGGACTCAGCCAACCATCTGGTCTACGAATGTTTTGTTAATTATATATGGAGCGATATATATTTAAGTAGTAGTTAGGAACAGTAAAATAAATTGGAAATAAAAGTGCGCAGCGGAGGATTCGAAACCGCAACCCTTGACTTGGTCAAAACCCCAGCCAACCAACTCTTGTAATACCCCGGTTCTGAGATTCTGATTAAGTATGGCTTAAAGGGTTAGATGGTACTATCCATATCACCAAGGTGCACCTTCCTTTTCGGAAGCCCAAAATTAAGAACTCCAAAGTTAAGCGTGCTTGGCTTGGAGAAATCTGAGGATGGGTGACCTCCTGGGAAGTTTTCCAGGGTGCGTGCGAGTGAGGACAAAGCACGCTGAAAGGACCTACGGTGGTTTGTGGAGCTAGTCGTCAACCTGATGGGCAATTTAGGTAGCGTTCCCGGTTCGGTTCGGGTGGGGCCCGCCCGAGCCGGGGCGTTACAGATGGTATCAGAGCGACCTTGCGACCGTGAGTGCGCCTGTGGTTGGAGCACCCAGGGCACCACCTAGCGAGGAGATTCTGGGATTTGTTTGTGGTGTGATTTGTGGTTACACAACGAGGACGTTGTGTCTTTAAGTGGGGGTGATTGTAATACCCCGGTTCTGAGATTCTGATTAAGTATGGCTTAAAGGGTTAGATGGTACTATCCATATCACCAAGGTGCACCTTCCTTTTCGGAAGTCCAAAATTAAGAACTCCAAAGTTAAGCGTGCTTGGCTTGGAGAAATCTGAGGATGGGTGACCTCCTGGGAAGTTTTCCAGGGTGCGTGCGAGTGAGGACAAAGCACGCTGAAAGGACCTACGGTGGTTTGTGGAGCTAGTCGTCAACCTGATGGGCAATTTAGGTAGCGTTCCCGGTTCGGTTCGGGTGGGGCCCGCCCGAGCCGGGGCGTTACAACTCTTCTACGAGTATTTCGTGAAAAGGTAAGGAGCGAAATAATCTTAAGCCATAACAGAATACCCTAGGTTATAAAAGGATAAGTTAGGAGAGGGATTAATTATTTTCTTTTCCCTCAAAATTTCTCTTCTCGCACTCGGCGACGGCGTCTGCGATTTCCTGTTCTCGGGCGAAGACGAAGCCGAGGCTAGGGCTTCGTCTCCGGCAGCCGGCGAGCGTCTTCTTCCGTGAGTTCTTCACTGATCCAAGCTCCTCTCGTAAAGGAGAACTCGAAGGCGCGAAGAAGACCGAGATTTCAAGCTCGCCGCAATCCCTAGAAGAATTAGAAGTTCTTTTCTTCGGCTGTAAGTCCAAGAACCGAAGGTGAGTCGCTACTCACCTGCAGTAGGATAGTTTCGGATTTCTATTTCGTTTGTTTTCGAATTTTTCTGTGATAATGGTTTAGGGTTTGCCGCCGTGACCTTCAAGAAAGAATAGGATGGGTAAAATTCAAGCATGTGGGTTTAATATCTCAAGCTTTATAGTTTGAATTCGGATTTTGTTATACGAGGCAATGAGAAATCTTTTGTTTTGGTTCTTTGCCGTGGACTGAGCAGTAGCAACCTTCAATTCTTTTTGTTGCCTTGGCACATAGGATAGAGAACAATTGATGTCTTAGTTTTCAGTAGTTGAAAGCATTGTGGCATGTTTTAAAGGCTTCCGTTACTCTATATAAACATAAGCTGGGAATAAGTTTTCATAGGTTGTTTCATTTTCTTGAAACATTTCAGATCCTTGTTCTTTTCACCATGCTTCCTACGAAGGAATACCCTGCTCTGTTCGTGGGGAATTTTACAATTTAAAGATCTGTTGCTCAATGAGGAATTTTGAGTTTTGGGTTTCTTTTGTTTAATTCTGCTGTAATTAGTTTAAAGGGTTATGTTGCTTGATAAAAGTATAGTTATGAACAAGTTACAGGAATATTTAGTTTTGGCAGATTTCTAGTTTCTTTTATGTTATTAGATGTACATGAGTAGCCTTCCTTTTTAAACAATCAGTTTCTAGTTTCTTTAGAGTTTAATATGCAGAATTGTGTTAGCTTAATATGCATCAAGTGTGCAGATTTTTATTAAGTATTAGTGTGCAAAATTCATTTACCCTTAGCTGAACATGTGCAGATTTTTATAAGCATAGCATGCAGATTTTTATAAGCATAGCATGCAGATTTTTATAAGTATAGTATACAGATTTTTAGCACGTAGGGTGTGTTCTAGTGCACACCAAGTGCTTGATAAAATGCTTAGCTCAATATAATGCTACAGTAGACATTTTAATAGCTCAGTAAATGCAGTAGAAGCATTTAAAATAACTTATTTAGTCTTGCTTCAGCTTATATGGGACTACGGTCCAATGGGTGGGCCCCCATAGTCGCCTCTAGGTTCAGATAACCTAGTAAAAGCAAGATAAGTTAATTAGTTTAAGATCCAGTATTTTACTTTTAGCAGTGGCACTGTACTGGACCAGATGTCCATTGGGTTGGGCTCCCACAGTCGTCCCTAGGTTTAGATAACCTAGTAAACCCTACTAGACTCGGAACTTGCAATCCCGTGTTTAGTTAGGGATGCGCGCACAGCAAGTACAGTTGCCGGGCCCATCAGCAGCATGATTATTATTTTAATCTATTATGTAAATAGTTTTCAAAACTTCACAAATTAGTTATGTGAATACAAGTTAGACTCAGTTTAGCATTAATTAGTTTAGCTTAGGTAGCAATTCAGTTTCTTATTGATACACATGATAGTTCTATGATTATCTTTACATGTTAGCTTTTCAGTTAGTTTCTTTGCTGTTTATGAGCATGATTATCTCTACATGTTAGCTTTTCAGTTAGTTTCTTTGCTATTTATGAGCATGATTATCTCTACATGTTAGCTTTTCAGTTAGTTTCTTTGCTATTTATGAGCATGAGTAGCTATACATGTTAGCTTTTCAGTTAGTTAAATTCCTTTGCTATTTATGAGCATGATTATCTTTACATGTTAGCTTTTCAGTTAGTTTCTTTGCTATTTATGAGCATGAGTAGCTTTATATGTTAGCATTCATTTTTAGCATGTTTTTATTTATATACATGCATATCGAGTTTTTGTGAGTAGGATAGCGCTCACTAAGCTTTTAGCTTATAGATACTATTTTCCTCCTACTGCAGATAAAGAAAAAGCTAAAGTATAAGGAAGAAGGCGACAAGGAGATGCTGTGACGGTGTGTGATGTGTGGACTATGGAGATCCTTAAGACTTAGCTAAAGAACTCACTTAGTTTAAGAATTTGTTTAGCTTAATTTTTTATTAAGTTGATAAGAAAATTTTGTAGTAGGAAGTTATGTTTCCGCTTTTCATTACTTACATGATTTGATTTATTAAACTGCGTGGTTGTGAAAATATATGTTCCAGCCGCCTATGGCTGAGTATACTCTGTATGTATTTACGGATATGGTCACCGGTACAGGGGAGACTCTGTCGAAATTTTTCGATAGAGATTCCTCGTGGTTTCTATCACACCAGTTAAGTAGAGTTAGCAGTTAAGTAGCGTCCACCTCTTGAGAGTGGTAGTAGTAAAGAAGGGTGGTCGTTACAAAAAAGGGGCACTATAAAAATAAATGTCCCATGAATAAATCCGCACAACCGGAGGCAAAGGAGGAACCAATGCCTGGAGTCCGGAAAAAAAAGGACCACATCAAATGTTTCAAGTGCAAAAAAATGGGGCATTACAAATCTCAATGTCTAGAGAGAAGACCTAAGGATTAAGGGGGAGCAAATATGGTAAATAAATTTATGTTACATGAAAAATTAAATGCTTTAGATCCTTCTTGTTTGAATTATAATTTGAATTTGAAAAAGCATGAAAATCCTACATTACTTAACAAAAATAATAAAAACTTAATTAATTCAAATATAATTAAAATTGACCAAATCAACCTAAACCTTAATCAAGACTCAAATATATTTAATCAATGTATTCAAGATAATTTGAATCAAAATAATAATAATCTAAGATTAACTAATAGTAAACAGAATTTAACTAAAAATTTAGAAAGCAAAAATAAGAAATTAAACTATAAATCAAAATTTAGAAAACTAGAAAAACAAAATAATGTTTTGAAAAATAAAATTAATAAATTAGAAAACATTATTAATAATTTTATAAACTCACATAATCTAGATTTAAATTATAAATCAAAACAAAATTTAAAACAAAACTTTCGAAAACTTAATTATAATAATGTACCTTTTAATTATAAAACTAAATAATAATAATAACAATAACAACAACAATAATAATAAATAAATAATAACAATAATAAAACAACAATGCTAAATAATAATAATAATAATAATAATAAAATAACAACTACAATAATAATAAATAAATAATAACAATAATAAAACAACAACGCTAAATAATAATAATAATAATAGTAATAATAATAATAAATAATAACAATTTAAATAAAACAACAATAACAAAACAAGAATATTAATAAACAATTTGTATTATACATGATTTGTTTGAATTGTATGACTTGCCATGTTCATGCATATTTATCTATTATTTAACATGTCATGCATCTTTTCTTAATTTAGAATGGTTAGATTAAAAAGATTTACCAAACCCTAACAACATAGTACCGGAATGGATTGAGATGATAGTACGTCAAGGAAACTTTGTCGAAGGCATGTCTAGGCTGAATATGGAATTCTACCTGGTGCACTAGACTTAGTGGATCTGACCGAAGCTACTCCAGTCAAACATGGGCTAGTTAGACCAAAATTTAGTATTAAGTTTTTTGGGCGGGAACAGTTTGGAAAGCCTTCAGCAAGTGGTCTAATGATATCCAAGTAGGTCGTATGCCTCGCCACTGAACTGAAAGCTTATCCTTAGGAAGCCTGCTTGATTAACCCAAAACTAAGTTTGAATCTAACATGGGTTCAACAATCTTTCTAAATTAATTGTTTCAAACCTAATTCAAACTTTAATTCTAACTTAATTCAAATCAAATTCAAACATAATTCAAACCTAACTTAATTCAAACCTAATTTAATTAAAATTATTTTAAAACTTAATTAAAGTTATTTTAAAACTTAATTATTTTAAAACTTAATTAAAATTATTTTAAAAACTTAATTAAAATTATTTTAAAACTTAATTAAAATTATTTTAAAACTTAATTAAAAACTTAATTAAAATTATTTTAAAAACTTAATTAAAATTATTTTAAAAACTTAATTAAAATTATTTTAAAACTTAATTAAAATTATTTTCAAGACTTAATTAAAAAACTTAATTAAAATTATTTTAAAACTTAATTAAAATTATTTTAATACTTAATTAAAATTATTTTAATACTTAATTAAAATTATTTTAAAACTTAATTAAAAACTTAATTAAAATTATTTTCAAACTTAATTAAAATTATTTTAAAACTTAATTAAAGTTATTTTAAAACTTAAATTATTTTAAAACTTAATTATTTTAAAAAACTTAATTAAAATTATTTTAAAACTTAATTAAAATTATTTTAAAACTTAATTAACATTTTTTTAACTTAATTAATATTATTTTAAACTTATTTTAAAACTTAATACACTTAATTAATTCTTAATAAATCTTAACTTGAAATCTTAACTTTAATCAACAAATAAAGTACTTTAACCTTAAATAAAATTAAATTTTTATAACTAATCCTAAAATCTTTACCCAATTACTAAGAAATTAATAATAATTCATAATCAATTAATTCGTAACTATTAATAATAAAACTTTAATCAACAATTAAATTAATTCTTACTCTAATTAATAATAATATTAAATTAAATTAAAACTAATTTTAAAATTATATTTAAATCAATCAATAAATCAACCTATAACTAGACCCGACCCCGGGCCGGGTCTGGCCGGGACCCGGCCCGGGCCCGTAACCGGGTCAACGGGCCGGTTGCCCGTTGACCCGGTTCGCCGGGTCGAACCGGAACCGGCCCGGCAAGTTGCCGGGTCGGTTTCGTTAAACGGCTTGAACCGCCGGTTAACCGGCGGTTCATAGCCGTTGGAACCGCCGATTAACCGGCGGTTCGTAGCCCTTGGGAGGGTTTTTAGGTATTTTTTTTCCACGGTTAGGCTCATTTCACCGTTTTTTGATCAATGGCTATGCTTTAGTGTCCATTACTATCAAAACTCTATAAATAGAGAGCTTATTTCATCATTTTCACACACATCTTCTCTACTCTTAATCTCATTTTCGTATTCTCTAATCTCTACACGCTTTCGTTTTCAATTACAATGACAAGGGACGTAGTCTCTAATCTCTAAAAGCAATCATAATGAATTACAATGGAGGAGGACCCCAACATTCAATCCACCGATGATGAGATCGAGCATCTTCCGAATCCGACACCCGACACACAAGGAAGTACCGATGCAATTACTTCTAAGGTTCGGGAACTTCCTCCTCTAAAATCTTCTATTTTTACTAAACATTTTGAGAAGGTCACTCTTCCGTCGGGAGAAATGCGTGCAAAATGTAAGCACTGCAATGCTTCCTACAAATTCCAAGCCGTGGCGCTATGGGTCGTTGACACGACATGTAGAAACGAAGCACCCGACGGAATATGGACTCAACCGTTCTCAAACACAATTATCAAGATTTTCTTCAACTAGCGGTAGTACCGATTCCGGTTTATTTTTATATTCGGATAATAAATTAAGAGAATCATTAGCTAAATTTGTTTCCGTAGAACATCTTTCTTTTAGTTTTGGATCTAAATGCACATTTGAAGATTTTTGTAAAGAATCTCTTAATCCATGTGCTAAACGTGTTCCTAGGACTACACTTACTCGTACAATTAAAAATTAGTAAAACAAGGAAAAAGAATTTAATTGATGAATTTAGTAAATTAGATAATAAAGTTTCTTTATGTTCCGATATTTGAGTGATCATTGGCAAACACATTCGTATATGGGTGTGACTTGCCATTGGATCGATAACTCTTGGAATCTCCAAAAAAGTTATTAGCTTATAGAGTTTTTGATGAATCACATAATGCTCATAATATCGCACAATTATTATGTTTAATTTTAGAAGAATATGGTTTAACTCATAAAATATTTTCAATATCATTAGATAATGCTAGTTCTAATACCGCTTGTATAGATGATCTAAAATTTGTTTGTCAACCTATTATTGGAGGTTTATTTTTCATATTCGTTGTGTATGCCATGTTTTAAATTTATGTGTTCAAGATGGTTTAAAATTTTAGAAAGTTATATTAAACCAATTAGAATTGCAATTTCTTATTTATGGTCTTATCCATCTATAATGAAACAATGGGGTAGGTTTTGTAAAATTAATGGAATGAGACCTAAAAATTTCCACGTGATGTACCAACACGTTGGAATTCAACATACCAATTATTACAAGATTCATTTCAATATAAAGAATTATTATGTTCATTTTTTGCACAAAACACTAATGCTAATATATATTTATTTTCACAACAATGGAATATTTGTAGTAGTATTTGTGAAATTTTAAAAGTATTTAATGATGCAACCGAACAACTTTCCGGTGTTTATTATCCCACTGCTCAATTAGTTTTAGAAAATTTTTCTAATATAGTATTAGTTTTAAATGAACATATTAATAATGAATCTTTATCTCCTTGCATCTTAGCTATGAAAACTAAATGGGAAAAATATTTTTATTTAATTCCTGAAATTTATTTAATTGCATTTGCTTTAGATCCTAGATTTAAATTAGAAGTTTTACAAGAAATGTTAACTTTATATTATGATGCTTTAATTTCCAATTAAAGATTCTTCTTCCCCTGATCCAGCTAATATTATATATAATGTTAGAATTTATTTATATGATATTTATAATCAATATTATGCAAAATATGGAACACAAATTAATATTTCTGAAATTCAACAAACTACTAGTAGTAATTTAAAACTTACAAAAGCACAACTCTTATTAAAAGAACGGACAAAACGTCCACGGGGATCCTCAAGTTCCACACAGGAACTTGAGAATTATTTTATGACTTCTTTTGATTTTAATGAAACAGATAGCGAAAACTTCGATATCTTAAAGTGATGGTCACAGAAGGCTCAAAGCTTTCCCGTTCTCTCCGTGATCGCAAAAGAAATTTTAGCTTGTCCAGTGTCAACTGTTGCTGTGGAGCAGGCGGCAACATATTAGATGAACGACGATCAACTTTGTCTCCCGACTCATTGGAAGCCCAAGCATTACTGGACGATTGGACCAGAGCGGAGAAAAGAATCCAAGGAATGCAACTTTCAGATGACGAAGTTGAAGATTTTGATACTGAAGGAACAAATACGACAGGAACAGGAAATGGAAGTGAATGAAAATGTAAAAGGATAAAAATGTAAAAGAACTACGTGGGCTTTGATTCCCCTAAAGGGATACGTAGGCAACTTAAATAAGTGCAAGCCCTTTTTTTAATAAATTTTAATTTCTAATTTTTAATGTTTAATGTTTAATTTTTAATTTTTAATTTTTATTAACATATTAATCTTGAACCGTGACGAACCGTGACGAACCGTGACGAACCGTGAACCGAACCGTGAACCGGCGGTTCTGAACCGTGAACCGTAACCGTAACCGTCGGTTAGAAGGTCGAACCTGCCTGGAACCGTCGAACCGGCGGTTCCGAACCGTCGAACCGGCGGTTCCGAACCGTCGAACCGTCGGTTCCGAACCGTGGTCAGGTCTACCTATAACCATAGCTATTAAAAACAATTCTTAGTCAAATCCACTTAATAACTTTACAATTTCTAAACTAAACATTAACTCAATTAATTCACAAAATAAATGTTACCATCTATTTAACTTATTTAACTAAAATTTAAGTTTCACCGAATTCAAAATCAATAAAGCCATCTCACACAATTATAGGATTACCATATTTAAAAATTTAGAATGGGTGAGATGCTAAGAGAATTAAAATTTAAAATTATTTTAAACATGTTTTGAAAACTTATATATTTTTGAATTTTGATTGATGATTGATTGGGTGTATTATATATATAAATTATTGTTATTCACTGCCTAAGTCTTTAGAACCTTAAGTCAATAGTGAGTGACCCTTAGACACACATAGAAAAGTCTTCCTTGTGGGTAACAAGGATATCTAAAAATAGTGTCTAGTTAAGGGGGAGAGACTTGATTGTAGGACATATTTTCTGAAAACATATTTTGAAAAATGTTTCAAAACACTCTTTGAAAATTGCTTGATAAAACTTTTTAAATCTTAAAATCTCTTAGTCAATTTCTTTTACGAAAATTATTATTTTTACAAAATTATTCTTCAAGCATTATCTTTTCAAAATCATATTTTTCAAACTCATACTTTTTGAAAAATCATAGCTTGAAAAATACTTTGAAAATTCCTCTACAACTTTATGTTTCATACTTTGAAATATTCTTTGCAAATAAGAAACAAAAAAAATACTTAGTGCATAATAAAAGTATTTTTGAAAGAAATTCTAAGAATTTTTTTTTGCAAGCATTAAAACTTCTATATTATGTTTTTGCAAAAATACTTTATGTCTTGGAATACTTTTTGAAACATATTCTTGAGAGATTTTACTTAGTGCATTCTTCAAAATTATTTTGAAAAAAGATATTACAAATTTACTCAATTTTTTAATGGAATAAGGCTTTTTCAAAATCTCTATGACTCATTTTTGAAAACTCTATTATACATCAAATGGGTGAATCCTTAGGCATATCCTGACAATATTTAAAAGTATTCCATCATTGTTGGTGCAAAACTTAGGAATCCTTAGCAATTAAAGCCATTTATGAAGAGTTCTTTTTGTTGTATGACAAAAGGGGGAGAAGAAGGGTTTAAGTTAGAAATCTAAATCTCTTTTTGAATTGACCTAACTTAAACATATTTGTCAAACATCAAAAAGGGGGAGATTATTGGCGCAATCGACCTCTAAGGTTTTAATGTCAGACAAATATGTTTAAGTATGCTTAAGTATGTATGGAGCTTGATCTAGGGAAGTCCTAGTTGTAGGCTAGGCAAGGGAAGTCCTAGTTGGAGGCTAGGCAAGGAGGGAAATCTTGGTATATCGTGGAAGCCAGGTGGATAAGTCTGGAGGACTTGATCCCTGGGTAGCCGAATATTGAGTCCTAGTTGTAGGCTAGGTAAGGGAAATCTCGGTATGTCGTGGAAGCCAGGTGGATAGGTCTGGAGGACTTGATCCCTGGGTAGCCGAATACTGAGTCCTAGTGAGTGAAGCTAGGTTGAGAAAACCCTAGGGGGTGGTAACCTTAGGTAACGAGAAGTCTTGGAGGAATGAGCTCCAAGCAAGGTTGTTCGGATGGTTTCCAGTCAACCGCGCCCGGCCGACCGGACCAGCAGATCTCAATAAATCTAGGTTTAGGTTTACCATTATTTTCTGTATTACTATTATTGTTGTTAGCTAATGTAGTATTGCAGGAAAAGTCTTAGTGGATCAGGCGATCAGACACTGAGCAGGCAAAAGTCCAAACATGTCTGGAGGAGCATGTTTGGCAGGTAAGTAGAGGTAAACAACTGGAGGAGTGACAGTGAGGTCGGGTTCCCAAAGGGAACAACCTAAGGTCGCTGATCCAACTGAAGAAACTGGGAAGGTTTCCAAGTTGAGATCAAGACAGTCCTACTGTCTTACTCATGCATTATATATTAATGTTCTAACCTTTGTGTTGCAGGGATACTTTGCTTAACTCTGTGTTGCAGGTATAGCCAGATCGATCGACCGAACAGAGGGATCGGTCGACCGAACCAAGTTGACTCAGCACAGATCAGTTATGTCAGCAACGATCAGAAGTAAAAGGAAGTTAAGCTGATCGGTCGACCGAACCCATGGATCGGTTGACCGAACGATCAACATTAATGACCCAGTAAATGCAGAGCATGGCAAATCTCGACGAACAGGGAAGGAGCATGTTCGGTCGATCGAACAAGGGGATCGGTCGACCGAACCCTTAAAGACCAATTAATGCCAGAGATTCGAGCCAGCGTCAGACTCCAGCTGGAGGGGGTCGAAGCTAGTTCGGTCGACCGAACAGAGGGATCAGTCGACCGAACCTCCAGTACTCTTATAAATTGAGGCTCGAAGTCAGAGGCAAGGAACAACTCTTCTGATCATCTCAAAAGTTCTTCTTCACGTATGGATTGTGCTACACATCTTCAACAGCTCAGCAAGTCATTCCGTCCGGAAGTACCGATCAAGCTACATTCTACGCATACTATTGTCGGTATACTTATTTTATATTGCACTTAATTGTAAATAAGATAGTAGGCTTGTTACTATCTTATTCCATTGTACTTGTACGATCTGCTTCTCTCCGAGGACTGCGGAGAGAAGAGTTTTAGTGCTTTGCCCATCGGTGCGGTCAAGGACCGCGGACCTTCGAGTAGGAGTCAAGCTAGGCTTCGAACGAAGTAACCGAATTGTGTCTCTTTTTTATTTCCGCTGCACGACTTTGATTTCAAAGGGTAAAAGAAAAGTTTTAAACGAGCGATATTCACCCCCCCCTCTATCGCTTCAAACGATCTATCAGGAAGCACCGGCTTGCTCTGGCTTGTTCTGACAGAGGCGGTGTCGGGGCGACGAGGCAGCGCAGCGAGTGTAGTAGAGGGAATCAACAAGAGAGGAGGCGGCGAAGAACTCTTACACCTTGTTTGGAATCATATGGAATTGAATTCCTATGGTAATTGGAATTTAATTCCATAGTTTGGAATGAATTTTTGAGATGGATTTGATATGGAATTCAATTCCAATTTCATTCAAAATGTGAGTAGTAAATCAAAGCTCAAATGGTTAGATTTGGATAGGGATTTACCATGAATAACTAAAATTACTTAATTGCCCTTTTAACTTAAAACCCTTTTTCCATCTGCCGACTCTCTTGTTTTCTCTTGCCTTTCTTCCGTACGCCATTTCTCCTTGTGTCGAAAACTTCTCCTTGCACTGTTTCTCCCGTGCGCCACCTTCTTCATACTGTTGTCTCAACTGTACGATCCCTTCTTCCTATTCTCTAATACTTAACTTGATTATTAAATGATTAGTTATGAGGATAAAATGGTAAATGTATAAGAATGGAATTCAATTCAAATAGATTCCAAATTAAGGAATTCAATTCAATTCTATTATTCACTAATCCATTCCAACACATAGGAATTGAATTCAATTTCTGCCAGAATTCAATTCCTAATGGAATTCAATTCAATTCCTTCACTTAAGTTGTTTCTAAACAGGGTGTTAGGGCAACTCCTTTCTCTCCTCTTGTTTTCTTTTTTTTGTTAACTTATATATATATATGCACGATCAACTCCAAATACCTAAAAAATACTTCCCTAATGGAAAACTAAAATTCTATATTTCATTTTATCATGGGTATTATTATTATTATTATTATTATTAAAAACAACTTATTTTAAATCATTCGATAGGACCTTACACCCTATCTGCGTCAACAATCGAGTGGCGACTATAAATCCCTATCTATACCATCAACAGTCGAGCGATAGCTATAAACCTGAGTCTACACCATCAACAGTCGAGCGACGACTATAAACCCCTGTCTACGCCATCAATAATCGAGTAGCGGTTATAAACCCGAGGCGTATGACAAATAAAGCCGAGCGGTGACTACGAAACCCGAGAGTAAATTTAATAAGTTGTCAAGCGGTGACTAGAAGTAGCAGTTCTTCACTAAAATGAAGCCGCTCGACCCACGCTAAATTGATCACTCAGATGTCTAAGTGACTAGTTACATAGATGATCGGGAAATCGGAAATCATACTTAGAAAATTTTCAAAAAATGCTAAAATGGCATACAACCCATAGGCGCCAAACGAAGGGTGCATGAAGGAACACTTGCAAAATTTAACAAAGTGAAGAAGTGTCAGACGGGCGTTCATTCATTGACACTTAGAAAATTTTTTACAAAAAATTTGGAGAGAGTACAAAAGGCGGTCTTCAAAACAAAGAGGGGAGCTACTCGAGATAATCAAGCACGTCGTATGGTAGAAACTCAGTTAGCTTCTCCTGGTTGATGATCTTGCTGGTCAGTTCGATAGGGAGATAGCCGTCGTCCTTCAGTTGGTCAGGGTCCCATCAATGCCGAAGTTGAAAAGGCAGAGCGCTCAGTCTGTGAGCTGGTCGTTGAAGGAGTCTGAGCGGAGGTAATCCCGCATGAAAACCTTGAACTGGCTAGGCTCTCCCTCTTGATAAATCTTGAAGGCTATTCGGGATGCCTCCAACTCGGCCTTCAGCGAGGCAAGCTCAGCATCCTTGCCGGTGAACTGGACCTGCACCGCGGCTTGTTTAGTCGATCGACTCTCCCTCTCGGTACATAAAGCTATCTCCGCTTCCTTGAGATTCTGAGCCAAGACCTGAGCCTATTTATTTTTAATATCTAAGTTTTCAATGGCTCGGAGCTTCCTAGCATTGGTGGAATTGATCTTCGCTTCAAAGGAGTTAGCTTGCTTGTTGAGTTGTTCTAGCTATAAGGCCTGCTCGGCGCACTTGCTCCTCTCCGCCTGTAGTCGTTCGGAGCTCCTCTCTAGATTGGACTTCAATTGAGCCACCTCGCTAGTCAGCTGATCTAAACGCGCCTGAGAAGCCTTTGATTGGCCGCTCAGGGCTCGTAGCTACTGGACTTCGTTCTCTAGGAAGGCCAACCTCTGACACATGGCCAGACTTTCAACCCAAAACTACAATAAAGTGGGTTAGTCATGGATGATCGGAAGATAAACAAGCGAAAAATGAGGATAATGTACTTACCCGAGTGGCCTTCTAGGTATGGTTGTCCACGATCTCCCTTGGGGAGATGGTCACCTCATGGGCCCTAGCATCACCCCATATTTATGCCAGCGGTCCTTGTATCCTGATCTAGTGCTTGGAGGAGCGGGGCTCGTGTCATCCGGATGGCGCCACTCATCCGTGGGTAAGTAAATGATGGTTGTTATATGCCTCCGGCCGATCAGACCTGAAGGATTGGAGGTTGCTTGGCCGGTGGACCTTGGCAAGGGAGAGGATCGGATGGTGGATACTTGTGCTACTGGCAAGGAGTGCGGTGGCATGTACGCGATGGGTGATGTACAAATAGTCCCTAACGGCAGCCCGGATGGTGAGGGCGTTCGATTAGATGACAATGAAGTAGGGAGTGTGGCGGCACCTTGCTCGGGAAGGGTGGGCAATGGAGCCCCACCTCGTTCAGAGGGAGGGCGAGAGCCATCATGGGCGAAGGTCTGCGGCTCGTCCGATGTGGCCGTAGTGGATTCCGATGGCACAATGATCGGCGCCAGAGATGGTCGTTCGGTATGTAAGTTTCATTTGGTCTATCTCATTCCTTTTGAACTTAGATCCGGTAGAAGTATATCAGAGCCCGGGGATGGGCATAGGGGGTTGTGAGGAGTCGACCATTGGAAACCAAGAAGAAACAAATCACAGACTCAACGGAAGAAGGAAGGGAACGCTTACTGAGAAAGGTCGTCGGCGAAGATGAAGAAAGAATGTCGAGGAACATGTGCGAATAAGAAAACTCAAGGAAGTGTGAAGGGGACGGTGAGCAAATGAGGATTTATAAGCCTCACGGGCAATGACTCTGAGCCGTCTGATTAAGGGTTGTGCAAAATCAGGATAAGATCTAGCCGTGGAATTTGAAAAGGCGACTATCACATCATTAGCGGATATCCGCCTGTCATATCGAGTGTGTGGCAGCAGAAAGTGGGACACGTGACAGCCGATTACAATGAAGCATTAATGAGGCTTAATTAAAAGGTATGAGCGGCGTGCTCTGCTATAATGATCAAAGATTTGCACAGTCTTCCAGAAATTTAGATGATGTCAGCCATTATCAAGGGGTGCTCATCCGAGAAAGCGCAAAGAAATAGAAAAATTCACTAAGTGTTGTTGTCAACTATCCCGATCGGTATAAAACTCAGACTAAGGAATGGTCGAGTAGGCGAATCCAAACACAGGTCAGCAAGAAAGCTTCGATGTTCATTGCAGTCGAACAACTCGTCAAGCTCAAGTTAATAAGAAGAGGCAGAGCAGCAATTTTGAAGCTATGAGTCAATTGGTGGCCCAAGCACAGAGAATGTTCGATCGGCTGAAGGTCACCTAAGACACTGCTCGTCCAGTCAGTCGGGTTTACAGTCTCCTTCAATTAGACTTGAGGGAAAAGCTTGTGAAGCGGTGGTAAAGCGGGGGCCCATCCAATTCGGGTCAGAAGTTGAGTTAGTTGCCAACGTGGAGGTCAAAATCAATGTGGTTAGCGCCAGAGAGTCAACGGGCTCACCCATAGTGGCTGAGCGGAGGTTGACTACAATTGTCGATCGGGGCAAGCAATGTCTGATCATCAGATGCTTTGTCCGAGCAGAATACTACGGCCAGATCGTCAAGCGCTCAGTACGGATCAAAGAACGAGACTAGAGCACTTGTTCGATTTGGCAGAGACAGTCTACTGAACCTAGTTACTACAGGGAAGAGTAGCCAAGTCCAACCAAGTGGGGAAGGGGGTCCCAGCCAAGTGGCTACCCCGCTCAGTCGAGTAGATGGATCATTGATGTATTTCTTAATATATTTCTAGGAGATAATACTGCTGACACAAGGCATGGTCAATAGGTAGATCGTACAGTGGAAGCTTCCATTGTCTCATAAGGGATTTGCATGCCTTATTAATGTATGATATTAGAGATACTTTTCTAACATGTCCTTTCATGGAATTGTTGGGAAAGTTTACCCGCGCCTTGGGGAGTATGTGTGTTACCCACCAGGGCACTATATAAAGGGGGGTCCATGCATCAGCGAAGGTATGCGTTATTCACTATTTACGCTTGTGCATACTGTTGCTCCATTTCCTTCCATCTTTTCAGTGATTGACTTGAGCATCGGAGGGCCAACGTCAGGGACCCCTCCTTGGCTCGGTACTGACATTTCTTATGTTGCAAAGCGGAGCGAGGTCTACATCTAGTCAACACAGAAGCCACATCCCTAGCTAGCCATCTATATGATTTTCGGATAGGATCACCTACGTTTCCAAGGTTTTCTAATTCCAGGTTGTATTCCCAAATTGCTGACATGGTGAGAATCGCTCATTACCGGGAATCACTCATTACCTAAACCAAACAAGGTTTTAGTTGTTAACCTACCAAGGTTATCAATGATAACCTTGAACCAAACACACCCTTGGTTTTTCTCTTTTGATGTTTTTTTTTGCTTTCTTTATATTCTATTGGAGCAAAAAGGTAAAGTAGTCATCTTAGCTATCTTATACTATCGAGAATGTGATAAATCATAGGAGACATTTGCCCTAACGTAATGACACTCATATTGTCCAGAATGTGATAAATCATAGGAGACATTTGTTCTAGCGCAATGACTCTTTGTATGAGGGAGGTCGGATACTCAGTGAGACATTTTACGCCAATTGGAAATTGATTCCAAGATCAACTCAAAATTATATCATAGCCAAATTTTAGTTCTTAGTTGTCCAAAAAAATTTAAATAATTAAAGAGGCATTCCAAGAATTGAACTCAGAACCTCTCGCACCCAAAATGAGAATCATACCACTAGACAAAATGCCCTAATGAAATTAAAAAATTATTAAATTATATTTGTTACAATAACCCAACGTTCATAAATATAAGAACTGTTGGCATGACCAACCAAATAAAGGTTTTAGGGTATCCACTTCTCCGTTTGTGGTCGGTCCTTTTTCTTCATACGTTTTTATTTTATTTATTTATTCTAAGGGCTTTAAGCTTCTTTCCTATGATTTTGACGATAGATAACTAATGGTTAAAGAATATAATTAAGGAACTAAACATAGAATGTGAAAATGCATGGATTCAGTTTGAATTAGATCCGGCCTAAAACTGTAAATGCGTCAATTATCTACTAACCACCCAGTTTGACTGTTGGAAATTATAATTGACCCATCTTTAGATAGATCAATTATAGTCCTGGCCCAAAGTTTTAAAATACCAATGGTTTTGACCATTGGAATTGCGGGTTAATCGACAGTTGCGATTTTTTTGAATGGTTTTCTTTTTTTTTTAATTGTTCAAATTTTATCATTTTTTCGATAAACGATTATGGTTATTCTCTAAACTTTAAACTTTATAAATATGCTACTTCATTTTATTATTTTTACATCAAATTCTCTATTCTGGTCTCTCAATTCTTAAAGCTCAATTATTTTTAACTTCTTGTATTGAATTCAAACGGAAGAAAGTTCTGGCCACGGCACCATAGCCCGGGATGACAACAGTAACCGTTATGATTTTAGAGATTATCTTCCATTTAAGTTAATACTAGTCAATAGTATATTATAATCATACTTTCTTTAATATATGCATGAGTGTTAGTAAAAAATAAATTCTAATAATTATGAATAATAACTATTATAATATGCACAAGTGATTCAATTTCATACATTTTGATGAATAACTAAGGAAGGGTACATTAAAAAAATTTAGGATTCCATAATATTCAATAGATAATAATTTTTTTTAAAAATTATTATTATTTTTATTTAACAATAATTTTATTAAAAATCATTATTATTGACTGTTTTTTTAAAATGATAACGATTTTTAATAAATCTTTATCTTATGTACGTCAGACAACAAGTTTTTAAAGTTGTTATCCATGAGTTTATTTTTTAAACCTGTGATAATAATTTTAATTAATCATTATCTATTAGTATTATTTATATAATAATAGACAATATTTTTATTAAATTATTGTCTGTGTATATTTTGAGATATAAGAAAATGATATCATCTTTAAAAATTATGTTTTTTTACTCACATACAAACTTTTTTAACAACATACAAACTTAAACTTAATAAATTTAATTTATTTTACTTAATAAATTTAGTATTATTAAAAATTTAAGCATTTTTAAATCATACACTGTAAATTAGGACAATGATTTTTGTCTGTGAGATTTTTATACTTATTTTATTTCTTTCCCTATGTTTATATTTCTAAAGTTTTATTCCTTGGACCTAAAACCTAAAACCCCTTCATGCCCAAACATTACCGCTCGCCTTCATCTCCATCGCCAAACCATTCCTCTTCCCCTCTTCCTCTCTTTATCACCAAAACGTTCACTGCCTTCATCTTCATGGGAGCCTCAACAGCTCGCGAGGTGGGCTTCTTGTAGCGGTCATTCGCTGCTCGACCTGGAGTAGCGAGAGGGGAGGAAGAGAAGCGTATCTCGACCATGGCGACCTTCCGATCCAGCATGGGCCCTTCCGTTGTCATTCGTTGCAGGCTCGTAGTTGGGGACATTGAAATCACTCGTTGATGGGGATAAAAGAAGGGGGAAGGACAGGGATGACGACCTTGATGGTGGCGGGCTACTCCGTGCTGTTGTTCTTCTTGACGCCGCTTTTGGCGTCGATTTCGGCTTGGGCGGTGGGGTCACCGCTAGTGCTGGTGGGCGTACTGATGATGAAGACGGTGATGGAGGTGGAATGGGAGAACATGAGTGAAGCCATCCCCGCCTTCGTTACCATCATTTTGATGCCCCTCGCCTACTCAATTGCGTATGACCTCATCGGTGGCATTGCCACCTACATCGTCCTCCGCCTTTGCGACTGCATCTGCTCTGTTCTCGTCAAGAGCTTCCATCTTCTCCGCAATAGCTCTGCTTTATTACCTTGTTCGATCAATGTGGATGATAAGTAGAAGATTGAGCTTAATGATCAAGAACTTACATAACACACTTAATTAACTTTTAACATCCAAAGGCCATATCAAAAAATAGAGCAGAGTAGAAGTTACAAATGTTTGGATTTTTCTCTATTTTGTTTGTTTTATTATTATTGTAGTAACTAGTGAATGCTGCTTGTATTGTGCGTACTCACACTTTTAAGTAACTTCTATTATTTTGTTTTTAGTGTGGGCAAACTATTGGCACTAGTTTTAACCTTTAGCAGAGTTCCTCCATGTAATTAATTACTTCACTTTGATGATATTTATTAGACAGGTAGGTCTTGTTGGAGCAATCTCAATGGTCCGTGGGATCATGTATTTTAGTGTTTAGACAAAAGGTTTAAGTTAGGTTCATCCTTATTATTTGATATGTGTATGTGAGTGTGCAGGTATATAGGATACACATGTGACTCAGGTTGATGGCTTCGGGTCCGGTGAAGGATGGAACATCCGAGGGATCATGGACAAGGCAGTGAGGAAAAGGGCCAAGGGAAGCGACTTTGAGGCATACGCGAAGGATGACATTGGGGACGAGCCACGGTTTGAATGCATTCGAGGGACAAGAGCTAAAGGAAGTAGGCTTGAAGGCAAGAGGTCAAGGCTGCAAAGAAGCGTCAAGTGAGTCATAAGGGTGAGGGTACGAGTGCATGAGAGATTGTACTCAGAGTAAAATCCTAATTTTAGGGGTTTACTGTAACAACACTATAGCGGTTCTATAGTTGCACCGTAACGTTACTGTAGTTGCACTGTAGCATTACTGTAGCAATCGATTGTATATTTTAGCAGTCGACTGGTGCAGTCGACCGGGCAGTCGACTGGGAGCGAACAGAATGTTTCTGTTCATTCGGTCAGTGTGGAGCAGTGGACTGCTAGTTTTAGCAGTCGACTGGTATCGAGCTGTTGGGATGTAACGGTCAAATTTCCATAGAGGGCAGTCGACTGCATGTTTTGGCAGTCGACTAGTAGGCGGGCAGTCGACTGGGAGCGAACAGAATGTTTCTGTTCATTCGGTCAGTGTGGAGCAGTGGACTGCTAGTTTTAGCAGTCGACTGGTATCGAGCTGTTGGGATGTAACGGTCAAATTTCCATAGAGGACAGTCGACTGCATGTTTTGGCAGTCGACTAGTAGGCGGGGTTTTCAACCCGCGACCTATATAACCAAGGCTTGGAAGCTTGGTTATCTCTGACGAAATTGGAATTGGTTAAAGTCTAATTAGTAGTCTTTTGTGCTCAAGAGATCTTTGTGTGCCAAGAGGTCTTGGTTGGAGTTGTGGTGAGGTTTCTCCACCCACAAGAAGGTTGAGCTAGCCGGAGTTTGCCGGGGACTAATCAACCGACGGATTAAGGGATCGTCCACTTTACGGACACGCCGTGCAGTAAGAGCAAGTTATCTCCAAACCACGTAAACGAACGTGTTAGCGGTTTGCATCTCTTCCTTTGTATTTAGCTTTCATATTTGTATTCGTGGTTATATTCTTTGTTTGCCGCTGTATACTAACGAATACATAGGAAGCGATCAATTTTAGGGTACCGTCTATCCAATCCCCCTTCAAACTGGCCATCGATCACTCTATATGCCTTCCTTTCACTATTCAATGACAGAAGAAAACAAACAATAATGATATTTTTCTCTATTTTTTTTTAGCAATAATGATAATATGCTCTAATTTTTTATGGTTACATAGGTATATAATTTATGGAAAATTCTTTGTTCATGACCATTGATCTTGGCACTATGCATGAATTAGAAATAATGCATGAAACACATCTAAGAAGATTAAAATATACAATATCCAATTAAGAAATAACTGCTCCAATAAAGTAATATATAAAAGATAATGACAATTTACAATTTGTCATTGCAACTTAATCCACTTGTTACGTTATACATAGTTTCTTGTTGTAGATCATTATTTATTATTCTAATTGTAGGGAATATAAATCTTTTTTCTAATAGAAACTTCATTGTTTATTATAAACCAAATAATTTTCATAAGTAGTAACTTAGCCTTGGTTATTTTTTTGCTATAGGTTAACTAAAAAATGTTGAAATCTGCTCTGAACATGGACTTGTACACAAAAATTGACTATCTTAAATAAGGTTTCATTTATTCTCTAGTAATCATAGCATCTTGGAGCCACTATTCTTGATAATTTATTCTCTAGTAATCATAGCATCTTGGAGCCACTATTCTTGATACTACCTTGGCTGTTTACAATGTCAAGATTGATAAAAGGTGACTTTCTAGTAATCCTATGCCTCAAACTCTCTTTTAAGAAGGACTATGATTGCTTTTATACAATTTATTATAACGTATTACAATTTTGATTCAATTCATCATCTATCAATATTTTGATTACAAAATGTGATTTTTGTCTTCTTTGTGTGCATTAGATAACCATTGTATTAGATGTATTTTATATTATCTTGTTTTACTCTCTTATCATGATTTTACTTAATGGTTGCATGGTCATAATACAAGTAACTTAATTTTACTAGATGACTCCCTTTTGGTTGATACCTCAAGATATCAGTATCAAGCTTAGCGAGATGGTGAATTAGGATCCTGTCTCTTTCTCATTCATTCACTTTGTTGATCTTTTTTCAGATTTATCAAGATGTGAAAAGTATTGCTCTGTTATTAGTTTTTCCATTCTACTTATATGAATCTGATTAGTTAGCACAAATTAAGTGATTCTTTGGATGATACTATCTAGCTTGATGGGTTAGCAAACAAAAAAGCTTTTCTTTGATTTCTCGAAACACAACTCCAACTGCTGATGGACTAGTAAAAATTGCAGGTTGAGACTAAAGATGATTATCTTTTGTCCATTCAACATGTTCATCATGGGAAAAATAACTTTGGGAGAAAGGCATGTCCCTCCGGTTTTCTTCCAACATGGTCTTTTTAGGTATTAACTCAAATCCTTTTGATGTGGATGCCTCCCAAATTTGAACATTTGTTCATGTTATTTTCAGATTATTATTCTTTTGTCTTCTCATGTGAGCAGGGTGGAGATACATAGTTCATGAATTTATTTAAGTAGTCGCTAGGTTTCATCCTTGCAGATAGTGGGTTTGATGCTTGGGTTAGTAATGTATGCAGCACAAGATGGAGCCATGGCTATACCAGTTTATCTGTTCATGAGAAGGTATCTCTCTCTCTCTCATTTTTTTTTTTCATTTCCTCGATAATACATAATTATGTTCTCTTGTACTCTTTATATCAGAGCATTTTGATCATAATGTTATGTAGTCCTTGATTATTTTTCCAGGCATATTGGAATTGGGGTTGACAAGAATCGGCACAGAATGACTAGCAAGCTATGATAAGTTATAGATTTTCTAAACTAGTAACCTTTATTGATGTTTGTAGTTATTAGATTTAGAATCTTATTTATCGTTTTACACTTTTCATGCTATGTGTTGAAACCAAAGAGGGGCTGAAATGAATTTGCAAAAATTTAAGTGGTTACACCAGGAAGACTTTATATCAATCTGTTAGGTATACAATTATATTTTCTAATTTATAGCATATATGTTTATTTGAGCAGGAGCCATCAAGGGTACTAGGAAGAATGTCGAAAAGTCGAAAAATGAAGACTTTAGCAGGTTAAAGAGCAATGGGAGCTATAGTGTCACCTCTTTATCGACATCTAAGTAGAAAAATCTCATATTACTATATTGCTCTACCTTTGTTTTATTAGGGTCGGTACTTATTATTTTGTTGGTTGCATATAAAATTTCTTTAGAATATTATAAATATTATTTTCGAATGTTAGAAAATTGTATATTAAATTTTATTTTCAAATTTTGTATTTTAAATGATTTATAATATTATAAAATTTTATATTAAATTTTATTTTTTTTGTTTTTTATCGGAAAAAAGATAATTATTTTTTATCATTGTAAAATTGTTGTCTTTGCCTTCAAAGATAATGGTTTTAAATCATTGTCTTAGAACATCCTCTTTAACAAAATGACCTTTAATAATAATTCTAAAGAGGTTACGATAATAGTGAAAATTTATTGTTGTTAGACTTTTTTTCTTGTAGTGGTAATTTGGGGAATAAACATGTAATGAACACTATTTAATGATGAATAAAAAGATATCATTTTAATTAATGTAATAAAAAGTAGAGTGAATTTTATCCTTATCAGTCGATTGGTTTTTTGAACCTGTCAATTGATTTAGCTCTGTGCCAAAACGTAGAAATTATGAGTAAATCAACCGACTGATTTATTTATTTTTTTATCAAAGTCGATTTTTGGTAAAATTAGTTAATGAACCAAATAACCTTAGATTGACATAAAATTAGTTTCTATGTGTTCGACTATCTCTCCTGATTATATTTATGCTCTCAAATGTCAATTTGATGTTTGGTATATAGCCGATTTTACCTAAAACTGGCTAATTAGCCAAATGACTTCAGATTGTCATGAAACTAATTTCTATGTGTCTCTCTACCATTCATGTTTTTAAATGTCAATTTGACTAAATATATTGAGAGTAATGATTTTTTTAACATGAATATATTTGAAAATTTTAATTCATGTTAAAAAAACTGGCTGATGGACCAAATGACCTCTGATTGATATGAAACTAGGTACTATGTATTCAACTAGTTTTCTTGATTATATTCATGCTCTCAAACATCAATTTGACCTAATATATTAAGAGCAATAATTTTTGAATATAAATTAAAATTTTAAAATATATTTATGTTCAAAAAATCATTGTTCTCAATATATTGAATCAAATTGACGTTTGAGAGCATGTATATAATCAGGAGAGAGAGAGACAAACACATAGGAATTATTTCATGTTAATCTGTGGTCATTTAGTCCATCAGTCAGGTAAAACTGGTTGATGCACCTAATTACCTCGGATTGATATGAAACTAATTCCTTTGTATTCGTCTACCTCTCCTAATTATATTCATGCCCTCAAATGTCAATTTAACTCAATATATTGAGAGCAATGATTTTTTGAATATGAAAATATTTGAAAAATTCAATTCTTATTTTAAAAAATCTGACTGATAGACCAACCAACCTCAGATTGACATGAATTAAATCCTATATATTCAGCTAGTTCTATTGATTATATACATGATTTCAAATATTAATTTGACCAAATATATTGAAAACAATAATTTTTTAAATATAAATTAAATTTTTAAATATATTCGTATTCAAAAAATTATTACTCTCAATATATTGAATCAAATTGACATTTAAGGGGATGAATATAATCATAAGAGACAGACGAACACATAGAAACTAATTTTATATCAATTCGAGGTCATTTGATCTATCAGCTGATTTTGTTTAAAACTAGATGATGGATCAAATGACCACTAATTGATATAAAATTAATTCCTATGTGTTCGTCTACCTCTTCTATTTATATCTATATCCTCAAATGTCAATTTAACTCAATATATTGAGAGCAACAATTTTTTTAACACATATGTTTGAAAATTCAATTCTTATTCAAAAAATATGGCTAATGGACCAATAAACTCGGATTGACACGAAACTAGTTTCATATCAATACGAAGTTATTTGGTCCATCAGCCTGCCAAATTTGCCTAATGGACCTAATGACCTCGGATTGATATGAAGTTAGTTCCTATGTATTTGTCTATCTCTCCTAATTATATTCATACCTTCAAATATCAATTTGACTTAATATACTGAGAGTAATAATTTTTTAATATAAAAATATTTGAAAAATTCAATTCATGTTTAAAAAAATCTGACTAATGGATCAAACGACCTCAGATTGACATAAAACTAGATCATATGTGTTCAGCTAATTCTCCTGATTATATAGATGCTGTCAAATATTAATTTGACATAATATATTTAAAGTAATGGTTTTTTGAATATAAATTAAATTTTTTAAATATATTCTTATTTAAAAAATTATTGCTCTTAATATATTGAGTCAAATTGATATTTGAGGATATGGATATAATCAGAAAAGGTAGACAAACACATAGGAATCAATTTCATACCAATTCGAGGTCATTTGATCCATCAGCCGATTTTGCTCAAAATCGACTGATAGATCAAATGACCACGAATTGATATAAAACTAGTTCCTAAGTGTTCATTTACCTCTCTTTATTATATTCATGTCTTCAAACTTCAATTTGACTCAATATATTGAGAGCAACAATTTTTTTAACACGAATATGTTTGAAAAATTCAATTCTTCTTCAAAAAATTTGGCTAATGGACCATACCCTTAACTTGAATTGACATGAAACTAGATTGTATGTGTTTGACTAGTTCTCTTGATTATATTCATGCCCTCAAATATCAATGACCGAATATATTGAGAGTAATAATTTTTTGAATACGAATTAAATTTTTCAAATATATTTGTATTCAAAAAATTATTGCTCTCAATATATTGAGTCAAATTGAAGTTTGAGGGCATGGATATAACCGAGAGGTAGACGAACCCATAGGAACTAGTTGTATGTCAATCTGAGGTTGTCTGATTCATCAGCCGATTTTGTCAAAAATTGGTTAATAGACTAAATAACCCCAGATTGATATGAAACTAGTTCTTTTGTGTTCTTCTATCTCTCCTGATTAAATATGTGCCCTCAAATATTATTTGACTTAATATATTGAGAGAAATGTTTTTTTAAACACGAAAATATCTAAAAATTTTAATTCATGTTCAAAAAATCTAACTGATGGATCAAATGACCTCGGATTGATATGAAACTAGATCCTATGTTTTTCTTTAGTTCTCATGATTATATCTATATCCTCAAACATCAATTTGACCCAATATATTGAGAGCAATAATTTTTTAATATGAATTGACTTTTTCAAATATATTCGTATTTAAAAAATTATTGCTCTCAATATATTGAGTCGAATTGATGTTTGAGGGTATATATATAATTAGGAGAGTTAGACAAACACATAGAAACTAGTTTCATGTCAATTCGAGATCGTTTGGTCTATCAACCAAATTTTTTGAAATAAATTAAATTTTTAAATATCTCTCAATATATTAAGTTGAATTGACATTTGAGGACATGTATATAATTAACAGAGGTAGACGAACAAATAGAAATTAGTTTCGTATTAATTCGAGGTCATTTAGTCCATCAATCTGTTTTGGGAAAAATTGGCTAATAGGTCAAACGACCTCGGATTGATATGAAACTAGTTCCTATGTGTTCATCTACCTCTCCTAATTATAACTATACCCTCAAATGTCAATTTGACCCAATATATTGAGAGCAATGATTTTTTAAATATGAATATGTTTTAAAAAGTTAATTCATGTTCAAAAAATTATTGTTTTCAATATATTAGATCAAATTGATGTTTAAGAGCATAAATATAATTAGGAGAACTAGGCAAATATATAGGATTTAGTTTTAGGTCAATCCAAGGTCGTTTGGTCCATCAACCTGATTTTTTGAATACGAATTTAATTTTTCAAATATTTTTGTGTTTAAAATCATTGCTCTGAGTCAAAAATGACATTTAAGGACATGGATATAATCAAGAGAAATAAATGAACACATAGGAACTAGTCTTATGTTAATATAAGGCCTTTTGGTTCTTCAACTGATTTTGGATAAAAAAAAATTATATGGAATCATAACACAAAAGTAGGAAAGTGTGTTCAAATTTAGTCATATCATTGAATTATATTGATAATTCCAAAAAACTATACATACTATCCTCATAGTGTTGGAAATGGGGAGAGTGGAGACGTGGGAACATGCCCACGTTCCCCACTACTCATAATGGAAAAGTCCATTATGCCCCTGATTTATTTCCCTATATAAAAGGGTGTGTCCAAGGATCGTGAAGGTTTTAAGCGGTTGTTCAAACGGGTTTGAAGAAGGTTCGAAAGACGGACGAAACGAGAGCAAGAGGAGAACATCTAAGACAGTGAGATTTGGTTCGTGGAATCATGGAGGGTTTTCCGATCCTGTGATCGCTCTTCTGACAGCGAGTTTCACTATTACCGATTGCGAATCTGCGGAAGATCGTTGTAAATTTTTACCGCTTTAATTTAATTCCTCTTTCATGCATTTAGAATATATCTACACATAGTATGATGACAGTCAAGGGGATATGGTCCTATTGTTTAGTGGTTTAGAACATTTCTCTTTCAAGAAGGCAGCGGGGATTCGACTTCCCCTGAGAGTACTACGAAAAGAAGTTGATTATTGATTATCCATAAGCGTAGAATGAATTCTTCCTGGATCGATGGTTGAGCGGTGACATCGTTTGATCCATTAATCAATTTTACTTAAAATAGACTTGATAAAAAAATAAAAATATAAATCTTAAATCAGCGGACCAATTTATTTAAAATTTTAATATTTCGATATTAAGTGAAATCGGTTCGACTTTTCCAAAAACTCAATCACTGACAAGGATAAAATAGAAAATAAAAAATAGATACCTAATTTAATAATTTTAAAACTATACTAGTGAATTTACCTACATGATGAATAAGAAAAAAGCTGCTGTTACAAAGTTACAGCAGCCCAGTGGAACAACTAATTAATGGCTGCTATACCTGCAATAAAATAGTGAATATTATAGTTGTTGTATTAACCAATTAGTGTATGCTATCACTCTTTAATCAACCAATTAGTGATTGCTACAGTCATTTTATGATGCTTTTAATATCTTTTAAGTGATTTTAATTAAGTTTAAAAAATTTGACCAATTTGATTAAATATTTTTTAAATTTAAATATATATATATATATATATTGACCAAGTTGGATTAAAAAATAATTTATTTTAATACATTATAACAATTATGGTGCAACTGCTCCACATTGTAGCACTAGTGCGTTATTTTCAATATAAGAAATACGACGTAGGATATTTTTATTTTTTCATATATTAATACTTTAGGGCAGGGGATCAAATTTTATTAGACACATGTTTTTAGAAAAAAAATTCTTCTATTTATTAAGATAGTTGATTATAAATTGATGTTATAATTTATCCTTTTTTATATAATCTAAAAATAAATTATGAAAGATTAAATGAGTTTAATCATCTTCTACTTTTATACTTAAATTTTTATGATCCGTATTCATTCCTTTACAATAAATACTTCATAAATAAATAATTCAGCAACTAACAATATCAAAAATATGACCAAAGTCTTATAAATTATATATAACTTAAATAGTTATTTTTAAAATTAAAAACACAAGTAAATCTTGTTGATAAAATTTAATGGAATAATTAAATTAAATTTATTTTTCTAAGTTATGAAATTAGTTTATAATTATAAATTTAATATAACTCTAAAAGTGTTAATTTATATGTGTATAATATTAAATTATAATTATGCAGCATTAGACAATAATTTTATTTTAATCTTAGACTCTAAAAATAGAAGCCTAAATTAATTAAAAAATTCATAATTAATACAACTTTAAAAGATATTAACCTCATATTGACATTTTTGATCATCAATATTAGGTCCACAAATTTAATTGTTGAAAATTTTGTCAAACATTGAATCATTATTAAAATTTGGAAAAATACTTAAGCTGCTTTAGAATATTAAATTTTGATTCCATAAAATTAGCTAATGGTCATGATTCTGTCTTAAAAAACTGAAGACATGGTATGCTAGGCAAGTAGCTATGCGGTTGATTGAATAAAGACTTTGAGATGGTAAAGATGATAAGAAAAAAATTATGAATTGGAGGGGAAAAGGAATTTTTTTTCTTCTTCCCTACGCATAGTAGAGAGAAGATAGAATGTCAACACCAAAAATCATAGGAGAGATCCCTGACATTGATCTTTTGATGCTCAAGTCAATATGTTGCCCGAGTGAAAAGATGGAGAAGCAAAAAGCATATGCGTGTGTATAGCAGAGCATAAAATATTACGTACCTTGTCAACGGAGAGGGCCTCTCCTTTATATATCATCTATCATAATCTCCACAATCATGACGTGGTTTGGAATGTCAGGTGCCAAAAGTTGTCGGGTGTAGGAATATGTACAACAGGGGGCATGTAACCACCGTTCGAATAATCTTCTGTTACTCATGTGTACCCTGAAGGACTCAATTGGTGCCTTCATCCGACCATCCCTATATTGATAACCTGAGCTTTGGATATCCTGTCGAGTTCCTTTTAAGATTTGCCTTATATATTTACTTTGTGAGGATAAGAACACTGAGCCCCGTAAACCTGATCAGTATTATAACCGACCACCTATATGAAGGAGGATGGGTGCATGAATAGTGTAGGCCCACAAGTTTGACTGACTGTTGTATCGACCAGCAATATACTGAGTCATACTTGAGAGTGAAAGGCTGGGTCCGTTGGACCCAACCGAATATTTGGTCGCTCGACCTTATAGGAGGCTGGTCATGTCATAAAACTTGAGCAGCTAAGGGATGATCAGATATATACTAGGTGTCTTAGCATAGGTGTAAAGCACTAGGTCTTTTTAGGTCCGGCTGGCTCTTGGGTCAGTTGGGTCCCTGGATTGAGGGCCTTAGCACTAGGTGAGGAGTGAAGTCCCATAGATTTGTGACATGTTAGCTGCTACCTCCTCTTGACTTTGACATTCACCCCATCTTGACTTTGACCACCACGTCATACTTGGATCCAATTGTAATATCCTGTATCACTAGCCTCCCATTCAAGTCTAGTCGAAGGAGACTTGTAGTCCACTGATTGGACCTAAGCCTTATCTTTGCCCAACTTATTGGTCCGACTAGGTGGAAGCACTTCCACTCACCCATTAATGCTATACTTAGTTATCTCTTTTGAAAAAAACTATATGTCAGAGGGTTGATATGCCAGTAGTGTACCATTGATACGAGGGAAGATATTTTTCAGTGTAATGATTCAACTATCTTATCCATCATACATGTCATTTATGGGTAAACACCATGTGTCCCACTAACATATTATTTGAAGCGATAGTTGACGCACTTATTTTCATTTAGATCAATGACACTTCTCCCATTGCAAATCAATTGTCATGAAAGAGCATGTTATTTTGATCAAACGATTGTGGTGGGGCCATGTCTTGTAGCTTATGTTTAAAAACCTAAGTGATGTAGAAACAAATCACTTTGTGCTCCATCTTCTTCCACATTTTCTTCGGTGATTCCCATTGGCGTCCCTTTCTTTCATACGATCAGTAAGGTTCTCCCCTATTTCATCTTTGTTTTATCTATATTCCTCCATGGCACAAAAATCCTTTGCTTCCTGGTATACTTTTAGTCATTTAGATTTTGATATTTGTATCCGAGAGGTGCTCTGCCTGTAATATGAGATCCCCAAAAGCTACCGTATTCGTCTTCCTTCTCCTCAAGAACACCCTCATCATCCTCTGGTGGGCCACATTACCTTCTTTAAGGATTAGATAGTAGCCAGATAGCATTTTCCTATTCCTCCATTTATTTTTGAAATAAGTCATTATTTTGATATCCCACTTCAACAACTTGTGCCGAATGCATTCCGCACTATGTGTGGAATGTTCATTTTGTTTCGCCTATATGGCATTCCTCCAACTCTCCATAAATTTCATCTATTTTCGCATCCTAAGAAATCAGAACCTAGGGTATTTTTGTTTTAGTCTCGTCTTAAGGTAGTTCTCTTCAAAGAACTACCCTCCTCAAATAAGGAATGAAAATCTTGTTTCTTTTTTTGGCTGACCGAGTTGAGATCCAACCTCCCCCCTATCCCTGATCTTAGGAACTTCAAACTCGACTTAGCCTTTATTTCCTATTCCAAGAAGCTAGGCGGGGTGCAATTCAAGGCTCTCAAGCTGCTAAAAGAAGGCCTGCTCTACCTGTTTGAATTAAGCCCGATCTGGGCATCACTTCATTGTTCTTTTGGTAAGGTTGATCAACTTGTTCATTAGGTTATCTCTAACTAAGATATTTCTTGTTTTATGTAGTGGATACTTTCTTGAGGTTGTAGATGCTAAGTGTATTCAGCTAGAAGAGGATGAACTACTCTGGCGAGAGAAAATAGTAATAGCCGTGCGAAAACAACAGTCGACCGACCCTTCTATAGCGGTGTCAAGTAGCCAGGCGATTGAACCCAGTGAGGCGACCACACTAGAAATATTATCAATCGATCCTCTCCCAACATCTGAAGATTCTCCATCTAGAGTGGAGGCGCCAATGAAGAGGAGACGCAAGAGACGCTGGCTCTTCTCCTCCACAAAAGTCTTTGAGGGACGAGTGCCCCCCATCATGGTACCTTCACCTCATTTTATGTCAGTCCGAGATGAAACTCTGACACAATCTTTTGAGCAGACATTGTTCACTTGTCCCTCTCTATCCACTCCTCTTTCAAGCAATATCATCCAGGAGGTTACCTCCTAGCCGATCAACTCTCCCATCTGGTTGAATCAACAACCTACATCTCTTTTTGTCACCCCCTTGCTGAGGCTCCGCTTGCTGCAACTCCTATAATCGAGCCGAACGACTCTATCAGTTCTCAACTCACTATGATGTGCCATCAGTGCAAGCAATCGCTTCTCCATTAGCTCCTCCACCACTCAGTGGTCGGGTACTATTGAGGGGCCAGTTGATGGAGGCTTGGGAGTTTACTGTAAGCAGGTTGGACGAGGACAATCTGACGACGACATCGACAGAGAATGAATATGCCTACGACCTAACCATGGTATGTTTTAACTTCCCTTATATCCCCTACTTTGAACACTTTTGATGGTGCTTGTTTTATAGCACTGGTAATCAGGATAGGGGTGGCATACAAATTGGATAACATGGCCCAGGAAAATGAGGCCCTAAAGAAGTGCCTTTCAGAAGTAGCCTCCCTTTATACTCTTGCCTGGTCACCATGAGAGAGCCAGGTTCAACTCGACCAACTGAGTCAGTTAGAAAAAAGACTTCAAGAGGCTCAAGCATCAAGTAAAGCTAATGCAGAGCAAGCATAGAACTCAGAGGTTGCCCTGAAGACTATCGAAGATAGGTTTCACTCGGAGACAAATCGCCAAGAGAATATAGTGGCTGAGATGGACTAGAAAATCATTGAAATCTAGCGTCTCTATGCTCTATTAGAGGAATCAAAGGCTATGCATGTTGTGAAGTTGGAAGCCCAGACTCAATTGGCATCCAAGTGGTAATAAAAGTTGAACACCCAAGGAGTAGAGCTGGAATCTCTCTAGACAGACTTAGAGGTCGGCCAAAATGCTTTGACTACCTCTAAATTTGAATTGGCGGGTCTCTCTTCTGAGCTAACAGTTGCCCGAGCAGAGTTAGATGCCTATCAAATAGGGGAGGATGAGCGGTTCGAAATAAGGAATATAACCCTCCTCTAATCACAGGATTTTAACCTATCAATCGTTGACTCCATTAACAAAGCTCTTCTCCTCAGGGCCGATGGTGTGATTAGGCAACTTAGAGAGAGGGGCTACTTGGCTTCTGATCCTCCAATTCATTTCCTTGACCACTAAAGGTTAATCTATTAGTTAGAGCCCTAGAGCCAATCATTTGATGATTGTTGTATGGACTTGTTGTATCATATTCTTGTATATAAATAAAGACATTTGTTTTTGGTTATTATACTTACTTGTATTGGTGCCAAATAACTAAGTATAATAGTGTCCTTGAGTAGAAGTTCTTACTTATAACAATCGATTAGTTGAATCGATAGTGAGATGATATAGGGAACACTACTCTTAATCATTCTTAGTCGAGTATTAACATTCAGGGACAATGTTAATGCAACGAGACTAGCATGTTGGTCAACTCGATGACTTGATCTCACAAGTCATGGATATGGAGATATCAAGTTGACACATGGGTATGCATTGGAGAATGTATACTGAATGACCCGCCATGAGAAAGTATCATGGATCATTATATGAGTGTCATATACTTTCTCATATGGCTATTAGTATGACTATTAGTCCTTGGACCTGAAGTCACCATGGTTCCCTACATAAGGAGTTACGTACTTTGGCTTTGTCAAGCATCACCCGTAACTGGGTGGACTATAAAGGCGATTACTAGGTATGTAACAAACTATGCGGAGGGATGTGAGTGATGTAGATGGGATCTATCCCTCCTATATGACGGGAGTGACATCGATATTCTTAATAGAGTGAGACCACGAAGTGCATGTCCATGCCCAAATGAGTCAATATGAGATATTGAGCTCATTTGATTGAGTGAGTCTACTTGGAGTTCAAGATTTAGATTGATTAGAGGATGACACGATCTATGCCTCACATTGATCAATCTAGATGTTTAGGATAGAAGGACAATGTCATATATTGTCAGGAGTCACAATTAGTAGTCACAAGGTGATGTTGGATCTCAACATTCTTATAACTTGGGTAGTAATGATGTGTTGCTAGATACCGCTCATTAGTTATGCTTCTAAATTGGTTTAGGAGTATTGCCAATGTTATAAGAATCTATAGGGTCACACACAAAGGGCAATTAGATGGACATTAGGTTCATTTGATGAACTTGAAGGATTAGGTTCATGTGATGAACTAAATTGGATTAAGAGTAATCCAAATTGAGTTAATTGAGTTGGACTCAATTTGGTTCATGTATTAGATGAGTCTAATTTGGACTTAGACTCATTGAATCAATTTAATTCAATGAATAGAGATTCATTAAATTAAAATTGACTTGAACCAATGGTTAGATTAGATCAACCAAGGGAGAGAAGTGGTCAAGTTTGACTTGACTTAAGTAGGAAGATGAAGAGTCAAGTTTTTACTTGACTTTGACTTGACCAATGCCACATCATCAAGGCTTCTTCATTTGGTCAAGTTTGACTTGACCAAATGCCACCTCATGGAGGAGAACAAGAGACTTGACTCTTGATATTCCATGGGGGTTACAAGTCTTGAAGTGGCCGGCCACTTTAGTGTTGGATGAGTTGTTTTTCATTCAAGGCAATTCATTTTCTTCTTCTTCCTCTCAAGCTCTCAACCTCTCTCCCTCTCCTCATCTTTGCCGAGACCATCAAGGGTGCTAGCACATCCTAGTGGTTTCTCTCCATCTCTTGCTTGTGTGGATACACATAGAGGAGTATCTACCTTGATACTTTTGAGATCCGGCGAACTTTGGACGAGCGGGATTAAGCGAAGGGCTTCGCATCAAGGGTAAAGATCTTATCTTGTAGATCTAGGTTTAGAAACTCGTACGTGAATGTTTTCTAAATTTTATTCTTCGCACGGATCCGGTGGCTGGGGTTTCGGGGTTTCCGCAACGCAAAAAGTGATTTTTGTGGTCCGAAAAACCCAACAGTGGTATCAGAGCCACGTGCGAAGCGCGTACGAATTTTAATTTGTATTTTTATGAAAATTACAGATCTATAAATTTCTGTAAAATTATGTTTTTTATAGTTTTTATGGATATTTTTCTCGTAGAAGCGAAGCACAAGTGTTTAGACACTTGTAGGCTTCGACTACCGAGAAGATCTTTCCGAAACGGCAAGGTTTTGCCCCAAATCTTTTTGGGACAGCGGGCTAAGGCACTGTAGGATCACTAAGGAACACTCGCGATGGTTATATCGCGGTAGGGGTGTTGCCCTTGACCTCGCAAAGGGATTCGTTCCGTGATTGCGCTCGAAAAATGCTAAACGGGACCACCGGGAATTTTTATTCATAAAAATTGTAAAAAAATTGTAATAAAATTATAGAAATTTATAGAAATTGCATAATTTAGAATTATGTATTATTTTGTGATGGTCATGGCCCAAAAGAGCCAATTATATTGGAAATTGTGTTGTAATTCATAATACGACCTACGCGTCGTCGTGTGATTGTGTGTGTTGTATATTTGATACGTGACCTGCGCGTCGTGCCTTTCTATTTATTTATTCTTGTTGTAAATTAGTTTAGACTCAAATGTAACTCGAGTTTCACCATTGTAATGTACAAAAATGGAGCGGTGGAAGGTCCACTCGAGACGGAGTTACGAGGAGGGCGCGAGCACCACAAGGTGGTCAAAAGGAAGGAGCTTGAGAAGCTGTTGACCTTAGGTTGACCATCCGATCTTCTCATTGGCTTGAGAAGATCGTAGTAGGGTCATGACTAATCACAAAATATTTAATTAATTGCTTGTGTGTGTATATGTGATGCATACTAGAATAAGTAATTAATTAGTGCCTTAACAATTCGATTCGATCAATCGCGTACATGATGCGCCCTAACGATTAGATTAGATCTAAATCGAGTATATGATACACCTCGTCGATTAGATTAGATCTTAATCGTGACAACTCGTAATGCCTACAATGCCGTGATACCTATCACTACCTCGATCACATGTAGTTGTTGAATCTGCCAAAGCAGAGCAACACATATTATCTTGGTAGGGTACGGAGGGACAATCTTGGTCCCACCTATCAACACATGGGTGAGTAAAACTCAATTAGATAGAGTATAACTAGTTAAATCAAGTTTAACTGTAGGCATTTGTCCAATAGTTGGAAGATAGGACAAAATCACGTTTATATTAACTCTTGAGCGTATTAGCCAAAGCTAACTCGAGTTTTAATATAAATACTGATCATGATCCTATAAACAAGAGTTGCATAGAGATGTAATTGGTAATTAGTTACCTACCGATCATACTAAGTCTTGGGCAATTTAGCCAAAGTTAACTCAAGGCGTAGTATGATGTGGATCTTGTCCCACATGAATTATAGAATTCAGTGGGAGCATCATTTAATTAAAAGGCCTAATTAAGTGATTACTAGAATATGATGTTTATTTATTTTCTGTATTTTGCTGTTGTAGATTACCATGACGTCAAACACGAACACCTTCTATCTGCGTTATGTCCTTGACAAGGACAAGCTCAACAGAGCAAATTTCCTGGACTGGTACAGGAATATGAGAATAGTTCTCACCCAAGAACGTAAACTATACGTTCTGGAGCAGCCCATTCCGGAGGCTCCTCTTGCCAATGCCACGCGAGCTGACAAAGATGCTTATAAGAAGCATCAAGATGACGCATTAGATGTGTCATGTCTTATGCTTGCAACCATGAACTCTGAGCTTCAGAAGCAACATGAGTTAATGGGTGCTTATGATATGGTTGAACATCTTCGTCAACTATATCAAGGACAAGCACGACACGAGAGATTTGAGATCTCAAGAGCATTATTTCAGTGCAAGATGTCAGATGGGGCTCCCGTAGGTCCATATGTACTCAAGATGATTGGGTACATAGAGAATCTACAGAGGTTGGGATTCCCACTTGGCCAAGAGCTGGCCACTGACCTGATCTTGCAGTCTTTGCCAGAGGTACAGTCAGTTTGTAATGAACTACAACATGAACGAAATTGAAAAGTCACTGTCCGAACTGCTTAGTATGTTATGAACTGCTGAGCTCAACCTTAAGAAGGTTAAGCCCAACTCTATTCTGATGGTTCAGAAACACAAGGGCAAGGGCAAGCCTAAAGGCAAGGGAAAGTCCCAAGCCAAGGGCAAAGGCAAAGCACTGAAGTCTAAAGGAGGGGTCGCCAAGGATGCTACCTGCTTCCACTACGGTCAGACCGGGCACTGGAAGAGGAACTGCAAAGTCTACCTAGAAGATCTTAAGAAGAAAAGAAGTGAGACTTCCACTTCAGGTATATATGTTATAGAAGTTAATCTATCTATTTCTTCATCATGGGTATTAGAAACCGGATGTGCTTCTCACATTTATATTAATGTGCAGGCGCTGAGAAATAGCAGGGCATTGACGAAGGGCGAGGTGGACCTACGCGTAGGCAATGGAGCACGGGTTGCTGCTGTTGCTGTAGGGACTTATTTTCTATCTCTGCCCTCTGGGCTTGTATTAGAGTTGGATGATTGTTGTTATGTGCCTGCTTTGACTATGAACATTATATCAGTTTCTTGTTTGGACAAGAAAGGGTTTTCATTTATAATAAAGAACAAATGTTGTTCAGTTTATTTAAATGATATGTTCTATTGTAGTGTACCTCTGATGAACGGACTCTATATTCTAGACCTTGAGAGCCCTATCTATAATATAAGTACCAAAAGGTTCAAGTCAAATGACATGAACCAAACCTATCTCTGGCATTGTCGCTTAGGTCATATAAATGACAAGCGCTTATTCCAGCTCCATAAAGATGGTTTGTTGGACTCATTTGATTTTGAATCATATGAGACATGCGAGTCATGCCTACTAAGCAAGATGACCAAGACTCCCTTTAGTGGACACAGTGAGAGAGCGACTGACTTGTTAGGTCTTATACATAGTGATGTATGTGGCCCTTTCAATGTCACTGCTAGAGGTAGTTATAGGTACTTCATTACATTTACTGTTGACTTCAGTAGATATGGTTATGTGTACCTGATGACACATAAATCAAAATCTTTTGAAAAGTTCAAAGAATTCAAGAATAAAGTACAAAACCAGCTTGGCAAGAGTATTAAGATACTTTGATTAGATCAAGGTGGGGAATACCTTAGCCATGAGTTTCGTGACTATCTAGCTGAGTGTGAGATTCTATCCCAACTCACTCCTCCTGGAACACCACAGTGGAATGGTGTATTTGAAAGGAGGAATCATACCATATTAGATATGGTACGGTCTATGATGAGTCACACAGATCTTCCTACATTCCTTTGGGGCTATGCTCTAGACACGGCAGCCTTTATACTCAACCGAGTTCCATCCAAGGCTGTAATAAAGACATCATATAGGATATGGACTGGGAGAGATGCACAAGTGTCTTTTATGAGGATTTGGGGTTGTGAGGCTTACGTTAGACGTCAAGTCTTGGACAAATTGGGACCCAAATCCGACAAGTGCTATTTTATCGGATATCCCAAGGTAACTAAGGGATATTACTTCTACATTCTCAGTCAACACAAGGTAGTTGTGGCTAAGACTGGTGTTTTTCTAGAAAGAGATTTTGTTTCTAGAAAGACTAGTGGGAGTACGTTCGATCTTGAAGAAGTTCAAGATGCGAACAATAGCACTAAAGCCTCGATGGAAGTTGAACTGGAACCACAAAGTGTTGTGGATGATGTTGTACCACAAGGAGTTGAGGAACAACAACCAGTTCAAGTAGACATACCTCTTCGTAGGTCTGATAGGGTACGTCGTGAGAGATATTCATTTCTATTATCTGACCATGATGACGTTGTGCTTATAGAGGATGAGCCCACCTCCTATCAGGAAGCTGTGACAAGACCAGATTCCGAGAAATGGCTAGAAGTCATGAGATCCGAGATGGAATCCATGTACACTAACCAAGTTTGGACTTTAGTTGATCCACCTGAAGGGGTCAAACCCATTGGGTGTAAGTGGGTCTTTATGAGAAAGACTGACATGAATGGACTTATTTATAAGGGTCGCTTGGTAGCTAAAGGTTTCAAGCAAATTCATGGTATTGACTATGATGAAACATTTTCTCCAATAGCGATGTTTAAATCCATTCGGATCATGCTTGCTATTGCGGCATACCATAACTATGAGATATGGCAGATGGATGTCAAAACCGCGTTTCTGAATGGAAACCTGCTCGAGGATGTGTACATGACACATCCTAAGGGTTTTGTAGATCCACAGCATACTAGCAGAGTATGCAAGCTGCATAGGTTCATTTATTGACTAAAGCAAGCTTCTCGGAGCTGTAATCTTCAATTCGATGATGCAATCAAACAGTTTGGTTTCATCAAGAATGAAGATGAATCTGGTCTCTACAAGAAGGTTGTAGGGGATATAGTTATCTTCCTCATATTGTATGTGGATGACATACTGCTTATTGGGAAAGATATCCCTTTGCTACAGTCTGTCAAAACTTGGCTAGGGACTTGTTTATCAATGAAGGACTTAGGTGAAGCATCCCGCATTCTAGGCATACAGATCTATAGAGATAGATCTAAGAGGTTACTTGGCCTAAGTCAGAGTACATATATTGACAAGGTACTTCTACGGTTTGCCATGCAGAACTCCAAGAAGGGATTTCTGCCGATGTCACATGGCATGAGTCTTTCGAAGACTCAAGGTCCTTCTTCTAGAGAAGGAGAGAGACCGCATGGATCAGATCCCTTATGCCTCAGGTATAGGATCTATCATGTACGTCATGCTATGTACTCGTTCTGATGTCTCGTATGCTTTGAGCATGACGAGCAGATACCAGTCAGATCCAGGTGAAAGTCACTGGATAGCAGTCAAGAATATTCTTAAGTACTTAAGAAGGACTAAAGAATATTTCTTGATATATGGAGGCGATGTCGAGCTAGCTGTAAAGGGTTACAGTGATGCTAGCTTCCAGACCAACCAGGATGATTATCGATCGCAATCAGGGTTCGTGTTTTGCATAAATGGTGGTGTTGTGAGCTGAAAGAGTTCGAAGCATGACACGGTAGCTGATTCTACGACAGAAACCGAGTATATTGCTGCATCAGAAACAGCAAAGGAGGTAGTTTGGATGCGCAAGTTCATCACTGAACTTGGGGTGGTTCCTAGCATCGCTGACCCTATTGAGCTCTATTGTGACAACAATGGAGCAATTGCGCAGGCTAAGGAACCTCGCTCACACCAGCGGACCAAACACATACTACGGTGCATCCATTTCATTCGAGAGATTATCGAGAGAGGAGATGTGAAGATTTGCAGAGTACCCACAGAGGATAACATCGCAGATCCCTTGACCAAAACTTTGCCATAGAGAAAGCATGTGTTGGGTTCTTCGAGCCGCGAAAACCGCTTTTTCGCGTCGCGGAAACCCCGAAGGACCCAAAGCCGTAGATCCGTGCAAAGATTCGTATAAAAATTCGAAAAACTATTTCTTGTACGAGTTCAAAAACTGATCTACTACTTAGATCTATGAGGAAAAAGTGTTTACCCTTGATGCGATGCCCTTCGCGTTCCCGCTCGTCCAAATGATGCCGGATCTCAAGACCGTCAAGCGCCGGTCCTCTAGAAGTATCCACACGGACACACTAGATGGAGATGACCAAAAACCAAGGTGTGCTAGCACCTATGTGGTTCGGCCAAGGGAGGAGAGGGAGAGGGAGAGCTTGAGAGGGAGAAGGAGGAAGATGCACACAAGTGAATGAAAAATGAATTTTTCACCCAAAAAAAAACAAGTGGCCAACCACTTTTCAAAATTCACATTAATTGCATTAATTGCAATTAATATGAAACCATAAAATCACATTAATTGCATTAATTGCAATTAATATGAAACCATTAAGAGAGTGGCTTTGTAACTTCCATGAGGTGACACCCATGATGATGTGGAACATCATTATTGGTCCACCTAATGCCAACTCACCAATGAGGTGGCAAAAAGGTCAAGTCAAAATTGACCTTTGGTCTTCCTTCTCAAGTCAAGTCAAACTTGACTCAATCTCTAGCATGGTGGATCTAATCCAACCATTTGATTCGAGCCAACTTAATATAATGAATCTAATTCATTAAATTAAATTGATTCAATGAGTCAAAATCTAAATTAGACTCATTTAACACATGAATCAACTTGAGTCGAACTCAAGTTAGCCCAATTAGGATTACTCTTAATCCAATTTGATTCATCAAATGAATCTAATCCTCTTGGTTCATCATATGAACCTAATCTCCACCTAATTATCCTAAGTGTGTGACCCTATAGGTTCTTGTAACGTTGGCAATGCCCTAAACCCATTTAGGAGCATAAGTAATGAGCGGTATCTAGCAACACATCATTACTACCCAAGTTACAAGAATGTCGAGATCCGACATCACCTTGTGACTACTAATTGTGACTACTCACAAAATAATGACAAGTGTCCTTCTATCCTAGACATCTAGATTGATCAATATGAGGCATAGACCGTGTCATCCTCTAATCAATCTAAATCTTGAACTCAAGTTAGACTCACTCGATCAAATGAGCTCAACATCTAATGTTGACTCATTTGGGCATAACCATGCACTTAGTGGTCTCACTCTATCAAGAATAGCGATGTCGCTCCCGTCATATGGGAGGATAGATCCCATCTACATCACTCACATCCCTCTGCATAATTCGTTACATACCTAGTAATCCACCCAGTTACGGGTGACGTTTGACGAAACTAAAGTACATAACTCCTTATGTAGGGATCCATGGTGACTTCAGGTCTAAGGACTAATAGTCATACTAATAGTCACATGAGAAAGTATATGACACTCATATAACGATCCATGATACTTTCTCATGGCGGGTCATTCAATATACATTCTCTAATGCATACCCATGTGTCAGCTTGATATCTCTATATCCATGACTTGTGAGATCAAGTCATCGAGCTGACCTACATGCTAGTCTTATTGTATTAACATTGTCCCTGAATGCTAATACTCGACTAGGAATGATTTAGAGTAGTGTTCCCTATATCATCTCACTATCGATTCAACTAATCGATTGATATAGGTATGAACCTTCTACTCAAGGACGCTATTATACTTAGTCTATTTGGCACTAATATAAATAAGTATAATAACCAAACAAATGCCTTTATTAATATACAAGAATATGATATACATGAGTCCATACAATCATCAAATGATTGGCTCTAGGGCTCTAACTAACAGCATGATGGTCACACTAGGTCATTAGGCCTTAGAGCCTACACTGATTGGCACTAGTGCTAGTGGGAGATTGTTAGTTAGAGCCCTAGAGCCAATCATTTGATAATTGTTGTATGGACTCGTTGTATCATATTCTTGTATATAAATAAAGGCATTTGTTTTTTGTTATTATACTTACTTGTATTGGTACCAAATAACTAAGTATAATAACGTCCTTGAGTAGAAGGTTCTTACCTATAACAATCAATTGGTTGAATCGATAGTGAGAAGATATAGGGAACACTACTCTTAATCATTCCTAGTCGAGTATTAACATTCAGGGACAATGTTAATGCAACAAGACTAGCATGTAGGTCAACTCGATGACTTGATCTCACAAGTCATGGATATGGAGATATCAAGTTGACACATGGGTATGCATTGGAGAATGTATACTGAATGACCCGCCATGAGAAAGTATCATGGATCATTATATGAGTGTCATATACTTTCTCATATGGCTATTAGTATGACTATTAGTCCTTGGACCTGAAGTCACCATGGTTCCCTACATAAGGAGTTACGTATTTTGGCTTTGTCAAGCGTCACCCGTAACTGGGTGGACTATAAAGGCGATTACTAGGTATGTAACAAACTATGCGGAGGGATGTGAGTGATGTAGATGGGATCTATCCCTCCTATATGACGGGAGTGACATCGATATTCTTGATAGAATGAGACCACGAAGTGCATGACCATGCCCAAATGAGTCAATATGAAATATTGAGCTCATTTGATTGAGTGAGTCTACTTGGAGTTCAAGATTTAGAATGATTAGAGGATGACACGGTCTATGCCTCACATTGATCAATCTAGATGTCTAGGATAGAAGGACAATGTCATATATTGTGAGGAGTCACAAGGTGATGTTGGATCTCAACATTCTTATAACTTGGGTAGTAATGATGTGTTGCTAGATACCGCTCATTACTTATGCTTCTAAATTGATTTAGGAGCATTGCCAACTTTATAAGAACCTATAGGGTCACACACAAAGGACAATTAGATGGAGATTAGGTTCATTTGATAAACCTAAAGGATTAGGTTCATGTGATGAACCAAATTGGATTAAGAGTAATCCAAATTGAGCTAATTGAGTTGGACTCAATTTGGTTCATGTATTAGATGAGTCTAATTTGGACTTAGACTCATTGAATTAATTTAATTCAATGAATAGAGATTCATTAAATTGACTTGAACCGATGGTTAGATTAGATCAACCAAGGGAGAGAAGTGGTCAAGTTTGACTTGACTTAAGTAGGAAAATGAAGAGTCAAGTTTTGACTTGACTTTGACTTGACCAATGCCACATCATCAAGGCTTCTTCATTTGGTCAAGTTTGACTTGACCAAATGCCACCTCATGGAGGAGATCAAGAGACTTAACTCTTGATATTCCATGGGGGTTACAAGCCTTGAAGTGGCCGACCACTTTAGTGTTGGATGAGTTGTTTTTCATTCAAGGCAATTCATTTTCTTCTTCTTCCTCTCAAGCTCTCAACCTCTCTCCCTCTCCTCATCTTTGCCGAGACCATCAAGGGTGCTAGCACATCCTAGTGGTTTCTCTCCATCTCTTGCTTGTGTGGATACACATAGAAGAGTATCTACCTTGATACTATTGAGATCCGGCGAACTTTGGACGAGCGGGATTAAGCGAAGGGCTTCGCATCAAGGGTATCTTGTAGATCTAGGCTTAGAAATTCATACGTGAATGTTTTCGAAATTTTATTCTTCGTACAGATCCGGTGGCTGAGGTTTCGGGGTTTCCGCAACGCAAAAAGTGATTTTTGCGGCCCGAAAAACCCAACATAATCAAGGAATGTTTGCTTGGCTTATTTCACATTCTAAAGTAGTCTTCTTTAATCGCCCTCCCCCCTCACGGACAAAAAGAACTCTTATATAATTATGCTTCCTCTTTATGTAATTAAGACTCTGTTTGCCTCAATCTACTTTTGGTTTATACTTTCCTGTTTTATTTTATGTTATTTTTTTCATGTGTTTGAGAGTACCCCACCTGCCTGAGTGAGAGAGTCTTAGTCTTATTCTATATACTGAGCAACTTAAAAATGTAAGCACTTAATCAATCACTAACAAAACTTCGACGAGATGGGTAGCCTACTACCCGATCGAGTATGTGGTAGGTAACCTGTTTAAAAGATGAAGTCCTTAGGAGGCACCCAAATATAAAATTGATTGGACTTTAAGGTTTGACCTGCCTTTAAGCTGATTGATCATTTGGTAAAGACTAAAGATTTAGGAGAGACGTAGTACTAAAAATCCGGCTAGGCTTAGGGTCGACCGGACTACAGATGCCTTAAACACTAAACACAAGAAACAAAGAAAGATCCACCTCAATATGTGCGCCAATGCTTCAGGATAATGATTTACCTATCACATTCATAAAAATGTGAATCTCCTATTGGTGACACATGCTTACAAACCTTATTCCCCTGATACAACAACCGGTGCACAATTTTCCAAATGCGCGTCACTGTCTTCTAATCTAATGGACATGGACATTAGACCACCTTTTTTCTATCTTGATCCAATGTTCATTCTTAAAAGGAGATTTGAAGGGTTTCCTTAAAAAAACCCTTTAAGAACACTAAGGCCTTCATCTTCTCCTTCCTCTGTGCTACTAAACTCTTTGTTTTCATGAGTTTCTATAACTTTCTTCTTCCTTCGCTCTTCTTTGACCTTACTCCTACATTTTTGAACTTCTGCTATGAGTGCCATTGACTTGTGGTATTCTGGGCTCGTTTCAAGTTTCAGTGGGGTAGATTTGGACAACCTTTGGTTTAATTATGAGATTCCCCATTCTATGCATATAACTATATCCACCGAGCGAGACCGTCCTCATCTTCCCCCTTGATGTGCGTAAATATTATGATCGTTTATGCATATTTTAACGCACATTCACATGCTTTATACGTATATATTCTTTGCATGATCGTCTCTTTTATCATGTACTCATCATATATACTTTTTTGTTCGGATATCTGCTCTTTGTTTGGTTTTGTGTTGATAAGGATGACTTTCGGGGCAAAAATAGCGATTGTCGACGCACCGGAACGAGCTAAAGAACACGGCCATGCAACCTCGCACGGCTGTGTGGCCAAACAGGAGAGGAGAAGTGCATGGTTGTGCAACTCTTGCACGACCGTGCGGCCAACCCAGAGGCAGATTAGAGTATGGCCGTGCATATTTGCACGGCCGTGCCCCCCCCCATGACCGCAACCAAGCAGTACACGGTCGTGCAATCCTACACAGTCGTGTCCCCAAAGTCGAGCCCCAGGTTCACACGGTCGTGCCAATTGGCACGCCTGTGCAGCGCAACCAGAGACAAGAAAGGGCACGACCGTGCCATCCTTACATGGTCATGCCGCCGCAGCCGCGCCTTAGCCTATAAAAGGGTTTTAACCCTTTTCCTCAAGGGGGGAGAGCCAGGAAGCGAGCCGTCAGGAAGAGAATCGACTTGGTGCCATTCTACGTCATCCAGGACATCCGTCCAACGATCCTTCATCACCACATCAACTCCAGAAGCAAAGGATTGGATCCGAAGATCACACGTCATCATTGGATAAGCATCTTTTCTCTTTCTCTCTTCTTGTTTGAGAATTGTATGCTTAACATTATGTCTTCCGATTTTTCTCCGACGTCTATGGAGTAGATTCTTTGTTCTAGGATGAGGGAGTAGTTGTGAATTGGTTTGATGTAAAACTCATACTTTTACCTCTATTTCATTGGATCATTTCACTTGCTTTGTTTCGACTACTCGATCTCTATATCATGTTAATTGATTGTGTAGGAATTGCCTATCTCGTAGAGAGAATATCCTAGATCGTACACTCGAGGGGCCTTAGTGACAGGGGTAACCCGTTCACGAACATCTAGGGTACTTCCTTGAAAGGAGAGACAACTCCTCCTCAAGGAAGTAAGAGACCAAACTAAGTTCCTTATCTCTATCCTTAGTGACACCAATTAGAGTAGTGTTCTTGTGATCTACCGAGGCGCCCTAGTGACAGGGGTTAACGTAACAGAATTTCATAGGGATCTTCTTTATTTGGTACCTAAGATTAGATACTTCAGCTTCCGGCGAATGCACGTTGATGGACAATGAGTAAAGGATAGAATATGATACATCAACACCACCACAATGAAACCAAACTCCTAGGACTCTTCATAAACCGAGTCTATTACTTTCTCTTTGCTAGTTCTCGTTTCCATTTCCAAACCCCTTTTCTTTAGATAACTTACAACCATCGGTAGTTTAGCTAATCCTAAGTGATCCATCGCTAATGCTTATAACCAGTTCTCGTGGGATCGATAATCTTTATTACTGACGATGAATCTGTGCACTTGCGGAATCGTAATAAGTTTTTGGCGCCGTTGCCGGGGACTACGTCCATAACATTAGTGATAATCATATTAGATTAGACTAGACTTTGTTTTTTTCCTTTATCTTTCCTTTTTCTAATATTTTGCATTTAGAGATAAATAATTTTATTCTTGTTTTTCTTTATTCTCTGCATTTTTATTAAAACGCTAAAAAAATATTATTATTCCAACTCTCTTCTTAACTATATTTCGTATCTTGTTTTTACATATGAAGAGCTAATCTTTCAAGACAACTTCTACCGTTCGATCTAGAGATCGATAGGACCTTCTTGAGAAGAAGAAACCTTCAGAAAGCATTTCAAGCAGTACAAGAATCTTTAGAGATGGCTGATAAACTTTGAAGGATTATGCAGCACCTTATGCACGAGGGGTTCGGTCTAGCATTACTCAACTGCCAATCGAAGCCAACAATTTTGAAATCAAGCCTGTAGTAATTCACATGGTTCAACAGAATCAATTTGGAGGAGGACTGCACGATGATCCAAACCACCACTTAGAGCTTTTCTACGAGATTTGTGGTACCATGAAAGTAAACAAAGTCCCTCTAGAATCAGTGAGGTTATTGCTTTTTGGATTCTCCCTGAAAGACAGGGTCAAGCAGTGGCTAAATTCCCTTCCAGCAAACAGCATTACATCTTGGGAGCAGTGTGAGTAGAAATTCCTGGACAAATTCTATCCACCAAGCAAAACTGCTCACATGAGGAACTTGATTGCAAGCTTCAAACAAATAGACTCAAAATCACTATTTGAAGCCTGGGACAGATTCAAAAGTATGCTGGGACAGTGCCCCCATCATGGCCTTGAGAAATGGTTGGTTCTACACACCTTCTACAATAGAATCAACTATCACATGAAGGTATCCCTCGACTCTGCAGCAGGAGGAGCACTAATGAACAAGAGTCTTGATGAAGCTGAAGAGATCATAGAGAATGTGACACAGAACCACCATCAGTGGGCAACTGAAAGATTTGATGGTTCTTTCTCAGGGAATCCAATAAAGGCGTCAGGAAAATTCGACGTAGATACAGTCACACTCATGTCTGCAAAGCTAGACGCTTTGACCAAGAAGTTTGAGACCATGGGAAATAATAACAACACGACCAATGCAATAGTTTGTGTTTGTGAAACCTGCGGAAGTACGGATCATGCTCAAGATACTTGCCCCCTAGGGCCAATACAAGCACAGATAAACCAACTTGAGCAGTGCGATGCAATAGTCAGCTACAACCAAAGGTAAAATAATCCGTACTCCAACATATACAACCCAGGATGGAGGAACCACCTAAATTTTTCATACCGAAATAATCAGGACCAAGGGCCAGTAAAATAAAGCTATCAACCTGGACAATAGAGCTACTCACCTGGACAGCAGAGCTACTCATCTGGACAGCAGAGCTACTCATCTGGACAACAGACTTATCAACAACAACAACCTTCACAATTGTCCAGAATTGAAAAGATGCTTGAAGAAGCCCTCTCAGAGCAAAAAGAGATGAAGAATGAGATTAAGATGTTGACTCAAAGAATGAAAAATTCTGAGAAACACCAAAAGATGCAAGACAGTCAGATAGGCCAGATAGTCCAGTCCTTCTCAAGAGCACAGGGAACATTTCCAGGAAAGCCAGATATAAACCCAGTGGAATATTGCAACCGCATCGAGCTGAGGAGCAGACGAACTTTGGGAGACCCCCAAATCAATACTCAGAAAGGACTTGACTCAGAGGAAGAGTCTTCTCCCCCACTGCCCAATCAGATCCAGAATAGGGATGGAGAGGAGGTCACCAAGAAAGTTGAAGAAACTCTTCAAATTCCCCCACAAAGTTAGACGGTTCCTTTCTCTCAAAAACTGATAACATCCCAGAAGGATGAAGAGTTCAACCAATTCCTGAAGAAAATTAAGAAAATTTGCATAGAAGTACCACTGATAGACGCACTACACCAAATGCCGAAGTTCGTAAAGTTCTTAAAGGGAATTTTATCCAACAGGAGGCAAAAGGGCGACTTCGAGACCGTAGCATTAACAGAGAATTGCAGCGCTCTACTTATGACAAATATTCCACCAAAACTTCAGGATCTAGGGAGTTTTTCCATACCTTGCAAAATTGGTTCTGAACTCATATAGAGAACTTTCTGCGACTTGGGAGCCAGCGTTAGCCTACTTCCGTACTCCTTATGCAAGAAGCTGGAACTCCAGAAAATTAAACTGACTATTATGACACTGCAATTAGCTGACTATTCATGTAGATACCCAATGGGAATAGTGGAAGACGTGCCAGTAGAAGTGGGTGGATGTATCAATCCCACAAATTTCATTATCCTGGATATGGAGGAGGATCCCAAGATACCGATCATCCTTGGAAGACCATTTCTTGCCATAGCTGGAGCCTTCATTGATGTGAAAAGTCACAAGTTATCCTTGGAGATCAGCAAAGAAAGGATTGAATTTAATTTATCATATTCCTCTATCTGTGACCTCTCTTCTCAATGAAATTTGAGCAAGATAAACATACACAAAGTCGAGGAGTGCAGTTTCCAAGAGAGATCCCCTCCAGCAAGCAATAAGAAGTACATTTGTCCTACACGAGCAAAACTAAAGCCGCAGACTGGAGCATTAACCCTAGGAGGAGAGTCGTGCTTCTAAGGGTTTAGTCCACATTAACTAAAATGAGGTCGAGCTAAAGACCTAAAACAAGCGCTTCTTGAGAGGCAACCCAAGGGGTTTCCATTTCAATTTATCATTCCGTTTATCATTTTATTTCTTTAGTAAGTTCGAGTCGAGTACTTTTATTATTTCTTTATTTTTGGGTATTCATTTTCAGGATGTGCAGAGCCTCCACGAGCTGGCCGTGAGCATTTCATGGGTGTGGGGGTGTCAGAGGAATCAAAATGGTGAAAGGCGAGTCACCGTGAGCTTAAAGGAGTCGGTCGTGTGACCCCCACACGACCGTATGAAGCTAATAGAGGGATGAAAGCCACTAGCCGTGCAACCTTGTACAACCGTATGGCCTATGCAGAGAAGAGGAGAACATGGGTCGTGCCAATTGGCACGGCCATGCAAGACTGCTAGAGAGGAAGAAGACTCAGGTCGTGCCAATTAGCACGACCGTGCGACTTTGGCCGAGGGGAGAAAAGAGGAGGCAGTGCCAATCGGCACGGCCGTGTAGAACCCCAACTAACCCGGCCGTGTCTATAAGACACGGTCGTGCCCCTACCCGTGTGCGCCGCCTACTCCTCCAAAAGCCCTAATTTCCATCTCCTTCTCTCCCAAAAGCCTTCTCCTCCCCACTACACCTTATCAAACCCCAAATTCCCACCTCTAGAGTTCATTTTTGCTTAAATTTACATCTAGATCTAACACTTCTTCAAGCCACAAGTTCGGAAAGAGAGAAGCAACTCCCATATTTCCCTTTTCCTCCCCTCCCATCCTCAAGACCCATATCCACAAGAAATTCCTCAAAACCTTGCACGCCATGTCATAGATCTTGAAGAGACTTCATCGAGAAAGTAGTGGATCTGGCGAAGGAGATGCACCGGGAGGTGACAAAAGCAAAGGGAAGACGTCTTCTTCAAAAGGCAAAGGAAAAAGGGTTGCACGCGACGAAGGTAACGAAAATGAGTTCAATATTATTTTTAGAAATCATGAACATAAATCTAGATATGATATCCTTGTCGCTAGAAAAATTATATGCACTAGATATATGGATCCCGCTACTTTAGATATGCTAGGAATTAGGGACGAGGTAGATTGGATGATTAGTGCTTTAGACTAGAACGATATTATGTATGCTCATTTACCAACTTACCCCCGCCTAGTCCTTGAATTTTTGAGTTCGATTGATGTTAAATTTTCTTTTAAGGATGACTACGTAGGGGTCATAACTTTTAGGATGATGAATAAAGAAGTTTCGTGGACTTTTAATGATTTTAATAATTATTTTGATTTACCTATTGGTGGTGCCCGTGGATTTGATGATGAGATTAGATGGAATGAGTTTTGGACGTCAATCACCAGATCAAAGGATCCTTACGAACCTTCTAAAGCTAAGGCATCCCGCATGCAAAATCCGACCTTTAGATACCTCCACCGAGTGATGAGCAAAATGATCTTTGGTCGAGGAGAGAGTGATGGGGTGGTTAGAAAGGTAGAGCTCTATTCTCTTTGGGCGATGTTGAATAAAGTCGATTTTGATTTCAGATTTCATTTTCTACAAAATTTGTTGAGAGCGGCTAAAGCATCTTCAGGGATGATAGTCTTTGGTGGATTGATCACCCAAATAGCAGTCAATCTGGGTTGTGAGCTTGATGGATTAGAGGTTATTCATGGTAATGATAAGATCGACATCGATTCTTGTCTTGCGATGAAGATGATTTGTCGGGATGAGAATGAGTTTGCCTTCCCTAGGAACAATGGTTTTCCATTACCCCTTCCTTGCCCCGAGCGCACTTCGGTTCGCAACCCTGCGAACTGGGTGATTACTGACTTTATCCCTGAAACTGTCCCCTCTATTATAGAAGAAATCAAGTACCATCAAGAGCCCTCGTCATCAGGATTCCCGCAGCCTTCTGGATTTCTGGAACCTCCTAGGCATTCTTTTACCTATGGCACGGGACCCTCTAGATTTGGTTTTTCTGATTTCCGTGCCTCCTTAGACTCCATTCATGAGAAGCAAAATACCCAACAACGATTGTTGGAGGGTCACTTCAAGTTATCTGATGATCAGTTTAGGGAGGTACAGGATCATTTTCAGTTTATTAGGAACTTCCATAGTCAGGTGACAGAGTTCATTCAAGACTATGAGGTCGACCAGGAAAAAATGAGGAATTTTATGGATGATATGGATATTACTAGACAACAAGTAGATGCCCTTTATCAATATCATCAACACCTTGGTCATCTTCCTGGTATGCCTAGATTTCCCCCTAGCACACATCGGGGACCCACTTATCCCCCACCCCACCACCGTATTGATTTCATCGAAACAATGAAAAGTTTAAGTCGGGGGGGGGGGGGTGGGTTATGTTTGTTTGCACAACCTGAGTCGAGTCGAGTTTTCTTTTCTTTCTACATATTTTATTTTTTCTATTTTGCATATTTTATTAGTCTATTTTGTTTATTCGCATTTTATGAGTTTATATTTCTAGTTTTGAGGCATATCTGAGAACATCAAACCTTCTACTTTTTCTACTACTTGTTCGATAGCAAAATGTCTAGCATTTTCTTGGTCCATGTGCTATCAAGATAGTGTTAGTATGTTTGGTGTATCTCCTTTCTCTATATTTAGTAGTATAAAATAAGCTAAGTATTGTATGGAGTTTGGTATAAGTTTTGGCCTAACCTTAAGGATCCTATTTTCACTACACTTAAGTACTTAAGCTTGAATAGTAGAAATATTTTTGAAATAGTTATGATTCATCCAAATTATTTATTACTTTTGTTCCCATAGTGATTTCTTAATTACATTTTGATTACTGGATGACCTCGGATCATGGAAGCTCATTTGGAAAAATCCAAATCCCAACATATGCAAGTGCTACACCTCTTTAACACCAAAAAAAAATTGAATAAGGGATAAAAAAAATAGTTGTCATGAGTGGAAACTAACAATTCACCTCTTTGAGACCGAGTTTGGTTACTGGGGAAATGAATATTATGTTTCTCTTGATTCCAAGTATTATCCTTTGAGACCATGTGTAATTTAAGGAAAATGAACCAAGTGTGCGGCAGGTAAGTGCCTATCACCGGGAACATTAGGAACTCAATTGTATGACGACTTAACTAGGACAGAAAATTAAAATTTGAAGAGTTTGAGTTACTTATTGCACCAAGTACAAAGGACTTATGATTATGTCATACTTAAGTTACTCCACAATCGTGCTTATCAATGAAACTAGTTGATAGAGTTAGGCAAATGCACTAGGGATTATTAAACACTGTCAGGCACTCATGAACATAGTTTACAGCGTTTTGCTTGAGGACAAGCAAAGGTTCAAGTCTAGGGGTGTGATGTGCATAAATATTATGATCGTTTATGCATGTTTTAATGCACATTTACTTGTTTTATACATATATATTATTTGTATGATCACCTCTTTTATCATGTACTCATCATATATACTTTTTTGTTCAGATATCTGCTCTTTGTTTGGTTTTGTGTGACAGGGACAACTTTCGGAGCAAAAATAGTGATTGTCGACGCACCAGAACGAGCTAGAGAACATGGTCGTGCAACCTCACACGGCCGTATGGCCAAATAGGAGAGGAGAAGTGCATGGCCGTGCAACTCTTGCACGGTCGTGCGGCCAACCCAGAGGCAGATCAGAGCATGGTCGTGCATACTTGCACGACCGTGCCCCCCCATGACCGCAACCAAGTAGTACACGGTCGTGCAATCCTACACGGCCGTGTCCCTATAGCCGAGCCCCAGGTTCACACGGTCGTACCAATTGGCACGACCGTGCAGCGCAGCTAGAGACAAGAAAGGGCATGGCCGTGCTACCGCAGCCGCGCCCTAGCCTATAAAAGGGTTTTAACCCTTTTCCTCAAGGGGGAGACCCGGGAAGCGAGCCATCAGGAAGAGAATCGACTTGGTGCTGTTCTACGCCGTCCAAGACCTCCGTCCAGGACCTCAGTCCAGCGATCCTTCATCACCACATCAACTTTAGAAGTAAAGGATTGGATCCGAAGATCACACGTCGTCGTTGGATAAGCGTATTTTCTCTTTCTCTCTTCTTGTTTGAGAATTGTATGCTTAACATTATGTCTTCGGATTTTTCTCCGGCGTCTATGGAGTAGATTCTTTGTTCTAGGATGAGGAAGTAGTTGTGGATTGGTTTGATGTAAGACTCATACTTTTGCCTGCCTTATGATTTTTATTAAATATAGATTCACTATTTGAGTGCATATTATATATTTGATTGTCTTAAACTCATTTATTGAATGTTCGCAATATAATTCATAGAATGAGAGAAATTATGATTGAATCATAACTAGTGATTATCTCTACATGTGCAATTATGAACGTATTAGAATTTCCCTAGTCATCGAATTGATGTATTTGAACATCATTAATTCTATAAGACTAGCACAGGTCATACTCCTTGATTCGCCAAGCAGCTATTTTCTTATTGGCTGGAGACATTAGGATGTCGAGAGTTAAACATGGATGCTAGTTATGGTAACTAGTTCATTGGAGTGACTTGTTGTAAGAATTCATATGGTTATCTATATATCTGAATATGTCTATGAAACTCTTACTGCAACTCGAGTGCAATTTTCCTTCGACTTGAGGTATGCAAGTCATCTTGGTTATGGAGACCTATAGTTTGACATCTTAAGTAAGCACCTGATTGAGGTGTGGACCCTAGATGATTGGGTATAAGTTGAAATACCCGAAAATATTTGGCCTTGCGAGGAGATGTATACCCTATGGCTACTCGTTAAGATTATTACTCAAAGTCTTTGGCCAAAACATCACTTGTTAAGAGTACGAGACTCTTAAACACATGTACGAGTAATTTGAATCAGTAGAATGAGGAAGTATTACTTGGGCTAGGTGTGACGTAGTCAGTCTAGTGGAGACAAACACATAGACCATGTCCTGAACTAAGTGGGTATAAAACGAGTGAAAGGAATAAGACAAGACACACTGTAGCTACTAAAGGATTTAGAATTAGTTTTAAGATCAATTATGATTTTTCGATTAATTGGGAATCATGATGTATTACTAGGTGCCACTTATGATCATTCTATAATTAAGTAGTTAATTATGGACGATCAAAATGAACCGGAACCTATTGGGTCACATACACTAATGAGTCTCTAAAAGATGTAAAAAAAGTTAAAGAATATGATTCTTAGATGAAGAAATAAATGTTTGGTTGGATCATACATAAGACAAATATGGAAATATTTATCATAATGGAAGTATGGATGGGCTACATCTCTTATGGTAGAGTTGAACCATATTTGGTTTAGTAATGAATTATTCATCAGCAAACTTGATTTAGTTGTGAACCAAACCAAGGAGTTAATGGACTAATTTTTGGTTAAGGGATAATAGGTTGGATTTGAGCTTTCTAATCTAACTCATTAACGAGGATTATATATAGATACAATTGAGACATAATTAGATACAAGTTTCATTATTTGGTTGATTGGATTTTGGAAATCCAATCCTCCTTTCCCTCTCCTCTCTCTCTGGCCACCAACAAGAGGGTGCTCCTCTTGTTGCCGTGACCACTACAAGGGAACAAAACTCTCCCTTGTGTGTTTCTCTTCTTCTTCCTCTTGATCCCTCTTCTTCGCTCGTGGCTAGGAATTTCCGAAGGAGAGGATTGTACTCAAGAAGTTGCCTTGAGGAGCTCGGCGTGGGTACAAATAGAGGCAAGGTTTGACAACGTCACTACGATTGATACCCTTCTCGTTATAGGTCATCCGTAAGGTATACCTAGCGTAAATTTACTTCCCGTAAAATTTTAATTATGCGATCATATTTGACATGTTGTATCCTTGTATGTGTGGTTTGTGTGATATAATAATTAGAAATTATTATTGTTTTATTTTCCACTACACATGTTTACGAAACGTGTTCTAGCACGCACCCGCATCAGACATATCCAACAATGGTATCAGAGCTTCATCGTGCTTCAACATGATTGTAAAATTATTTTATAGTTCATAATTAATGTTGTAATTAATTTTATTTTTTTTTTAATTATTAAGATTTTTTCTATTTTTGAAAGTTTCCTAAATTGTAAGAAAATTCTATTTTTTGAAAGTTTTTGATATAATTTTGAAAAATTAAATTTAAAAATATTTTGTTAATTTAGAAATTATCATTTTTAGAATTTTTTAAAATTTTTTAAAATATTTAATTTTTAGAAAAATTTTTAATTTGTTAAGTAATACCAAATATAAAAAGATTCTGAAATTATAAAAAAATTCAGATATGTGAGATTCTAAATTAAATTATAAAATTAATCTTTTATGGAATTTTTAGATTTATTAAAATATTTTATTTTTAGAAATTTTCCTAAATTGTTAGGAAATATCAAATTTGAAAAGATTTGAAAAATTATTAAAAATCATATTTGAGATATTCTAAATTAAATTATAGAATTAATTTTTTCTAGAATGTTTGGATTTATTAAAATATTCTTTTTTGGAAAGTCTCGTTAGGAAATATCAAATTTATAAAGATTTAAAAATCATAAAAAAATCTAGATTTAAATTAATAAATTAAGAAATATTAATTATTTATTTCCTAAATTGTTTGAAAATTAATTTAGAAATTTATTTCTAAAATACTTAAAGATTCTTGATTGATAGAAAAAGTTTAGATGAAATATGTTAATTAAATTTAGAAATTGTTTCTTAATTTGATTAGATAAATTTTGATTTATTAAAATCAGATTTATAACATATTTTTATTTCCAAAAAAGAATTATAACATATTTAAATTTATGCCATATTCATATCATATTATATGCCATATAGATGCATGAATTATAATAAGATTAATTTTTGTTATACGTGTGATGTGATTAGATCTTACTATATGTGTGATTTGTCATGCTATGTCATGCGTACAATGTGTCATTTCATCATTTATGTCATGCGTGCGACGTGCCATGTCATCATTTATACCATGCGTGTAATGTCATGTAGATAGAATATTTACATGATGTAGATGAGACCAATCCCTCACTCAATATTAAAACTTACACCTTCCGTTAATATGGTAAGTGTAACGCCCGAAAATTCTCAAACTTGCATTAGAATTATTCTATGATTTTTCTGGAATTTTTAGATATTTTTCCGGAATTTTCCGAGTAGCGAAAGTAGCAAAAATAATTAGAAGAATAAAAAGGCTTAAGCGGGAATCGAACCCGGGACCTCTCGGGTCCGCTAAACCTTTAGTTAGCCTTAGTAACCGGTGAACCCAGCAGGGCCGTGCTGAAAGAAAGAGGAACTAATTATATTTATATTAGAGATGGGTTCAATAATCCACTTAATATAAATAGGAAACTTAAAGAGGGTTTGGTTTATTTTAGATTTTGGTTCAGCCCTCTCCTCACAAAACCTCACGCCACCTTCTCCTCTCAAACCCTCACGCCGGCGCCCCTCTTCCTCCTCCTTCTCACGGCACACCAAGCCCCAAGGGCTAAGGGAACTTCTTCCGGCGAGATCTTCGATACGAGGACGTTCCCCTTCGCGAGAAGAACATGTAGACGCGAGCGGATCGTCGAGAAGATCATCTCCACCGGAGTTCTAGCGAATAGAATCGTAAGAAATTACGAATAGGAGGTAAGAAACCCCTCACCTGCAGTATAATAGCTTCCGTTTGAGTTTTTATGCTTTAGTTAGGATGTATACGGATTTTTATCAATATCTAGGGTGTATTTAACTCTCTTCGCAGATTAGGGTCTTAGTTGAGCACCTTTAGATGAGTCGGGCATGTCTTCCCTCTTCAGATAGGAGGTTAGATATTGTCGGGTGCCTAGAGGTGGTCTCCCTAATAGAGAGGAGAGTTAGGGCATACTAGGTGCTCGATAAAATAGCTAGTTTAGTAAAAATGCACCATAGGCATCTCTAACAGCTCAGTTAGATACATTAGAGGTATCTATTCAGTATTCTCAGTTTATCACAGCTTATATGGATCAGATATCCAATGGGTGGGCTCCCACAGTCGCCTCTAGGTTTAGATAACCTAGCTCCAGGTTCAGATAACCTAGAAACAATAGACTAAGCAGGTATTAGCTATTTCAGTATTTTATTTTCAGTGGCACTGTACTGGATCAGATATCCATTGGGTTGGACTCCCACAGTCGTCCCTAGGTTTAGATAACCTAGTTAACCCTACTAAATTCGGGACTTGCAAACCCGGGTCTAGTTAGGGATGCGCGCACAGCGAGTACAGTTGCCGGGCCCAAACAGCATGATTATGTATTTTCACTTATTATGAATTAGTTTTCAAAACTTAGAATTTGTTATGTTAGTGGAGTTTGAATTCAGTATCAGTTTAGCTTATTATACGTTCAGTTCAGTTTATCTTTGTTGATTCGTATGATTGGTTGCTATGCCATGCTTCAGTTTACATGTTCAGTTATTTCAGTTATGTTTGCAACCATAGTATGCCATGCCAGTACATATTTTAAATAGCATGTTTAAAAAAAAAATCATATTTGCATCGTTGCATGTTTTTGTGAGGTAGATGGTTTCTTACTAAGCTTTTTAGCTTATAGATACTACCTTTCTTATACTGCAGATAAAGGTAAAGGAAAAGTGGACCAGTAGCGGAGGCTGGAGGTCAATGCAGATCAAGATGTGTGTGGATGGAACTGGAATAAAGATCCTAGGGATCTAGCTTTATTTTACTACGCATTAGAACTTGTAGCAAGTTTAGTTATTAAAGTTTTGTTCTATTTTCCCTTATGCTTCGCATTCTAGTATGGTTAATGGTATGAACTACTGAACATGCATTATATTATGTCTTGAATGTTACCCAATGCATGATAGAATAGTTATTAGCATTTGTAGAGTTGTTTCATTGGTTTTGGCACGAAATCTGCTGTAATCAGAGTTTCAGCTTGAAATCAGAAACCCTGGATCGATCCATGGATCGATCGGGGGCCCCCAATTGATCCCTGGATCAATTGAGGGTTGATTTCCGTGAACAGAATGCAGCTGGATCGATTAGCCGATCGATCCAGACGCATTCTATCGCGAACAGAAAGGAATTGGATCGATCCGCTGATCGATCCAATCCTGGATCGATCAGCCGATCGATCCAGTGACTTTCTGTCGCGAACAGTAAGTAATTTGATCGATCAGCCGATCGATCCAATGACCTGGATCGATCAGCCGATCGATCCAGGCATTGCCCCGTGCCCAGCATCAAGTTGGATCGATCCGTGGATCGATTGAAGTGCTTGAACTCAGCTAGGAAGGTATAGTTTCAGCATTTTGACCATCCGAGAGGTACAGATTACCTTCTCTAGCATGCACACAGCTTCCAGTACATGTAGTATATTTAGTTCCAGTTTTTCCAGCAATTAGATTAGTAGCAAAAGTAAATTTAAATTAGCCCAGCTTTCCGCATAGTATAACACAGCATAACTGTAGCGATCGGCCTTACAGCCTAGTAGTAGAAGGTGGGTCGTTACAGAGTGGTATCAGAGCAGTGTTCCATACTTCCTACACACACATCAGCATTGTACCTACAGCTTCCAAGTAAGAATACCTCTACTTTATTTAAGCTCCTTGTTTGTTATTACAATTCATGTTTATATGCCTACTGCTTGTTAGTATGCGATAGTTTTAAACATGATATCAGTAGTTATATAACTTTGGTTACCCTAGTTATGTTATGTTCTCTATGTCTTTAGAAATGGCACGAGGACGCCCAGCTAGAAGGACACTAGCTACTGAGCCCCAGCAAGAGGCAGGCAGTTCAGTGCCTCCTCCAGACCTTTCAGCATTAGTGGCTCAGTTACAGCAGCAGCTAGCTGAACAGCAACAGGAAATAGCCACCTTAAAGGCTAATCAGCAGAATACCCCCACAGTCACCCCGGAACCGAATTTGACGACTCCAGAAGTCTTAGAGGTTCCGCCAGCTCAGCCTACAGCGCCATCGCCAGCACCAGTACCGGCACCAGCAGTCCCAGCAGTTGAGCCAAGAAAGGAAGCCTATCTGATCCAGTGGCAGCGAGTCAAGCCAGAGAACTTCTCAGGCACTAGTGAACCATGGGACGCACAAGCCTGGTTCAAAACACTGGAGAGCACGATGGAGCTTCTGGACTGGCCAGAACATGAGAAGGTGAAGTGTGCCTCCTTCTGCCTGACAGGAGATGCACGCATGTGGTGGGAAAGAATCAGAACGAAGCGCCCAGTGAACCAGATGACGTGGGCTGACTTCGAGAAGGAATTCTTCGAGGAGTTCTTTCACATACGGGTTACAAACCGCCACTACGACGAGTTCACTGAGTTTCATCAGGGCAACCTTTCAGTTGAGGAAGCCGTGAAGAAATTCAACAGGTTGGCTCGTCTATGCCCAGAGCTAGTCGGCACAGAGAAGGAACGAATCCGGTTGATGCTCAAGATGCTGAGGCCAGAGATAGCAGTGAACGTGGCTGGTGGCATACATAGGCCACAAACCACAGAGGAGTTAGTGAGCAGTGCCTTGACCACAGAGCATTATCAGAACAGCATAAAGCAGCAGAAGCAAGTCTCCTCAGAGTCCAAAGGCCAAGGAAACTCTCACACTCAAAAGCAGCAAGGCCACAGCTCCAACTGGAAAGGGAACTCCAACAGCAAGTGCAAATCAGGGAGTGACTCAAAAGGAGGACCATCTAGCAAGCGACCCAGTTATCCAAAGTGTGCTACTTGTGGGAAATTCCACCCAGGGGTTTGTCGCAAGGGCACACGAGGATGCTTTGAATGTGGATAAGAAGGACACTGGCCAAGCAGTGCTCGAACAAGACCGGTCTTCCTCAGCCACAGCAGATTCAGTATGCGGGCCAGCCAGCCCAGTTATATCAGATGCAGGCCGCTCTAGAAGGTCCACTTATTAGCCAGGGCAGATTAGAAGCCCCTCCAGCTATGGCGAATGCGAGGATCTACTCACTCACCAGAGAGGACGTAGCCAATGCCTCGACAGTTGTCACAGGTCAGATTAGCATTTTTCAGTATAGTGCTACTGTTCTATTTGATACTGGGGCAACCCATTCATATATAGCTAGGGCGTTCTCCGAAAAATTAGAAATAGCTCTAGAGGTACTCCGTGGTCAGTTTCTGACGACACTACCTTCGGGAGAAGTTATGGCATCCACGCACTGGCTCAGAGCAGTGTCAGTCACTATAGCAGACAGGGAACTCTTTTGTGATCTGATCCTGCTAGAAATGACTGACTACGACGTCATCCTTGGAATGGACTTCCTGATCAGATACGGTGCTTCCATAGAGTGCCGCAAACAGAAAGTCATATTCCAACCTGAAGCAGAAGCACAGTTCGAGTACATCGGAGAACCAAAGAGAAAAGCCAGAAAATTTCTCTCAGCTATGAAGGCACAGAAGTTGATGGATTCGGGATGTACGGGGTACCTAGCACATGTAGTCAATACCAGCCAGGGCGAGGACCAGGTGAGCGTCAGTTGTATGTGACTACCCGGTCTTCCCGAAGAGTTACAGGCCTAACACCGATCGGGGAGATCGAATTTGAGATAGAGCTCTTCCCGGCCAATCCTATTTCCAAAGCGCCTTACCGCATGCCGAGCAGAAGGAACTTCGTGAGCAACTCAGGAGCTGCTCGACAAGGGCTTCATCGCCTAGTCACTCACCGTGGGGAGCGCCTGTCTTGCTTGTGAAGAAGAAGGATGGAAGCATGCGGCTATGCATGAACTACTGAGCAGAATCGGTCACAATCAAGACGGTATCCTCTTCCGGGATAGATGACTGTTCGACCGATTAAAGGGAGCGAAGTGTTACGTAAGATTGACCTCAGATCATGATATCACCAAGTCGAGTCAAGGAGGGTGATATACTGAAAGACAGATTCAGGACCGACACGGACATTACGAGTTCGTAGTCATGCCTTTTAGCGTGACAAATGCTCCAGCTACATTCATGGATCTCATGAGCAGTATTCAGAGAGTACTTAGATAAGTTTGTTATCGTGTTCATCGATGACATCCTTATCTACTCAGGAACTCGGGAAGAACATGCAGAGCACATGAAGATATTACGCAGACACTTCAGCAGAATCGGCTATATGCCAAGTTCACGAAATGTGAATTCCGGCTTGATCAGTGTCCTTCTTGGGTCACATCATCTCAAAGGATGGTGTCATGGTAGACCCCATGGAAAGCCCGAAAAATGCCCGAACGGAAAGAATACGAAGATTTTTGGGATTTTAGAAATTTTTCCGAAATTCTACGAGGGATAGCCTCCCCACTGACAGCTCTCACCAGAAAGAACAGGAGATTTCAGTGGACAGAGGACTGTGAGAACAGCTTCAGCGAGCTCAAAAGGAGATTGACCAGTGCTCCTATCTTAGCTTTACCAGGAAATACAGATAGCTTCGACATTTACAGTGATGTCTCTAAATTGGGATTAGGAGCAGTGCTGATGCAAGACGGTAAGGTGATCGCCTATGCCTCCAGACAACTCAAGGATTATGAGAAAAATTACCCTACTTATGACCTTGAGCTTACAGCAGTAGTGTTCGCTCTCAAGATTTGGAGACATTACTTGTATGGAGCCCAGTGTAGAGTATACACAGATCATCAGAGTCTGAAGTACTTCTTCACTCAGAAGGATCTGAATATGCGACAGCGCAGATGGCTAGAGCTGGTCAAAGACTATGATATAGATATCCTCTACCATCCCGGAAAAGCCAATAAAGTAGCAGACGCACTCAGCAGAAAGTCCAATGCTACCTTGTTATCTCTCGCAGCCATGTCACCGCCCCTACAGAAGGAGATCATAGATTTCGGTCTCGAGCTTATAGTGGGACAGCTCTCTACCTTGACCTTAGAGTCTACCTTGCTTGGTGATATTCAGTCAGCTCAGGAGCAGGACCCTGAAATTCAGAAAATCAAGCAAGGGCTAGCAGAATCAGAAAGTAGAGAATTCAGAGTGTCCGATAGCGGGGCGTTGTATTTTGGCGACAGACTCTGTGTTCCAGATCAGGAGGAGCTACGGAGACAGATTTTAGATGAGGCTCACAAGACTCCCTATGCGATGCATCCAGGTTCCACCAAAATGTACCAAGGCCTGAAGAACCGTTTTTGGTGGCCCGGGATGAAGCGAGACATCGCCAGATATGTTAGCATCTGCCTCACCTGTCAGAGGGTCAAGGCAGAACATCAGCGACCAGGAGGAGTTCTGCAGCCTATACAGATTCCAGAATGGAAGTGGGAGGATATATCTATGGATTTCATAGTGGGACTGCCCAGAACCACGAATGGTTTTGACGCCATCTGGGTAATAGTCGACAGGTTGACTAAATCATCCCACTTCTTAGCTATCAAGATATCCTACTCCATGGAGAAGCTAGCTCAGTTGTATCTACAGGAGATCGTCAGACTTCATGGAGTCCCACGAACCATTATTTCAGACAGAGACAGCAGATTTACATCACACTTCTTGGAGTGTGTACAGTCAGCATTGGGCACGAAGTTAAAGTTCAGCACAGCATTCCATCCTCAGACAGATAGTCAGACAGAGCGAGTAAATCAGGTACTCGAAGATATGCTCCGAGCATGTGCCCTAGATTTCAAAGGAAGTTGGTGCAAATATCTGAGTCTAGCAGAATTTGCATACAACAACAGCTATCAGGCCACTATCGGCATGGCACCTTACGAGGCTCTCTATGGGCGGAGGTCTAGATCTCCAATCTGCTGGTATGAGAGTGGTGAACAGAGAGAACTAGAGCTTCAGACAGATCTAGTTGTAGATACCACAGCAGCTATACAGCAGATCCGCCAGAGGATAGAGACAGCTCAGAGCCGCCAGAAGAGCTATGCCGATACGCAGCGCAGACCCTTAGAGTTTTCAGTTGGGGATTCAGTGTTCCTCAGAGTAGCTCCCATGAAGGGAGTAATGCGTTTTGGGAAGAAGGGTAAGCTAAGTCCCAGATATGTGGGACCATACCTTATTAGCAGAAGAGTGGGCAAGGTAGCATATGAGCTAGAGCTACTCCAGGAAATGTCAGCAGTCCACAACGTATTTCATGTCTCTATGCTGAAGAAGCATACCCCAGATGCCACCTAGGTGATTGAGCCCCAGTCGGTACAGATCCGCGAAGACCTCAGCTATGATAGCCGGCCTATTCAGATAATAGACCGAGCAGTTAAGAAATTACGGAACAAGGAAGTACCATTAGTCAAAGTCATTTGGCACAGTCACACAGCAGAGGAGGCAACTTGGGAGACAGAAGCCAGCATGAGACAGAAGTACCCAGAATTGTTCTAAGTTCGAGGACGAACTTTTTATAAGGTATGGGGGATTGTAACGCCCGAAAATTCTCAAACTTGCATTAGAATTATTTTATGATTTTTCTGGAATTTTTAGATATTTTTCCGGAATTTTTCGAGTAGCGGAAGTAGCAAAAATAATTAGAAGAATAAAAAGGCTTAAGCGGGAATCGAACCCTGGACCTCTCGGGTCCGCTAAACCTTTAGTTAGCCTTAGTAACCGGTGAACCCAGCAGGGCCGTGCTGAAAGAAAGAGGAACCAATTATATTTATATTAGAGATGAGTTCAATAATCCACTTAATATAAATAGGAAACTTAAAGAGGGTTTGGTTTATTTTAGATTTTGGTTCAGCCCTCTCCTCACAAAACCTCACGCCACCTTCTCCTCTCAAACCCTCACGCCACCTTCTCCTCTCAAACCCTCACGTCGGCGCCCCTCTTCCTCCTCCTTCTCACGGCACACCAAGCCCCAAGGGCTAAGGGAACTTCTTCCGGCGAGATCTTCGATACGAGGACGTTCCCCTTCGCGAGAAGAACACGTAGACGCGAGCGGATCGTCGAGAAGATCATCTCCACCGGAGTTCTAGCGAATAGAATCGTAAGAAATTACGAATAGGAGGTAAGAAACCCCTCACCTGCAGTATAATAGCTTCCGTTTGAGTTTTTATACTTTAGTTAGGATGTATGCGGATTTTTATCGATATCTAGGGTGTATTTAACTCTCTTCGCAGATTAGGGTCTTAGTTGAGCACCTTTAGATGGGTCGGGCATGTCTTCCCTCTTCAGATAGGAGGTTAGATGTTGTCGGGTGCCTAGAGGTGGTCTCCCTAATAGAGAGGAGAGTTAGGGCACACTAGGTGTTCGATAAAATAGCTAGTTTAGTAAAAATGCACCATAGGCATCTCTGACAGCTCAGTTAGATACATTAGAGGTATCTATTCAGTATTCTCAGTTTATCACAGCTTATATGGATCAGATATCCAATGGGTGGGCTCCCACAGTCGCCTCTAGGTTTAGATAACCTAGCTCCAGGTTCAGATAACCTAGAAACAATAGACTAAGCAGGTATTAGCTATTTCAGTATTTTATTTTCAGTGGCACTGTACTGGATCAGATATTCATTGGGTTGGACTCCCACAGTCGTCCCTAGGTTTAGATAACCTAGTTAACCCTACTAAATTCGGGACTTGCAAACCCGGGTCTAGTTAGGGATGCGCGCACAGCGAGTACAGTTGCCGGGCCCAAACAGCATGATTATGTATTTTCACTTATTATGAATTAGTTTTCAAAACTCAGAATTTGTTATGTTAGTGGAGTTTGAATTCAGTATCAGTTTAGCTTATTATACGTTCAGTTCAGTTTATCTTTGTTGATTCGTATGATTGGTTGCTATGTCATGCTTCAGTTTACATGTTCAGTTATTTCAGTTATGTTTGCAACCATAGTATGCCATGCCAGTACATATTTTAAATAGCATGTTTAAAAAAAAAAATCATATTTGCATCGTTGCATGTTTTTGTGAGGTAGATGGTTTCTTACTAAGCTTTTTAGCTTATAGATACTACCTTTCTTATACTGCAGATAAAGGTAAAGGAAAAGTGGACCAATAGCGGAGGCTGGAGGTCAATGCAGATCAAGATGTGTGTGGAAGGAACTGGAATAAAGATCCTAGGGATCTAGCTTTATTTTACTACGCATTAGAACTTGTAGCAAGTTTAGTTATTAAAGTTTTGTTCTATTTTCCCTTATGCTTCGCATTCTAGTATGGTTAATGGTATGAACTACTGAACATGCATTATATTATGTCTTGAATGTTACCCAATGCATGATAGAATAGTTATTAGCATTTGTAGAGTTGTTTCATTGGTTTTGGCACGAAATCTGCTGTAATCAGAGTTTCAGCTTGAAATCAGAAACCCTGGATTGATCCATGGATCGATCGGGGGCCCCCAATTGATCCCTGGATCAATTGAGGGTTGATTTCCGTGAACAGAATGCAGCTGGATCGATCAGCCGATCGATCCAGACGCATTCTATCGCGAACAGAAAGGAATTGGATCGATCCGCCGATCGATCCAATCCTGGATCGATCAGCCGATCGATCCAGTGACTTTCTGTCGCGAACAGTAAGTAATTTGATCGATTAGCCGATCGATCCAATGACCTGGATCGATCAGCCGATCGATCCAGGCATTGCCCCGTGCCCAGCATCAAGTTGGATCGATCCGTGGATCGATTGAAGTGCTTGAACTCAGCTAGGAAGGTATAGTTTCAGCATTTTGACCATCCGAGAGGTACAGATTACCTTCTCTAGCATGCACACAGCTTCCAGTACATGTAGCATATTTAGTTCCAGTTTTTCCAGCAATTAGATTAGTAGCAAAAGTAAATTTAAATTAGCCCAGCTTTCCGCATAGTATAGCACAGCATAACTGTAGCGATCGGCCTTACAGCCTAGTAGTAGAAGGTGGGTCGTTACAGTAAGAACCAGAGTTTAAGTTCTTTTTTGAGTTGTTGGCCAAAGTTAAGCTCAAGCTTGAAATTAAATATGTTCAAGCCATAGAAATACAATCTCATGATTAACGAGTCGATTTTAAACTTGAAGCGTTGATTTGTTGTGCCAAAGCCATAATCAATGTGGATATAGGTAAAGTTGGGTGATATGCATTTGATGTATACTTGTTAATATGTTAACAATCCGATATTTATGTGAAGATCAATCAATTGCTAGCATAATGTGATAGTTGCATATAAGTGATATGCAATCGGTAAACTTATTACCTATTGCTCTAGCTAAGAATGACTTGCTGGCCAAAGTCAAGGTTATTCTTATCTATAGTGTATATCAACCCACTTGGAGAAAACCTACCATCTCCCAAATTTTAAAAAATAAGGGTATTTGAATTTGATAAATAAGCGAGCTTTTATGTAAATTATTTACATAAATAATATTATGTCTCTCATACATTCTCATTTTTGTATTTCTAGATTAATCATTTAATTATAACTTTTGTTAATCTGCATTTGATTTTGGACTCGAATAAACTGACTGGACTGAACTTCTTGGATTGGTTTCAAAATTTGAGAATTGTTCTCAAAGCTGAGAAACTAGCTTATGCCCTTGATCAGCCTCTTCTCACAAGTCTTGATGCCGATGCAACTGCAGACCAATTGTTGACCCTTCAGAAATATAAGGATGATTCTGTACTTGTAAGTTGTATCATGCTAACTGCTATAACCCTTGAACTACAGAAAAAACATGAGCATTTGGAAGCTTATGGTATTTTCTATCATTTTCGTGAGTTATTTGATGAGCAAGCTAGATCTGAAAGGTTCGAGGTCTCTAAACTTCTCTTTGCTGAAAGATGTAGGAGGGTTCATCCACAATACAATATGTATTAAAAGATGAATGGCTATATAGAGCGTTTAGCATCACTCAATTTTACAATGGATCATGAGTTAAGTATTGACTTAATTCTACATATTTTACTAAAAATTCATTCATAATTTGTGATGAACTATCGGATGAACAATTTGGAATCGACCATTCCCAAGATGATTAATATGCTCAGGACTGTAGAGCCTTCTGTTAAAGGTGAATAAAAAACTGTGATGTTAGTATACTCCTCCAAGAAAGGTTCTAAGTGGAAACTAAAATATCAGGCTAAGGGTAAGATAAAAAAGGCCAAGACAGTAGAATCGGCACAAAAGGATCCATGCATCACTGTGGTAAGATGGGACACTGGCGAAGAAACTACAAGATCTATCTTGAGTCTGTGAAGAAGAATAAGGCATCCGATGCCCCATCTTCTTCAAGTATTTTCGTTATTGATTGTCATGCTATTGGATACTGGGTGTGACTCACATATATGTAATGACATACAGGGAATAAGGAATAGCAGAAGACTCGTCAGGGGAGAAACAAGTCTACGAGTTGGAAATTGAGCAAAGGTTGTTGCAGTCGCCATCGGAACATACTTGTTACAACTTCCTAGTAGACTTCTCTTAGAACTAGATAATTGTTATTTTGTTCCCGCATTAATAAAGAACATTGTTTCTATTTCTTGCTTAAATAGAAAATGTTTCCATTTGACTTTTACTAACAATTATTGTTATATAATGTTGAATGATGCTCTTTAAGGCACTAGAACTTTATGCAATGACATCTATGTGTTAAATACATCTAATGACACATTCAATATGTAATAAACATGCCCAATTAAATAATCAATTAACCTCTTACTCGTGACATTGCCACCTTGGTCATATAAGCAAGAAACACATGTTTGAGTTGTAAAAGATTACAGTTCTTGAATCATTTGAATTAGATTCATTTGATACATATGATTCATGTTTAAAAGGCAAGATAAAAAAATTACCTTTATCTCGAAAGGGTGAATGAGTTGATGAATTAGAGCATCTCCAATGCAGTTTTTTTAATAGGTTTGTAAAGTTGGAAAAGCTCAACAAAAAAGCTCTAATGAGTGGAGACATAAGCTTTGAGGTTTTTATTTTAAGAACAGGTTTAATATTTCAAACCTGTTTTTTTTCTCTTGAAGATGGAGCCATTAATCATTGAAAAATTAATATTGCATGTTTGATTTTTTTAAAACCATTAAATATTTTATTTAATAGTTAAATTATACATTTTTCTTTTGAAAATAAATATATTTGGTAAGTTAAAAAAAAATACAATTGACTATAATTAAATTAAAATTCATAAGTTAATTAAATATTAAATAAAAATTACAAATTAAATTAAATTAAAAATCATAAGTTTATTAATTTATTAATTAAAAATTACAAACAAATTAATTTAAAGATGAGAATTAAATAAAATATTAAGTAAAAATTATATAGAGATATTAAATGAAAAAATAAAAATAAAGATGTATGATTTATAATGTAGGACCCACAAATTAAGTAACTTACGCTGATGACGAGAGTCTCCAATGCAAATTTTGTGAAAGATTTGTAAAATTGAAAAATCTAATTAAAAAGAGATTTTATGATTGTGTAAGTGAAGTTTGGGATTTTTAATTTAAAAATATATTTGAGTTTTTGAATCTATTTTTTTCTCTTGAAAGTGATTATTTCTAAATAATTAAAAATAAATTATTTGGTGTAATATTTAATTATAATATTTTATTTCATAAATAGTTAATAATAATTAAAATAAATTTTTTTAAAAAAAATAACTATATTTAAGATAAGTTAAAAATATAGAAATGATTATAATTAAACTAAAATCATAAATTTATTAATTAAAAATTATAAATAAATAAAATCAAAATCATAAATTAATTAAAATATTAAATGAAAAATATATAGATATATTAAATAAAAAATTAATAAATAACAATATATGATTTATAATATAGGACACACACAAAAAAATTATATGGAAGTTTTTTCATTGTGGAGATATAGTAAATGTTTATGCTTGTGATGTGACATATTGAAAATTATAAAAAAGCTCATTGAAAGGTTTAACCATTGGAGATATTTTAAAAGCTTTTTATACTTGTGATGTGGCATTGATGTGGCATATTGGAAACTACAAAAAAGCTTATTGAAAGATTTAATCATTGGAGATGCCCTTACTTGGGCTCGTACATACCGATGTATATGGACCAATGTCAACTCATGCATTAGGAGGTTATAACTACTTCATTACTTTCATTGATGATCACTCTCATTATAGGTATGTGTATCTAATGAAACACAAGTCTAAATCCTTTGAAAAGTTTAGAGAATTCAGAAATGAAGTAGAGAAACAACTTGGTAAAAATATTAACATACTTTGATCCAATCGAGGTAGTAAGTATTTAAGTTAAGAGTTTCAAGATTATCTTAGGGACAATAGTATATTGTCTCAATGAACTCCGCCATATATGCCACAACATAATGTTGTATTAGAAAGGCATAACCGAACCTTATTGGACATGGTTAGGTCAATGATGGATCGTGCAAATCTTCCCAAAATCTTTTGGGGCTATGCACTAATGACAACTATTTGTAGGACCGTTAGAGTCGATAGAGGGGGGGTGAATATCGATTCGAAAATATAGAGTATAAACGCAGCGGAAAAGTAAAATAGACACAATTATTTTTTACTTCATTCGGAGCCTGTGACGACTCCTACTCGAAGGCCCGTGGTCCTTGACCACTTTCGTTGGGCAATCACTAACAATTCGAAGATAATTACAAAAATGAACACAGGAACTGCTAGTGAAAATAAAGCAATACTGACAAGGAAATTAAATAAAAATCGAAGGAGCACTTTGTCGGAGCTTTGTTAGCGTCGCACTGAACGTCGAGCAGCAAGACCAGCAGTAGAAGAGTTCTCAGATTGATTGATTGATACTGAAGCTCCTGCCTGGGGCTTCTTTTATATGCTGCTCCGGGCGCCTGGATTCCTTCCGGGCGCCTGGAATGTGACGTAACTGCTCAAACCGAGATGCTCCACGTGACGACGACTTGGCTGGGGCGCCCGGACCACCTTGTTCCAGAAAACTCTCTTTTCCTGCAAAACAAAGTTAGTCCGAGGCAATATGTATCCTGCAAAATAGATTGTTAGCACATTTTGTAATAATATGAATTAGCACAAATAGTATGACTTAGATTCCGTCTTTCCGAGACCGGAATCTAGTCACGATCTCGACTTAGACATCCGAAATGGATCTAAGCCGGATCGACGCCTAATGTTCCCTTCCCGGGAACGCGTCCTCGCAGTCACTCCCCTCCAGTGACTTACCTCACTTACCTGCCAGACGTCCGGTCAGCCCGTCGACCCGTCTGGACTTCTCGCCAAGCGTCCGGTCAGCCCGTCGACCCGCTTGGACTTCTCGCCAAGCGTCCGGTCAGCCCGTCGACCCGCTTGGACTTCTCACCAAGCGTCCGGTCAGCCCGTCGACCTGCTTGGACTTCTCGCCAGCTATCCGGTCAGCCCGTCGACCTAGCTGGACTTTGTGCCAGACATCCGGTCAGCCCGTCGACCTGTCTGGACTTCTCCGGCACACTCGATCAAAGTGTCAGATAACAACAAAACTAACTTAACCTTTTTGTCATTCATCAAAACCTAGGTTAGACCGTTAGTGCTACCCGCACCAACAATCTCCCCCTTTTTGATGGAATGACAACCTGGTTAAGTTAGTGAAAAAAACGCAAAAACAGGTACATCGGTTTTAAAGTTAGTTTTAGTGTTTTCAATTTGGTTTATCTAACTTAACCGCCTAACCCTCCCCTTTGGCATTTATAAAAAAAAACAAAGGTAAACATAGTGTAGAGTTATTGTGAAACAACTGATCTTGAAAAATATCTGAGTTTGGTTCAAAATTCAAGGAAAAAAGTAAAAAAATCCAAGTAAAAAAAATCAAGTTGACTTGGAGGAGACAAGTTGAATTTTGAAAAGTATAAATTTATAGTTAATCAAGTTTTAACCTTTCAGGCGTGTAAAATTTTTAAATCAGGTTTTTCAACTTTTCAAAAAAAAAATCGGTTTAAGTAACATTTACCTTTCAAAAGGTAAATTTTCAACTTCAAGTTTTCAAAACAGAGCAAAAATTAAGTGAGATTAAATTTTGCCAAAATAAATTTTTAAGGCTAATTTGATAAAAGCTAAATTTAATAGTCAACTTTTTAAATCAGGTTTGAAAATTAGGTGGAATTAAACTTCCAAGTTTTTCAACCACTTAGTTAAATTTAACTTTTTGTAAACTAATGTTCAAACATAAATTAGCATTTTTCAAACACACAAAATTTTAGTTAATTTCTCCCCCTGAACTTGATACTTAATTTAACCAGCTGTCTAACCAATTAGGTACTAACTAACTATCAGAAGATAGTAGCTTTCACTTGGTTAGTCAGATTAAGTTGACTTGACTGATCAACTTAATCTGATTAATATCTGAGTTGTATTTAACGTCCAGACTTATGCTGATGCACTGAAATAAGTATCCTAAGTCCAGACAATTGTCCTATGCATCTCACCCCTTTCTATGTTTGTCAAACACAAGCAAGGTAAACCTAAGGTGTTAGTGAGATGCTCAAAAACTAGACCTATGGGTACATGCTTTCTAAGGATTCAAAACTAGTCTAAGGCCAAAACTGGTTTTGAAAATCTAAAAATGGAAAGTTTTGAAAGCAAACAAGTTTAACTTATAAAAAAAAACATTTTTGAAAATATTTTTGAGAAATCCTAGTCTTTCAAGATAGAACATAATCAATGTAAGTCTGAAATATCACTAGATAGATCCAAAATATTTTACAGGTAGTGTAGCTACAGAAGTGAGTCATAACTAGATCTACTGAGATGATGAAGGGGGTGATCCAGATCCCAAGGATCGGAGAAGCGCCATTAGCTCAGTGTGTCGGGTATCCCCGGCAGCTCGTAACTCGGCAACCTCTCGCCGAATGTCCCGATGAAAATCTGAGTTCTCCTGCTGGAGACTCGCCATAGCTCTCTCTAGTCCGGTCATACGGTCGACTAGAGTGCGGGGAGCGTGACGTGGTGCTCGAGCTGGGGGCGGTGGTGGAGCCTGTGCGGCTTCCTCTGGAAATAGTGCGAGCATGAACTCGTCCACCTGTGCGTCTGGATCGGGCTGGTGTTGTGCCCCCCTCCGCCAAGACATAGTCCCGTCATCCCTATCTATCTGGACACCAGCTAGGGAGAAGTTCCGAGCTGCTATAACATCGAACTCGGTCATATGGACAATGTCTCCTCTAGTGACATCAATGTGCAACGAGGACATATAGGCTGTCAAAATGTAACAAAATGGCATGTGGACTCGTCTATCAGTCACGAATCCGGCCGAGTAGATAATGGTGGAGAAGATGTGTAGGCTGATATCAATATCTAACCTATAACTCAGGGCATAGAGTAAGAATGAATGGAATGGGCGCATCACAGCGATGTCCCGAGTAGTCAGTGGTAAAATACAAAGGACTAAAACCCTATAAAGAGCGTAGTCCTAGACCCGAAGTTCTACCGACCTAAACTGTGTCACAGTGGGATCTCGCTCTCCTCCAAAAAAATACGAATAAATCGCATCGAGAGTGATATGTGAGTAGGGATCTCCGAATGGTAGATCCCTGGGAGGATAGCACAAAAAGGAACAAGTAGATGGACGCAACTCTAAAAACTCTCGGATAGTCGTAGGGGAAAATGTGATATCAGTGTCTGCTGCCCTAGTGGTATAGGTGAGATCGTCTACTTTCACTAGGTTATTGCAAAATTCGACACACAGACTTATGTTTATTGGACTAGTACATTCGACAAGGTTCCTTAAGTTATAGTGTTCTATAACCTCTAAAACGGAGGGACATGACTCTAGAAAGAATGATCTATCTATGCAGGTAGTCCTAATGGCTTTATAAATGGTTGACTCAAACTTAATCCTTAGTTCATCTGTGGGAAACCTAGGGTCAGAGCTAGCATTAGAGGGTCCAGCACCAGTATTTGTTCGTTTCCTACTGTATATATAATAAAATATTCTAAGAAAAAAATGAGAGGACAAATTCTAATAAAATTTTAGAGAGGGGAAGAATTTTTACCGATGAGCCATCGACAAATATAGATCTGACGACCTCGGTTGAATCGCAACAGCGTCTTCACCGCAAGAAAATTTTGATTTAAAGTACTTTCGCACTGAGGTTCGGAGTGAACCTTGGCAAAAGTGAGAATTGGTGGGGCAAAGGTTGGGGGCGCCTGCTGCCCCTTATTTATAGGGGACTCCAGGCGCCCGGATCCCCTTCCGGGCGCCCCGGAAGAGAATACCAGGGGCGCCCGCCCCTGGTTTTTGAAATTTTTTTTTTTTAATTTTTTATGATTAGGTTTGAAGTTAAGTTTTGAAATAGTTTTTAAGTTTAGAATTTTGAAATTAATTTTTAAGTTTAAAATTAAAATTTTGAAAAAAATTTTAAGTTTAAAATTTTGAAATTAATTTTTAAATTGAAATTTTGAAATTAATTTTTAAGTTTAAAATTAAGATTTTGAAATTAATTTTTAAGTTTAAAATTTTTAAGTTTAAAATTTTTGAGTTTAAAATTAAAATTTTGAAATTAATTTTTTTAAATTTAAAATTAAAATTGATTTTTAAGTTTAAAATTAAAATTTTGAAATTTTTTAGTTTAAAATTGAAATTTTGAAATTAATTTTTAAGTTTAAAATTAAAATTTTGAAATTAATTTTTAAGTTAAAAATTAAAATTTTGAAATTAATTTTTTAAATTAAAATTGAAATTTTGAAATTAATTTTTAAGTTTAAAATTAAAATTTTGAAATTAATTTTTAAGTTTAAAATTAAAATTTTGAAATTAATTTTTTAAATTAAAATTGAAATTTAGAAATTAATTTTTAAGTTTAAAATTAAAATTTTGAATTTTGAAATTAATTTTTAAGTTTAAAATTAAAATTTTGAAATTAATTTTTAAGTTTAAAATTAAAATTTTGAAATTAATTTTTTAAATTAAAATTGAAATTTAGAAATTAATTTTTAAGTTTAAAATTAAAATTTTGAAATTAATTTTTAAGTTTGAAATTGAAATTTTGAAATTAATTTTTAAGTTTGAAATTGAAATTAATTTTTAAGTTTAAAATTAAAATTTTGAAATTAATTTTTAAGTTTAAAATTTAAATTTTAAAATTAAGTTTAAAATTAAATTTTGAAATTAATTTTTAAGTTTAAAATTAAAATTTTGAAATTAATTTTTAAGTTTAAAATTAAGATTAATTTTTAAGTTTAAGATTAAAATTTGAAATCAATTTTTAAGTTTAAAATTAAATTTTGAAATTAATTTTTTTTTAAGTTTTAAAATTAAAATTTTGTACCTTATTCATCTCACCCGATCTATATTATCAATCAGGGAATCCTATGATTTTGTGAGATGAAATTAGATTTTTTACTTATGGAGTTTTGGTTTAACTTGTGTTAGATTCAGATTTAGCTTTGGTCTCCACAAATAGGCATTTTTCGGATAAATTTCTAAGCTTGGTGAGTCACATGGACGTCATTAGAAGTAACCAACCTTTCGAGATTTTCTGAATAGTCCTATCCACGAAATTTAGTACTAAATCTTGGTCTAACTGATTAGGATCCATTTAAGGGTAGCTTCAGTCAGTTCCACTTGGCCAAATGCACCAGATCGAAGCCATATCTTTCTAGACATGCGATGCCCAAGCTTCCCTAACGTACTATCATCCAAAAATTTCACCAGTACCATGCTTCAAGTTAAACTTGGTCTCTAATCCTAATTACCCTGTCGGGTTAGTTTGTTTTGGGTTACCCTGTCGGGTAAGTTAGTTTTGGAGGTGCCAGCTATTCTGGAGCCTCCCCCTGAATTATTGGCCATTAATTTAAATTTTGATTTTGGGTTTGTGTCGATTCTTTTTATAGTTATGGTTAACTTGGTGATAATTTTGTTGATTTTTAAAGTGTTTAGATTTTGAATTTAATTTAGGTTTGTATTTTGGATTTTGGTTTGGTTTATTCGATTTTATATAATGTATTTTTTCTTTAGGTATATAATATTGATTAGGTCCTACTTGTGTGGTCAGACACGCTTTTGGAACCCAAGCTTGATTAGTTGATTTGTATTGAGTTATTAATGACTTAAAAGTTTTATTTGAGTTTGACTTGTATCCGAGTCCGGTTTTATTATAACATGCTTTTTGATTGTTCAGGATTAAGTCAAGATTTTTTGATCTTGTTGTGAATTTTTCTAACATTTCTTTTAAACTGTTAATCTCATTTTTTAGTGATAAATTCTCCTCCTCAAATGTTAGATCTTGAGTTGGATTTGAATTTTTGATTTGTTCTTTGAGGTTTTGATTTTCCTCAAGAAGTGATTTGTTTTCATTTTCTATTTTAGTTAATTTACTATTTAAACAGGAAATAATTCTAAAAAAATTATTGTTTAAATTAAAATATACCTCATTCGGGCCTTCGGAAACGAGTACGGACTCATGGCTTGTTTCGGGTTCAGACCCATCTTCATCTTCCGACTCGTCTTCTGTTTCGTCTTCGTGGGCCATCAGTGCGAGGTGGCTCTGATGTTTCTGCTCTTCTTCCTCCGATTTGTCCGAGGAGTCGTCCCACGTTGCTTTGAGTGCCTTCTTTTTGGTTCCCTTTGGTTTGTCGAACTTCAGTTTTGGGCATTCGTTCTTGTAGTGTCCCTTTTTATTGCAGCCGTAACAAGTCACGTTCTTTTGTTCTGAGGGAGAACTGATCTTTTGAAGATCCTTTTTGCTGAAGCTCCTTTTTCTCCTGGTGAACATTTTTCTTACCAAGTTCACCAGGTGTTCTTCGTCTTCAGAATCTTGGTCGGAATCTTCTTCAAATTCAGGCTTGCTTTTCTTTTCTTTGGTGGAACCTGCAAATAAGGCTATACCTTTCTCGGCTCCAGCATTAGTTTGTTCATGTAATTCTAATTCACAGAACAGCTCGTCTAACTTTAACTTGGAAAGATTTTTAGAAATTTTGTAGGCATCCACTATTGATGCCCACAAACTATTACGTGGAAAAGCATTTAATGCGTACCTTATTAAGTCTCTATTTTCCATCTGGTGGCCTATCGCATGAAGCCCGTTGAGGATATCCTTGATCCTCGCGTGGAGTTCACCGCTTCACCTTCCCGCATTTTTATATTAAAATTTTATTTAAGAGCAAGTCTCGCTTTGGTTACCTTAAGGCGTCGCTCGTTCCTCGTCGACTCGATCAATTTGTCCCACCTCTTTAGCGTTTTTGTGGACCGACTGCTTAGTTCTTCTCTTGTTAATCCGCATGTAGAGTGTTGATTGCTTTATTTTCTGTTGATGCCTTCTTCTTCAAATCACCGTCCGTCTTCAGGATCCAGTATATTCCCAAGTGTCTGCTGGAATTTTGTAGGGTCTCGTAACGCTCATCCACCGGTCGAAGTCTGCTTTGAGGTAGACCTCCACGCGCTTCTTCCAAGACGAAAAATCATCCCGTTGAAGAGTGGAGGTCGAACTCTGAAACCTTCTTGTTGGGACATCCCGTATACGATAAATAACTAAAAAATCCCAAGACTTGGTCTTGGAAGAGTAGAGAAAAAATAGAAATAAATTCAATTTTTGTTAAGTTTAAAAAATATAAAAAATGATAAACAGACCATGATAAGAAATCCAAGACGAGAAAAAAGGAAACAAAAATATATCTGAAATGCCAAAATGCATAACTAGAGGATAGCAGATACCTTGACAGAGTCGCATGAGTTGGTGAATATCGCAAAATGGTAGAGCTCCTGCAGAAAAGCACAATTGTTTTTACTTCATTCGGAGCCTGTAACAACTCCTACTCGAAGGGTCCTCGACCACTTTCGTTGGGCAATCACTAACAATTCAAGATAATTACAAAATGAACACAGGAACTGCTAGTGAAAATAAAGCAATACCGACAAGGAAATTAAATAAAATCAAGGAGCACTTTGTTGAGCTTTGTTAGCGTCGATCGAACGTCGAGCGACCAAGAGAAGAGTTCTCGATTGATTGATTGATCAAGCTCCCGCCGGGCTTCTTTTATATCCGGCGCTGGATTCTTCCGGCGCACGGAATGTGACGAATCGCCAAACCGAGATGCTCCACGTGGACGACTTGGCCGGATAGAATTTGCCTTGGCGCCTTGATCCTTCCGGAGCTCCTTGCGCCGACCACCTTGTTCCAGAAAACTCCCTTTTCCTGCAAAACAAAGTTAATCCGAGGCAATATGTATCCTGCAAAATAGATTGTTAGCACATTTTGTAATAATATGAATTAGCACAAATAGTATGACTTAGATTCCGTCTTTCCGAGATCGGAATCTAGTCACGATCTCGATTTAGACATCCGAAATGGATCTAAGCCGGATCGACGCCTAATGTTCCCTTCCCGGGAACGCGTCCTCAGCATACCTCCAGCCGACTTACCTCACTTACCGCCAGACGTCCGCACCGTGGGCAAATCGGACTTCTCGTCAGCCCGTCGACCCGCTTGGACTTCTCGCCAAGCGTCCGGTCAGCCCGTCGACCTGCTTGGACTTCTCGCCAGCTATCCGGTCAGCCCATCGACCTAGCTGGACTTTGTGTCAGACATCCGGCCAGCCCGTCGACCTGTCTGGACTTCTCCTACACACTCGATCAAAGTGTCAGATAACAACAAAACTAACTTAACCTTTTTGTCATTCATCAAAACCTAGGTTAGACCGTTAGTGCTACCCGCACCAATACTATTTACTTGCTAAACAGGGTCCTGAAGAAGGCAATCTCAACTATTTCATATGAGGTATGGACTAGTAAGAAACCCCTCATATTTTATTTGAAGATATGGGGATGTCTTGCTTATGTGAAGAGGACTATATCAGACAAGTTGGACGCTAAGTCTGATAAGTGTTTATTTATTGAATACCCTAAGGAAACTAAGGGTTACGAATTCTATCACTCCTTGGAATAAAAGATGTTTGTTTCAAGGCATGCTACCTTCCTAAAGAAAGAATTTCTCTTATAGAAAACAAGTGGGAGTATGGTTGAACTTGATGAAGTTCAAGAGACTCTAATAAACACTAACGAGATGTCTAGTCAAGAACCACAACCAATTATGACACAACCTCCTCGTAGATTAGGTAGGACACACAATATTCCTGAGAGATATAAATCTCTTGTAAGAGAATCGAATGACATGTTACTTATTGAGGATGAAGAACCTGCTAATTATGAAGAAGATCTAAATAGTTCAGAAAAGGATAAGTAACTTATAACCATGAAGTCGGAAATGGATTGTATGTACAAAAACTAAGTTTGGAATTTGGTGGACCCACCTGAAGGCATTACGCCTATAGGGTGCAAGTGGGTTTTCAAGAATAAAACTGATATGGATGGTAATGTAATTACCTACAAGGCAAGGTTGGTGGTGAAAGACTATCGTCAAACGCAAGTCATTGACTATGATAAAACTTTCTCACCTGTAGTAATGCTTAAATCCATTCGGATACTCTTGGCCATATTAACTCATCATGATTATGAGATATGACAAATGAATGTGAAAACAACTTTCCTTAATGAAAATATGCTCGAGGATGTGTATATGACATAACCCAAAGGTTTCACATTTGTTAACAAAAATAAAGTATACAAGCTTCAACGGTCCATTTATAAACCGAAGCAAGCATCTAGGAGTTGGAATATCTATTTTGATGAGGTGATCAAAGAATTTGATTTCTCACAAAATCCAAACGTTCCTTGTGTGTATCAAAAGGCTAGTAGAAGTGTTATCGTATTCCTAATATTATATGTTGATGATATATTGCTCATAAGAAATGATGAACTAGTTCTATAGTCAGTTAAAATTTGGTTGTCCAAAATATTCTTCATGAAAGATATGGGAGAAGCAACTTACATCATCGGGATGAAAATCTATAGAGATAGATCAAAAAGTTTGCTAGGTCTTTCACAGTCGACATATATAGACAGAGTGCTAAAACAATTTAGCATGTCTGAATCCAAAAAAAGTTTCATACCTACGAAGCATGGAATTCACTTTTCGAAGTCTATGTGCCCATGCACAAAAGTTGAGAGCATTTGCATTGATAAGATACCTTACGCGTCCAGAATAAGATCTATCATGTATGCTATGTTATGTACGAGGCCTGATGTATTGTATGCTCTGAGTGTTACGAGTAGATACCAGTCTGATCTAGGAATGGATCACTGGACGACTGTCAAGATGATCCTTAAATACTTGAGAAGAACTAAGGATATGTTCTTGGTATATGGAGATGGTGATATAATCATACGTGGATATACAGATACAAGCTTCCAGACGAACAAGGATGGCTCCAAGTCATAGTTTGGATTCATATTTATATTAAATGGAGGCGTAGTTAGTTGGAAAAGTTCCAAGCAAGATACTATTATAGATTCTACCTATAAGGTGAAATACATTACAACTTTAGAAGCAACAAAGGAACCAGTTTGGATCAAGAAGTTCGTTGCCAAACTTGGAGTAGTTCCGTCAGTTGTTGAAGCATTATGAAACATCCCGCGACTACCTCTCAAGTTTTTTTTACTACTCTCTCATCAATATTATTCGGACGATCATAATGCTGTACCAACAAGGAAACTATCATAACCAATAGAAATGACCATATCACTAAAGGTTTACCGAATAAGAACAGTAATTCCCATAACATTCCCCTCTTCTAAAATAAATTAACAAAGTCGCTTGCGATGAATCCAATATGCTCTGCACTCCTGGACAGCGGACAGTATCACGCGTCCATCCCACCTCCTCGCCTACTCCGTCCAAGGGCCTTCCGTCATATCCTGAGAATCATCCTCACCTGTAATGTAGACATCATGAATCTACGGCCCAACAAGCACAACCCAAAATGTCTAACAGGACATCCATGAAGTAGTAGATTAGCAACTAGAAGTCAAATAAAGAAAACAAAACACAACCCAATTACGATATAAGAAAGAGAGATATAACATGCACAAGTGATCCTACGTAGCTAATAGGGTGAATATGTCACATATCCGGTAACCACAATTAGAGCCAATCAACAGTCCTATGAACCTAGAGGTACCTCCTAGAGAACATGCAGTCATTTACCAAAGCTAACATTAATAAATTAACAGTCAAGTTTGGAAGGGCCCTCCCCGAAGCTCATCCCAGGGCACCCAACCCGTACTATCACCACATATGCTCATACTCAACGAATTAGCTACATAGATAACATATCCTATTCACTTCTTACTCCCCATTGCTTAAGAGTAAACAACCACAGAAGAACAATTAAATTTACATCATTCATTCACATTCTGTCAAGTTCTGTCCAGGCATTCCATTAACAATAGCAAGATGTAGCTTAGCATTTATTAACATTCATCATCTTTCAAATCTAAACCTTAATTCTGTATCAGTAATCATAATCAACATGTAAGCTAGCAATAACTAGCAGAGCAAGACAACATCAGATTAAATCTAGAAATACCTCAAATCCATAAGCAGAAATCGAAATAAGTCACCATAAGAAGCATAACACTAAAGGAAATTGGTTCACCACCTAATCCTTCTTCCGAGCATTATAAAACAAAGTGTTTCAAATTTTCTGAGCCATCCAACCCTTAACTCGATGAGTCCACGCCAATAATAAAGGATACACTTGAAGGATACACTTGAACCATCCAGGAAAAATTCCAAGCAAGAAATCCTATTCCAAACATGAATATCTAAATCCTGTGTGGAAACCAGAAACAAAACACGCGATGGTTCAAGCACAAGCAAGAATATCTCATAAGCCTCAATCGCAGCTCATCCGGCCGAAAACATCAAGAATCGAAATCCATACACCGGAAAGAAAAACTACCAAGTGAAAACCAATTAGAATCCATTCCTTAACAAACTGGTTACACAAACTCAAACCAACAGCAACGACGCTGCAATTGCAACCCAAAAGAACACCACGAGACATCAAAACGATCTGAGTTTTGCAAAGCATCCCCCATCCATCAAGTTCTTCGATATTCTCATGAGTGGCAACAAATCAAAACCCGTAAGAAACCCCAAAAAAAACACAGACATCACCTTCGATCCAACCTTGAAACCAATCATGGACTCCCAAATCCGCAGTATTTCAGCTTCGGAAAAATAGAAAATAAGCCACATCAAAATCAATTGAAAGCTCAAATCTTTGCGGAACTCCAAATAAAGCCATCATTTGACGAGAACGTCACCAAAATCAATTGCAATCCAAAACAAAAACCTCAAGGGAAACACCCACCGAATCAAGCACAGAAACCGTGAGTTACTTCAAGAACATCGCAAGATAAAAATCGAATCGCGAGACATTCTATCAGCAGATCTCATCTCCTAGGTTCCTATTCTATACCTCATGGATCTCGCACTAACATAAGGAATGAACTTGCCTTCTTTCTTCTTGTTCCACTGCCGTAGCCTTGCCTCAGTTGCTGCCGTGCCGCCGGTGTGGTGGTCGATGGACTCCACGCCCGCTCGCAAATCTCCCGCAACCCTCCGAGATGGTGTGATACTGGATCGAGGTTCGGAGCTTGGTGATGAGCCCGATCGAAACCGATGGTGGTGGGAAGAAGGAGGCAAGATGGTGATTTCAGCGATGCACAATGACGAGGAGCAGGGAGTTGCTACCGCTAGGTATTTATAGCTAGGTTTTAATCCTTCTACTTAGGGCAATTAACCATAACCTAGGGTTGTTATCATTTTCTTAGTGTTAGCTTAGGGTAATTTAGGTTAATTATTCCTCTATTTGTTTCCCTTAATCTTGTCGATTCTTTCCCTTAAGCCGTGTTGTACCAATTCATTTTTTTTATTATTATTACCTATTTCCTTTTATATATATATATATATATATACTTATAACCTCCTAATCAATGCTTGAGAAGATCTTACAATTCTCACCCCTTAAAAAAAATTTCATCCTCGAAATTTTAACTTACGAAATAATTCCGGGTAACGGTTGCGCATATCTTGTTCAGTTTCCCAGGTGGTCTCTGTTGAAGTGTATACTAAAAGCCTAGCTTTTGTATATACATTTATAAGAATCACATTGGTCAAGTGTCTACATTTGTATATACCAAATGTAGATGTTCAATTAATTTATATTGTAGATAACATGGTGTGTGGTGTCACACACAGAGGATCATGTTATCAGTACCTTATAAATTATAAACAGTAGCTCACGACCAAGATGGAAAGGAACAAACCATTGGAAGGTCGTAGTGTAATTAGATATTAGTTTATCTTAACTATATAATTACACTAGTACACTTAGAGTGTATTAAGTAGGATCATTAGAGGTCGTTTCTTTTATACTGACTTTATAAAGAAACAAAGACCTCAATTATTATGGAAGTGTGTGCTCTTAATCCTAATATAATAACAAGCACATATATTTGATATTTATTTCTTTAATTTATCAATGGGTGAGATTTAGTTCGATAAATCAATAAGTCTGATAAGTTGGGAAATGATATCACTTATAGTGTGTGTTGTTGATTATAGAAGGAAACTGTGTCCTAGTGATCTAGGTTGATAATGTCCCCAAGAGGAGCTCATAAAGATTGTCATGTTAAACCCTGCAGGTGGACTTAGTCCAACATGACGATAAGGTTGAGTGGTACTACTCTTGGACTAAGATATTAATTAAATGAGTTGTCAGTAACTCGCTTAATTAGTGGACATTTGACATCTTAAACACAGGGAGACTAACACACTCATAATAAGAATGAGCCCAAAATGTAATTTGGGATTGGTGCGGTAGTTCAATAATAGTTCTTTAGTGGAATGAATTATTATTGATGGAATTAAGTTGTGTGTTCGGGGCGAACACGGGAAGCTTAATTTCATCGGGAGACCAAAACCAATTCCTCCTCTCGGTCCCTATCGTAGCCTCTTGTATATAGAGATTTATACTCACCACATACCTACCTTCTTACCCAACCAATAGGGGCCGGCCAAGCTAAGCTTGAAGCTCAAGCTTAGGGTCGGCCAAGCCTAAAGGTTGGCCTTAAGGTGGCCGGCCAATAGCTTGGAGCCCAAGCTTAGGTGGCCGGCCACATCATATTAAAAAGGATTTTTTTATTAAAATTATTTCTTATGTGGATATCATAGTTTTAAAAGAGAGTTTAAAAATTAAAATTTTCAGCTTTCTACAAAAGATTAAGAAAAGATTTGAAATCTTTCCTTATTTGTAGATTGAAAGGAGATTTTATTTTTAAGAAAAACTTTCCGTTTTAACCATGATAATAATTTAAAAGAGAAGTTTAAAAATTAAATATTCTCTTTTATTAGTTTCTACAAAAGATTAAGAAAAGATTTGATATCTTTCCTTATTTGTAGATTGAAAAGAGATTTTAATTTTTAGAGATAACTTTCCTTTTGGAAATTATCCACATGTTTAAAAGAAGAATTTTAATTTATAAAATTTCTTTTTTATTAACCAATCATGAAGGGATAAAAATTATTGGAGAAATTTTTATAAATTTCTGGAGACAAATTAGGAAGTTTTAATTCTTGTGTGAATTAAATATTTCCTTGTTTAGGGGAGAAAGTGGCCGACCATTATTATTAAAAGAAGAAAATTGTTTTTTAATAAAAATAATTTTTCTTTTTTATGACAAAAGAATTAAGGAATTTTTTATTAAAATTTCCTTATTTGCCAAGACCAAGGATTATAAAAGAGGGGGTAGAGGTGCCTTCACGGGTGATCAACTCTATTATTCTTCTCTCTCTTTTCCTCCTTGGTGGCCGGCCCTAGCTTCTTCCTCTTCTCTTCTTCTTATGGCCGGCGGCAACCTCTCTTGGAGCTCTTGATGGTGGCTGGTTCTAGCTAGGAGAAGAAGGAGAGAAAGGTGGTTTTGTTTCTTGCATCCCTTGGAGCTTGGTGGTGGTGGCCGGACCTCTACTTCTCTTGGAGAATTGTGGTGGCCGAAACTTGCAAGGAAGAAGAAGGTGCTTGGTTGTTCTCATCTTGGAAGATCGTTGCTCACACAACGTCCGAGGTTAGAAGAGGAATACGGTAGAAGATCAAGAGGTTATTTTTGCTTACAAAGAAAGGTATAACTAGTAATTGTTTTCCGCATCATACTAGTTTTCCTTTGTATAGTTATTTATGGAAATACCAAACACAAGAGGCATATGATTCTAGAGTTTTCGAAATAGTTTTCTTTTCGAGTTTGTGTTTTCTTCTTTTTCGAATTTGTGATTCGATTGTTCTTTTTGGTTAACCTTGAGTTATTTAAGGAAATAAATATTAGCTTTCCTTAAAAGGCTTTGCCTAGGCGGTGGTGGTTGCTCCCATATCCAAGAAGGCCATGTGCCTCGCCATGCAGTCCTGGAAGCCAATTTTAGAAATTAATATTTATGGAATTAATAACTTAGGTAGATTTGAATCAATAGTGTTAAGTTCCGCTTGCGATTCAAATCTAAACCATTAAGAACAGATAAGTTAAATTTGGAATCAATGATGTTAAGTTCCGTTTGCGATTTCTAATTTAACTTTTAAAGAACACAATAGGTTATTTAAGGAAAGGTTCGACACTTGTACAAAAAATTTTGTACAGTGGAACCGGTACGTTTTCCTAGGACTAACCAACAATTGGTATCAGAGCTAGGGTTTGCCTCTGTGTGTTTGGTTTTCAAATTAGGTTATGCGCATGTCATACATAATTTAGGCAGGATAATAGTAGGATGTGCTAACTTTGTGGTTTCAGGCTCCAACTATTATGACATATTTTTATTGTGTGTGATTGGACCCTTGGACATGTCAAGGGCATTTAATTGTGTGTGCATGATTGTATGTAACTAATATAGCAGGAGCTATATTAGCCCTAGGTTTTAGAATTTTATTTTTCGATCTAGATTACATGTACATTCCATTTATGGAATATAGGATCGATATATGTAAAATTCTATATTTGTTGCGGATCGTATCCTTGCGAGGCGTGGTGCTATCGGAGGACCAGAGGCGCAGCGGAATAAGATGCAAGATAGATGCGACAACTTGACCCGATGGCGGTGGCTAAAGATGGCAGCAGCTAGGGTTGGAGCACACGGAGGACAGTGATGAAAATGTCATAATAGTTGGAAAATTAATTTCCATGTTTATTGCTTTTATTTACTGTGATGTGTGTATGCATGTGTTATATGCTAGCATAGGTTAAAATTCCTCACCTTAAATAACTAAGTGGGAGAGGGATTAGTATATTAATCTCACGGTCTCCATTACTGGTTTGTAAGTGATGCAACAAGCTTGCGTGTTGGCTCTGAGTGCCTCCCTCCACAACGGATGAGTTTGTTTGCGGATCACTAGATCAAACTTCCTTAATGGATGGTTATAGGAAATTATTTAGGATGTGTGTGATCTTCTCCAACTGAAGGGGCACAATTCTATTTAATGGACTTAGTATCAAGTAATGGTGTACACTTAGACACATTTAATAGTATCCTCCCCAACGGAGTCACTACTATCACTTGTGTGACCAAAGGGAAACCAACTATTGATTTGTCATAAAACTAAATTGGCAAGAAAATAAAATTGATAAACCCCTCTTACAAATGTTTAAATTTGTATACGTCCACACTAACGTGGCATACAAGATTCATGGTGTTTGAGGTAATTTTATTTGTCAAAAAGTTATATTGACAAGATAGTCAATGGGTAAAACCCTCCTCTTACAAATGTTGATTTTGTATACGTCCACACTAACGTGGCATGCAAAACTAACGGTGTTTTGAGGTGTTGGTAAATTTAAATAGTATTGTTTGAGGAATCAATATTATTTTAAATTTATAGTCTTGACCAAATATTTGATCAAAGACAGACCAACCATTAATTTTATTTATCATAGGTTGACAAGATAATAAAATTAATAGATAAAATCTCCTTTTAGAATTTGTATACGTCCACACTAACGTGGTATATAAAATTCACATGGATTTTTGAGATGTTGGTCTTGACCAAATATTTTTTGTGATTCTTAGGATTTCAAATGTTAGTCAATCCCCTAGTTGTTATACTATAGAATTGACTTAATAGTCCCAATTGTAATGATTGGAAAACTTGGACATTAAGGTAGACTGCCCTCTCAGAACTAAGAACAATAACGGTGTATTTTGTTAGTTGTTGAAACATATTTAATGGTGTTATCTACCGATACCTGGTGTGTAGATACAGGAACCACTGATTATGTCTGCAATTCATTGCAGGGGTTCCAGAAAATCCGACAACTATATAAATCACCGTCCACATGGGCATTGCTGTAAAAGTAGTAGCTGTTGCAGTGGGAGATGTTTATCCTTTGATAGGAATAAAACATGGATTTTAAGAAATTGCTTTTAAGTACCAAGTTTAGAAAGAAATTTATTTCAGTTTCTAAACTATTTAAAAAATAAATATTGTGTCTATTTTGATAACAAAGTTGTTATCGAGAAAATAGGAAAGATATCTATTCTGGTACGTTAGATGACAATTTATAAATCCAATAACTCCCATAATGCAAATTAAATAACACATCTTCTAACTTTAAGAGAAAGCAACCTTCGGAATTGAACCAATTATATCTTTGGCATCTAAGGCTAGGTTATATTAACTTGAGTAGGATTCAAAGGATAATAACCAATGAACTCTTGGGTTCGTTGGAAGTGGAAATCTTTCCAACCTGCGAGTCTTACTTAGAAGGAAAAATAACTAAGAAGTTTTTAAGTCTAAGGGGTATGGAGCCAAAGATATGTTGGAATTGGTTCATTCTGATTTGTGTGATCCTATGACTATCCAGACAAGAGGTAGTATCGAATATTTCGCCTATTTTATAGACAACTATTCGAGATAAAGATACATTTACTTGACTCGCCACAAGTCTTAGTACTTTGATTAGTTCAAAGAATACTAAGCTGATGTGGAGTAACGTCAAAGTAAAAGTATCAAGATACTACGGTGTAATCGTAGTAACAAGTACCTCTTAGGATAGTTTAGGAGTCATTTATCAGAAGTTGGGATTTAATCCCAACTAACTACACCTGGTACACCCCAACAGAATGGTGTAGTAGAAGGTATAAGACTCTTAAGGAAATGAGTAGATTGATGATGAGTTATTCAGAAAATTACCAAATTTGTTTTAAGGATATACTCTAAAAACGATAGTGAACATAGTACCTTTCAAATCAAAACTCTCTGCTCATATAGAATTGCTGAATAGGTGTAAGCCTATTTTGAAGCATATTCGGATTCGGGTAGTCCAACATATATGTTGAAGAGAGACAATGATAAGTTGGGAAGGAGTTCACTTGTTTATGAGTTATCCTAGATAAACGAAAGTAGATTTATAGTCTTAAAAATCAGAAGGTTATTGTTAGCATCAATAACTGATTTTTAGAAGAGGACTATATAAATGAACCACAAGCCCATAAGTAAATTTGTTCTTAAGAAAATAATAAAGGACACGTCTAATCTAGTACCAACTGTACAAGATGAAATATCACAAGAAACTGCAACACGTATCACAATTGATACACAATTATAGGCAGTGCCTCATCGTAGTGGGAGGGTTGTTAAACAACCTAAAAGATTCATGTTTTGAGAAAGACTTTAGACTTGATCTCAAATGAACATGAGTCTGATCCCCGGACATATGACAAAGCACTCCAAGATAAAGATGCATATCTTGGCCAAGAGCAATGAATACAAAATTAGAATATATGTATTCTAATAAAATCTGGAAGCTTGTAGTACCACCAAGTGGTGTAAAAGCCATAGGGTGAAAATAAGTCTACAATAAAAAAAAAGGGATAGACGGGAAAGTAGAAACTTTCAAAGCAAGGCTTGTTAAAAAAGGGGAAACCTTTTATCGGTAGCTATGCTTAATTCTATCGAGATTCTTTTATCTATTGCTGCTCATATAGACTATGAGATTAGGCAAATGGATGATATGACAGCTTTCCTTTATGGAAGTCTTGAAGAATGCATTCATATAAAGCAACCAGAGAGGTTCATTGCAAAGGGTAAAAGAGCATTTTTGTCTGTAAGCTCAATCAGTCTATGGACTGAAGCAAGCTTCAAGGTCTTGTAACATCCGGTTGTAATCCAGTCTTATGGATTTAGTTACCGGATAAGTCTTGTGTATACAAGAACTATGATGGAAGCGTGGTGGTATTTCTTGTACTATACGTAGATAACATTTTTGATAGTTGGAAACAATATCAAAGTGTTGTCGGAAGTAAGGGTATGGTTGTCCAAACAATTTGATATGAAGGACTTGGGAGAATGCATATATTATTGGGATCAAAGGGATCGCAAGAAAAGAATATATTTTACTTATCCCAAGCTTCATAAATCGAAACAATCTTAGCTCGTTTTAGCATGCAGAACTCCAAGAAAGGTTTCTTACCTTTTAGGCATGGAGTAGCTTTATCTAAAGAGATGTCTCAGAAGACATCAAAGGAAATAAAGGACATGAAGGTAGTTCCTTACGCTTCGGCTGTCGGAAGCCTAATACATGCTATGCACGAGATCAGAGATCTGTTTTGGGCATAGTTAGCAGATATCTAAGTAACCCTGGATAAGGACATTGGACTGCAGTAAAACATATATTAGTACCTTAGAGGCACTTGAGATTATATGCTAGTTTATTAGGCAGTTAATTTGGTCCCTGTGGGTTGCATAGATTTTGACTTCCAATCGGATAGGGACAATAGAAAGTCGACCTCGGGGTTTTTGTGTTTACTTTAGGAGGTAAAGTCATAACTATGGAAGAGTGATAAGCATAGGTGTTTTTCTGGACTCCACCATAGAAGCTTAGTATATGGCAAACCTCTGAGGTAGTCATAAAAGCTGAATGACTCAATAACCTCGAGATAGACTTAGATATGATTTCTGGTTTGTCCAAAGATTATTACAATTTATTGTAATAATATTGCTGCAGTAGCAAACTCGAAGAAATCATAAGTCCATAAGGCAAGTAAACACAATAGAGCGCAAGTACCACCCAATACGAGAAATCGTATAAACGAGGAGAAGTTGTTGCCGCCTAGATTGCATCAGGTGATGACCTATAGATCCTTTCACTGAGGTCCTTAAGGAAAAAGCTTTTTGATGGGCATGTTGAAGGGTTGGGAATCAGATGTATGGCAGCATAGTCTTTTAGTATAAGTGGGAGATTGTTGGAGTGTATACTAAAAGCCTAGCTTTTGTATATACATTTATAAGAATCACATTGGTCAAGTGTCTACATTTGTATATACCAAATGTAGATGTTCAATTAATTTATATTGTAGATAACATGGTGTGTGGTGTCACACACAGAGAATCATGTTATCAGTACCTTATAAATTATAAACAGTAGCTCACGACCAAGATGGAAAGGAACAAACCATTGGAAGGTCGTAGTGTAATTAGATGTTAGTTTATCTTAACTATATAATTACACTAGTACACTTAGAGTGTATTGAGTAGGACCATTAGAGGTCGTTTCTTTTATACTGACTTTATAAAGAAACAAAGACCTCAATTATTATGGAAGTGTGTGCTCTTAATCCTAATATAATAACAAGCACATATATTTGATATTTATTTCTTTAATTTATCAATGGGTGAGATTTAGTTCGATAAATCAATAAGCCCGATAAGTTGGGAAATGATATCACTTATAGTGTGTGTTGTTGATTATAGAAGGAAACTGTGTCCTAGTGATCTAGGTTGATAATGTCCCCAAGAGGAGCTCATAAAGATTGTCATGTTAAACCTTGCAGGTGGACTTAGTCCGACATGACGATAAGGTTGAGTGGTACTACTCTTGGACTAAGATATTAATTAAATGAGTTGTCAGTAACTCGCTTAATTAGTGGACATTTGACATCTTAAACACAGGGAGACTAACACACTCATAATAAGAAGGAGCCCAAAATGTAATTTGGGATTGGTGCGGTAGTTCAATAATAGTTCTTTAGTGGAATGAATTATTATTGATGGAATTAAGTTGTGTGTTCGGGGCGAACACGGGAAGCTTAATTTCATCGGGAGACCAAAACCAATTCCTCCTCTCGGTCCCTATCGTAGCCTCTTGTATATAGAGATTTATACTCACCACATACCCACCTTCTTACCCAACCAATAGGGGCCGGCCAAGCTAAGCTTGAAGCTCAAGCTTAGGGTCGGCCAAGCCTAAAGGTTGGCCTTAAGGTGGCCGGCCAATAGCTTGGAGCCCAAGCTTAGGTGGCCGGCCACATCATATTAAAAAGGATTTTTTTATTAAAATTATTTCTTATGTGGATATCATAGTTTTAAAAGAGAGTTTAAAAATTAAATTTTTCCTTTTAAACCTTTCTACAAAAGATTAAGAAAAGATTTGAAATCTTTCCTTATTTGTAGATTGAAAGGAGATTTTATTTTAAAGAAAAACTTTCCGTTTTAACCATGATAATAATTTAAAAGAGAAGTTTAAAAATTAAAAATTCTATTTTATTAGTTTCTACAAAAGATTAAGAAAAGATTTGATATCTTTCCTTATTTGTAGATTGAAAAGAGATTTTAATTTTTAGAGATAACTTTCCTTTTGGAAATTATCCACATGTTTAAAAGAAGAATTTTAATTTATAAAATTTCTTTTTTATTAACCAATCATAAAGGGATAAAAATTATTGGAGAAATTTTTATAAATTTCTGGAGACAAATTAGGAAGTTTTAATTCTTGTGTGAATTAAATATTTCCTTGTTTAGGGGAGAAAGTGGCCGGCCATTATTATTAAAAGAAGAAAATTGTTTTTTAATAAAAATAATTTTTCTTTTTTATGACAAAAGAATTAAGGAATTTTTTATTAAAATTTCCTTATTTGCCAAGACCAAGGATTATAAAAGAGGGGGTAGAGGTGCCTTCACGGGTGATCAACTCTATTATTCTTCTCCTCTCTTTTCCCCCTTGGTGGCCGGCCCTAGCTTCTTCCTCTTCTCTTCTTCTTATGGCCGGCGGCAACCTCTCTTGGAGCTCTTGATGGTGGCTGGTTATAGCTAGGAGAAGAAGGAGAGAAAGGTGGTTTTGTTTCTTGCATCCCTTGGAGCTTGGTGGTGGTGGCCGGACCTCTACTTCTCTTGGAGAATTGTGGTGGCCGAAACTTGCAAGGAAGAAGAAGGTGCTTGGTGGTTCTCATCTCGGAAGATCGTTGCCCACACAACGTCTGAGGTTAGAAGAGGAATACGGTAGAAGATCAAGAGGTTATTTTTGCTTACAAAGAAAGGTATAACTAGTAATTGTTTTCCGCATCATACTAGTTTTTCTTTGTATAGTTATTTATGGAAATACCAAACACAAGAGGCATATGATTCTAGAGTTTTCGAAATAGTTTTCTTTTCGAGTTTGTGTTTTCTTCTTTTTCGAATTTGTGATTCGATTGTTCTTTTTGGTTAACCTTGAGTTATTTAAGGAAATAAATATTAGCTTTCCTTAAAAGGCTTTGCCTAGGCGGTGGTGGTTGCTCCCATATCCAAGAAGGCCATGTGCCTCGCCATGCAGTCCTGGAAGCCAATTTTGGAAATTAATATTTATGGAATTAATAACTTAGGTAGATTTGAATCAATAGTTTTAAGTTCCGCTTGCGATTCAAATCTAAACCATTAAGAACAGATAAGTTAAATTTGGAATCAATGATGTTAAGTTCCGTCTGCGATTTCTAATTTAACTTTTAAAGAACACAATAGGTTATTTAAGGAAAGGTTCGACACTTGTACAAAAAATTTTGTACAGTGGAACCGGTACGTTTTCCTAGGACTAACCAACAGTCTCTTCCATCTGCTAATTTCCCCATAGGATCTTCACCATCTTGATCTCCTTATTCCTCAGTTTTCGGGCTTGGCAATCAAGGATCTGTTTCGACCGTTCCTCATAGGTCAGATCTGGCGTCCACTGCATGGACTCATGTCCAATCACATGAGATGGATTAGCAATGTATTGCCTAAGCATAGATACATGAAACACATTATGTACCTCTGACAGATTTGGTGGTAGAGCAACCCAGTAAGCTCGAGTTCCCACCCTATCCAGGATCTCAAAAGGCCCAATATATCTTGGACTGAGCTTCCCTTTCTTTCTGAACCTCATTACCCCTTTCATTGGCGACATTTTAAGGAATATGTGATCCCCTACTACAAATTCCAAATCTCTTCGTCGCTGATCAACATAATTATTTTGATGGCTTTGCGCTGCCTGCATTCTATTCTGAATTTTCTCCACCAGTTCCACTGTTTGGGTTACTATGTCTGGGCCCAGAACTGCTATCTCTCCGACCTCATCCCAATGCAACGGCGTTCTGCACTTTCTTCCATACAACGCTTCATATGGAGCCATACCTATTGTGGCTTGATAATTGTTATTATAGGTGAACTCTATCAGGGCCGTAGCTTTTGACTCCCAATTTCCCTTGAAATCCAATATACACGCTCGTAGCAGGTCCTCCAAAATCTGAATCACCCATTCTGACTGGCCATCCATCTAGAGATGGAATGCAATACTAAAAGTGAGCCTGGTACCCATTCCACGATGTAGACTTTCCCAGAATCCGGAGGTAAATTTTGGGTCTCTGTTTGACACAATTTGGGTCGGAATTACATGTAGCCGCACTATCTTGTATATACAATTCTGCATATCATGTCATTGTGAATGTGGTCTTTACCGGTAGGAAGTGCGCCGACTTTGTCAATCGATCCACGATAACCCACATCACGTTTGATCCCCTAGGTGAGGTTGGTAGTCCCACCACAAAATCCATAGAGACCTCTTCCCACTTCTAGATGGGTATCGGAAGTGGTTCCAGTAATCCTGCTGGCCTTTGATGTTTGGTCTTTACCTGCTGACGTGTAAGGCATTCATGTACTACTTTGATTATATCTTTCTTCATACTTGGCCACCAGTATAGTAATTGCATATCCTTGTACATTTTGGTGCTTCCAGGGTGAACGGAGTAGGGGGTAGTGTGTGCTTCATTCATGAGATCCTCTCTGAGTGACCCCATCTTAGGCACCCAGATGCGGCCTTTGTATCGCACAATTCCATCCACTGTCGTGTAAGTGGTATGCCCTTTTCCTCATCCCTCTGCTTCCATTTTGTTAACTGCTGATCCATCATCTATCCTTCTCGGATTTGATCTAGTAAATTTGATTTTAAGGTCAATGCTGTCAATTTAAGCTGTTCCTTTGGTGCTACTACCTCTAAGTTTAGCCGTCGAAAGTCTTCTATCAACTGTTGTTGGGTGGTTAACTGCAACAACATTGCGGATTTACGGCTCAAACCATCTGCTACCACATTGGCCTTACCTGGATGGTAGTTGATGTTACAATCATAGTCCTTCACTAGCTCCAGCCACCATCTCTGTCTCATATTTAGTTCCTTTTGTGTGAAGAAATATTTCAAACTTTTGTGGTTGTGAAAATCTCACATCGTTCCCCGTAAAGATAGTGCCTCCAAATCTTTAGAGCAAAAATGACTGCCACTAATTCCAGATCATGTGTAAGGTAATTCTGCTCATGCCCCTTCAACTGACGTGAGGCATATGCAATAACCTTCCCATTTGGCATCAACACAGCCCCTAATCCAGTTTTAGAGGCGTCGGTGTAGACCACAAATCATCCAGAACCATCCGCTTCGTAAGCACTGGTGATGTCGTTAATCTTTCCTTCAGCTCCTCAAAACTTTTCTTGCACTGGTCTGTCCACTCATATCTTACCCCCTTCTTAGTTAGTGAGCTCAGAGGTAGAGCAATCCGGGAAAAGTTCTGGATGAACCTCCGATAATAGCCTGCCAACCCCAAGAAACTCTGAATCTCGGTAGCATTCTTTGGTGTCCCCAATTCCGGATTGCCTCAACCTTGGCCGGATCCACTTCTATCCCTTTCCCTCAGATAATGTGCCCTAAAAATGGTATCTGATTCAACCAAAAGTCACACTTGCTAAATTTTGCGTACAACCGATGATCCTTCAATGTCTGGAGCACCGTGATCAAATGCATATGATGCTCTTGGTGGCTTCGAGAGCAAATTAGTATATCATCAATGAAGACAATAATGAACTGGTCCAAGTAAGAGTGAAAGACCCGATTCATCAAATCCATGAATGTTGCTGGGGCATTAGTAAGTCGAAATGGCATAACCAAGAACTCGTAGTGCCCGTATCGGGTTCTGAATGCTGTTTTGTGCACATCCTTCTCCTTCACCTTCATATGATGATATCCTGATCTCAAGTCGATTTTTAAAAACATTGTTGCTCCTTGTAATTGGTCGAACAGGTCATCGATCCTGTGCAATGGATACTTGTTCTTAATTATAACTCGATTCAGCTCCCGGTAATCAATGCATAGACGTATAGTCCCATCTTTCTTGCGTACAAACAACACCGATGCTCCCCATGGTGACACGCTTGGTCGAATAAATCACTTATCCAGTAATTCTTGCAACTGCTCCTTCAATTCCTTAGGAGTGGCTGAAGTAGTCGAGTTCCTGACGAGATGGCTTGGCATGCTGTCCCTTAGGAGTGTGCTCTGATACCAACTGAAACATCCCGCACTACCTCTCAAGTTTTGTTTTACTACTCTCTCATCAATATTATTCAACAATCATAATGCAGTACCAATAAGGAAACTATCATAACCAATAGAAATGACCATATAACTAAAGGTTTACCAAATAAGAATAGTAATTCCCATAACATTCCCCTCTTATAAAATAAAGAAACAAAGTCCCTTGTGATGAATCCAATATGCTCTGCACTCCTGGACAGCAGACAGTATCATGCGTCTATCATGCCTCCTCGTCTACTCCGTTCGAGGGCTTTCCGTCATATCCTGAGAATCATCCTCACCTGTAATGTAGACATCATGAGTCTTGTTATGCAACCGCAAATGTATGGTTTCGTCGTCAGTAATAAAAATATCGAATCCACAGGGACTGTTGATTAAGCACTAGAGATATCGCAAAGTAAGTTATCTAGACAAACCTAAGATTGGTGAGAAAGGAGAGTAAGAGAGAGAGAAGAGGAAAGTGAGAAGAGAGAGAATCGATCTTGGAGGGAATGAGCTTTGGGATATGGATTCTAGGATTTCGGTTTCATTATAATACTAGGAGATACTACATAGATTGCTTAATTTCTATCCTATATGTCAATGCTCTTGCAGGAACTTAGATTGGCCAGTATCCCTAAGTATCACGTTGAGACAATCCCTGTGAAATCCTGTAACGGTTAATCCCCCTGTCACGAGGGCGCCTCGGTAGATCACTGGGATACATATCTAGTAAAGAATAATAAGGATAAGGGTAGAGGTTCGGTACGGTTACCTACTTCCTTATGGAGGAATTGCCTCTCCTTTCAAGAGAATGTCCTAGACGTCCGTGAACGGGTTACCCTCGTCACTAGGGCCCCTCGGGTATACGATCTAGAGCACTCTCTTTACAAGAGCAGCAATTCCTAAGGGATTGTCTCTCCTTTTGAGGGAATGTCTTAGACGTTCGAAAAGGGTTACCCCTGTCACAGGGTACCTTGTTTAATATGCTCTAAGGTATCTCCTTTGCGGGATCAACAATCCTCCACATCAATCAATCAAAGAATAGAAACATAAACATCTCACACAAGCATGAACAAGACATTAACAAGTCATCATATAGAAACAAAGTGAATCTACATAGTTCTACATCTCCATCGCATTACAAATACTCCCTAATCCTAGAAGAGGATGTCTACTCCATTGTGGGGGAAGAACAACCCCAAAACATAAAGAAGAACATACTTACAACCCTTGATATGAGAAGGAAGGGAAGAAGCAAAGCTTGCCGAGGTTTCCGATGTCTTGGAGAAGCCCTCTTGCTCTGGAGATGGACGAAACGTCTAGGGAAGGTGGTGGATGAAGCTCTAGGGTTTCCCCCGAAGGAGAAAACCCTTTCCCAAGCAGAGGGATGAAGTCCTCGAACCAAAGATGTGTTGGGTCTTTTGGGCCGTGAAAATCGCTTTTTCGCGTCGCGGAAACCCCGAAACCCCCGCCACCGGATCCGTGCGAAGAATAAAATTTCAAAAAACCTACGAGACGAGTTTATAAACTCTAGATCTACATTAGAGTACGAGTTTTACCCTTGATGTGTGCCTTTCGCAAATCCCGCTCGTCCAAGGTGTTGGATCTCAAGATTCTCAAAGTAGACAACCCTCTAGAAGTATCCACACAAACAAATCGATGGAGGGAGAACCTTAGAGTGTGCTAGCACTCCAAGAAGGTCTCGGCAATGGAGAGGAGAGGGAGAGAAGAAGGAACTCAAGGAGGAAGAAGAGTTGAATGAATCAATTGAATGAAAAATTCATTCCCTATTCATTTTGTGTGGCCGGCCACATTAAATGTGGCACATCATCATTACTCCTCCTAATGCCAACTCACAAATGAGGTGGCAAATAATCAAGTCAAACTTGACTCTTCCTCTTCCTCTCAAGTCAAGTCAAACTTGACTTAATCTCTCTCATGGTTTATCTAATCCAACCATTTAATTCAAGCTAATTTAATATAATGAATCTAATTCATTTAATTAAATTGATTCAATGAGTCATAATCTAAATTAGACTCATTGAATACATGAATCAACTTGAGTCCAACTCAATTAGCCCAATTAGGATTACTCTTAATCCAATTTGATTCATCAAATGAATCTAATCCTCTTGGTTCATTATATGAACCTAATCTCCATCTAATTGTCCTTTATGTGTGACCCTATAGGTTCTTATAACATTGGCAATGCTCCTAAACCCATTTAGAAGCATAAGTAATGAGCGGTATCTAGCAACACATCATTACTACCCAAGTTATAAGAATGTTGAGATCTAATATTACCTTATGACTACTAATTGTGACTCCTAACAAAATATGACATTGTCCTTCTATCCTAGACATCTAGATTGGTCAATGTGAGGCATAGATCGTGTCATCCTCTAATCAATCTAAATCTCGAACTCCAAGTAGACTCACTAAATCAAATGAGCTCAATATCTCATATTGACTCATTTGGGCATGGTCATGCACTTCGTGGTCTCACTCTATCAAGAATATCGATGTCTCTCCCGTCATATAGGAGGGACAGATCCCATCTACATCACTCACATCCCTATGCATAATTCGTTACATACCCAGTAATCGCCTTTATAGTCCACCCAGTTACGGGTGACATTTGACGAAACCAAAGTACATAACTTCTTATGTAGGGAACCATGGTGACTTCAGGTCTAAGGACTAATAGTCATACTAATAGCCACATGAGAAAGTATATGACACTCATATAATGATCCATGATACTTTCTCATGGCGGGTCATTCAGTATACATTTTCCAATGCATATCCATGTGTCAACTTGATATCTTTATATCCATGACTTGTGAGATCAAGTCATCGAGTTGACCTACATGCTAGTCTTATTGTATTAACATTGTCCCTGAATATTAATACTCGACTAGAAATGATTAAGAGTAGTGTTCCCTATATCATCTCACTATCGGTTAAACTAACCGATTGATATAGGTGAGAACCTTCTACTCAAGGACGCTATTATCCTTAGTTTATTTGGCACTAATACAAGTAAGTATAATAACCAAAAACAAATGTTTTTATTTATATAAGAATATGATACAACAAGTCCATAATACAATCATCAAATGATTGGCTCTATGGCTCTAACTAACAATCTCCCACTAGCACTAGTGCCAATCAGTGTAGGCTCTAAGCCCCAATGACCTAGTGTGACCATCATGCTTCCTCTGTGCCAAAGCCTTGGTCAAGGGATCTGCGATGTTAGCCTCTGTAGGTACTCTGCAAATCTTCACATCTCCTCTCTCGATAATCTCTCGAATGAGATGGAAGCGCCGTAGTATGTGTTTGGTCCGCTGGTGTGAGCGAGGTTCCTTAGCCTGTGCTATAGCTCCATTGTTGTCACAATAGAGCTCAATAGGGTCAACGATACTAGGAACCACCCCAAGTTTAGTGATGAACTTGCGGATCCAAACTGCCTCCTTTGTTGCCTCTGATGCAGCAATGTACTCGGCCTCTGTCGTAGAATTAGCGACTGTGTCCTGCTTCGAACTCTTCCAGCTCACAGCACCACTATTAATGCAAAACACGAACCCTGACTGCGATCGATAATCATCCTGATTGGTCTAGAAGCTGGCATCACTGTAACCCTTTACAGCTAGCTCATCATCACCTCCATGTATCAAGAAATATTTTTTAGTCCTTCTTAAGTACTTAAGAATATTCTTGACCACTATCCAGTGACTTTCACCTGGATATGACTGGTATCTGCTCGTCATGCTCAAATCATACGAGACATCAGGTCGAGTACATAGCATGATGTATATGATAGATCCTATGGCTGAGGCATAAGGGATCTGATCCATGCGGTCTCTCTCCTCTCTAGAAGAGGGACCTTGAGTTTTCGAAAGACTCACGTCATGTAACATCGGCAGAAATCCCTTTATGGAGTTCTGCATGGCAAACTGAAGGAGTACCTTGTCAATATATGTACTCTGACTTAGGCCAAGCAATCTCTTAGATCTATCTCTATAGATCTGAATGCCAAGAATGCGAGATGCTTCACCTAAGTCCTTCATTGAGAAACAACTCCCTAGCCAGGTCTTGACAGACTGAAGTAAAGGGATGTCCTTCCCAATGAGTAGTATGTCATCCACATACAATATAAGGAAGACAACTATGTCCCCTACAACCTTCTTGTAGACACAAGGTTCATCTTCGTTCTTAATGAAATCAAACTGTTTGATTGCATCATCAAATCGAAGATTCCAGCTCCGAGAAGCTTGCTTTAGTCCATAAATGGGCCTATGCAGCTTGCATACTCTGCTAGTATGTTGTGGATCTACAAAACCCTCAGGTTGTGTCATGTGCACATCCTCGAGCAGGTTTTCATTCAGAAACGTGATTTTGACATCCATCTGCCATATCTTATAGTCATAGTATGCTGCAATAGCAAGCATGATCCAAATGGACTTAAACATCGCTACTGGAGAAAAAGTTTCATCATAGTCAATACCATGAATTTGCTTGAAACCTTTAGCTACCAAGCGACCCTTATAGATAAGTCCATCCATGTCAGTCTTTCTCTTAAAGACCCACTTACACCGAATGGGTTTTACCCCTTCAGGTGGATCAACCAAAGTCCATACTTGGTTTATGTATATGGATTCCATTTCGGATCTCATGGCCTCTAGCCATTTCTCAGAATCTGGTCTCATCACAGCTTCCTGATAGGTGGTAGGCTCATCCTCTATGAGCACAACGTCATCATGGTCTGACAAGAGAAATGAATATCTCTCAAGCTGACGACGTACCCTATCAGACCTGCGAAGAGGTATGTCTACTTGAACTGGTTGTTGTTCCTCAACTCTTTGTGGAATAACATCATCCACAACACTTTGTGGTTCCAGTTCAACTTCCATCGAGGCTTCAGTGCTATGGTCTGCATCTTGAACTTCTTCAAGATCGAACGTACTCCCACTAGTCTTTCTAGAAATAAAGTCCCTTTCTAGAAAGATCCCAGTCTTTGCCACAACTACCTTGTGCTGACTGGGAATGTAGAAGTAATATCCCTTAATTTCCTTGGGATATCCAATAAAGTAGCACTTGTCGGATTTGAGTCCTAATTTGTCTAAGACTTGACGTCTAACGTAAGCCTCACAACCCCAAATCCTCATAAAAGACACCTGGGCATCTCTCCCAGTCCATATCCTATATGGTGTCTTTATCACGGCCTTGGATGGAACTCGGTTGAGTATAAAAGCTGTCGTATCTAGAGCATAGCCCCAAAGGAATGTCAGAAGATCTGTGTGACTCATCATAGACCGTACCATATCTAATAAGGTACGATTCCTCCTTTCGGATACACCATTCCACTGTGGTGTTCCAGGAGGAATGAGTTGGGATAGAATCCCACACTCAGCTAGATAGTAATGAAACTCATGGCTAAGGTATTCTCCACCTCGATCTGATCGAAGTATCTTAATACTCTTGCCAAGCTGGTTCTGTACTTCATTCTTGAATTCTTTGAACTTTTCAAAGGATTCAGACTTATGTGTCATCAAGTACACATAACCATATCTACTGAAGTCATCAGTAAATGTGATGAAGTACCTATAACCGCCTCTAGCAATGACATTGAAAGGGCCACATACATCACTATGTATAAGTCCTAACAAATCAGTCGCTCTTTCGCTGTGCCCACTAAAGGGAGTCTTAGTCATCTTGCCTAGTAGGCATGACTCACATGTCTCATAAGATTCAAAATCAAATGAGTCCAACAAACCATCTTTATGGAGCTGGGATAAGCGTTTGTCATTTATATGACCTAAGCGACAGTGCCAGAGATAGGTTTGATTCATGTCATTTGACTTGAACCTCTTGGTATTTATATTATAGATAGGGCTTTCAAGGTCTAGAATGTAGAGTTCATTCATCAGAGGTGCACTACAATAGAACATATCTTTTAAATAAATAGAACAACATTTATCCTTTATAATAAAAGAGAAACCTTTCTTGTCCAAACAAGAAACTGATATTATGTTCTTAGTTAAAGCAGACACATAACAACATTCATCTAATTCTAATACAAGCTCAGAGGGCAGAGATAGATGATAAGTTCCTACAGCAACAGCAGCAACCCGTGCTCCATTGCCTACGCGTAGGTCCACATCGCCCTTCGCCAATGCCCTGCTATTTCTCAGTGTCTGCACATTAGTACAAATGTGAGAAGCACATCCGGTATCTAATACCCATGATGAAGAAATAGATAGATTGACTTCTATAACATATATACCTGAAGTGGAAGTCTCACTTCGCTTCTTCTTAAGATTTTCCAGGTACACCTTGCAGTTCCTCTTCCAGTGCCCGGTCTGACCGCAGTGGAAGCAGGTAGCATCCTTGGCGACCCCTCCTTTAGGCTTCAGTGCCTTGCCTTTGCCCTTGGCTTGGGACTTTCCTTTGCCTTTGGGCTTGCCCTTGCCCTTGTGTTTCTGAACCATCAGAACAGAGTGGGGCTTAGCCTTCTTAAGGTTCAGCTCAGCAGTTCTCAACATGTTAAGCAGCTCGGGCAGTGGCTTGTCAATTTCGTTCATATTGTAGTTTAGAACGAATTGACTATAGCTATCCGGCAAGGATTGCAAGATCAGGTCAGTGGCCAGCTCTTGGCCAAGCGGGAATCCCAACCTCTGTAGGTTTTCTATGTACCCAATCATTTTGAGTACATATGGGCCTACGGGAGCTCCATCTGACATCTTGCACTGAAATAGTGCCTTTGAGATCTCAAATCTCTTATGTCGCGCTTGTCCTTGATACAGTTGACAAAGATGTTCAACCATATCGTAAGCGCCCATCAACTTGTGTTGCTTCTGGAGCTCAGAGTTCATGGTCGCGAGCATTAGATAGGACACATCTAATGCGTCATCTTGATGCTTCTTGTAAGCATCTTTGTCTGCTCGCGTGGCATTTGCAGGAGGAGCCTCCGGAATGGGCTGCTCCAGAACGTACAGTTTACGTTCTTGGGTGAGAACTATTCTCAAGTTCTTGTACCAGTCCAGGAAATTTGCTCCGTTGAGTTTGTCCTTCTCAAGGACAGAACGCAGGGAGAAAGAGTTCGAATTCGACGTCATGGTTATCTACAACAGAAAAATGCAGAAAATAAATATCATATTCTTTTAAATCATTTAATTAGGCCTTTAACTAAATGATGCTCCCACTGAATTCTATAATTCATGTGGGACAAGATCCACATCATACTATGCCTTGAGTTAGCTTTGGCTAAATCGCCCAAGACTTAGTATGATCGGTAGGTAACGATTTACCTATTACATCTCTATGCAACTCTTGTTTATAAGATCATTATCCGCAGTTATATTAAAACTTGAGTTAACTTTGGCTAATACGCCCAAGAATTAATAAAAAATGTGATTTATGTCCTATCTTTCCAACCATTGGAAGAATGCCTATAGTTGTACTCGATCCAACCGAGTTAACTAGGAATACTCAATCTAATTGAGTTTGTACTCGCTCATGCATTGATAAGCGGGACCAGTATTGTCCCTCCGTACACTACCAAGATAATATGTGTTGCTCTGCTTTGGCAGATTCAACAACACATGTGATCGAGGTAGTGACAGGTATCACGGCACGATAGGCATTAGAGTTGATGCGATTGAGATCTAATCTAATGAGAGGGTGCATCTTGTACATGATTTAGATCTAATCTAATCGTTAGGCACTAATTAATTATTAATCATGCATCACATACACACAAGCAATTAATTAAATTTATTTGTGATTAGTCATGGCCCTAATACAATCTTCTCAAGCCAATGAGAAGATCGGATGGTCAACCTAAGGTCAACAGCTTCTCAAGCTCCTCCCTTTGACCACCTTGTGTTGCTCGCGCCCTCCTCGTAACTCCGTCTCGAGTGGACCTTCCACCGCTCCAATTTTGTACATTACAATTTTGAAACTCGAGTTACATTCGAGTCTAAACTAATTTACAACAAGAATAAATGGAGAAAAGGCACGACGCGCAGGTCGCGTATCAAATATACAGCACACACAATACAAATGACGGCGCGCAGACCGTAATATGAATTACGACACAAATATATCAATCTAATTGGGTCTTTTTGGGCCATGACTATCACAAAATAATATATAATTCTAAATTATATATTTTCATAATTTTATATAATTTTTCCATAATTGTTACAATTTTTATGAGTAAAATTTCCCGGCGGTCCCGTTTAGCGGTTTTCAGGCGCAATCGCGGAACAAATCCCCTTGCGGGGCCAGGGGCAGTGCTCCTACCCGCGATCTAACCATCGCGAGTGTTCCTTAGCGATCCTACAGTACCTTAGCCCGCTGTCCCAAAAAGATTTGGGGCGAAACCTTGTCGTTTCGGAAAAATTTTCTCGGTAGTCGAAGCCTACAAGTGTTGAAACACTTGTGCCTCGCTTCTACGAGAAAAATACCCATAAAAACTCTAAAAATCATAAAATTACAGAATGTTACAGAATCTATATTTTTCATAAAAATACAAACTAAACCCGTACAAGTCTTCGCACGTGGCTCTGATACCACTGTTGGGTCTTTTGGGCCGCGAAAACCGCTTTTTCGCGTCGCGGAAACCCCGAAACCCCCGCCACCAGATCCGTGCGAAGAATAAAATTTCGAAAAACCTATGAGTACGAGTTTACAAAACTCTAGATCTACATTAGATTACAAGTTTTACCCTTGATGCGTGCCTTTTGCAAATCCCGCTCGTCCAAGGTGCCGGATCTTAAGATTGTCAAAGTAGACAACCCTCTAGAAGTATCCACACGAACAAATCGATGGAGGGAGAACCTTAGAGTGTGCTAGCACTCCAAGAAGGTCTCGGCAATGGAGAGGAGAGGGAGAGAAGAAGGAACTCAAGGAGGAAGAAGAGTTGAATGAATCAATTGAATGAAAAATTCATTCCCCATTCATTTTGTGTGGCCGACCATAATTGTAACTCCTTTACAATTAATGTGGCCGGCCACATTAAATGGGAAAGAGGTTTGTAACCTCCATGATGTGGCACACACATGTGCTAGTTATGATGATGTGGCACATCATCATTAGTCCTCCTAATGCCAACACACAAATGAGGTGACAAATAGTTAAGTCAAACTTTACTCTTCCTCTTCCTCTCAAGTCAAGTCAAACTTGACTTAATCTCTCTCATGGTTGATCTAATCCAACCATTTAATTCAAGCCAATTTAATATAATGAATCTAATTCATTTAATTAAATTGATTCAATGAGTCATAATCTAAATTAGACCCATTGAACACATGAATCAACTTGAGTCCAACACAATTAGCCCAATTAGGATTACTCTTAATCCAATTTGATTCATCAAATGAATCTAATCCTCTTGGTTCATCATATGAACCTAATCTCCATCTAATTGTCCTTTGTGTGTGACCCTATAGGTTCTTATAACGTTGGCAATGCTCCTAAATCCATTTAGAAGCATAAGTAATGAGCGGTATCTAGCAACACATCATTACTACCTAAGTTATAAGAATGTTGAGATCCAACATCACCTTGTGACTACTAATTGTGACTCCTAACAAAATATGACATTGTCCTTCTATCCTAGACATCTAGATTGATCAATGTGAGGCATAGACCGTGTCATTCTCTAATCAATCTAAATCTTGAACTCCAAGTAGACTCACTAAATCAAATGAGCTCAATATCTCATATTGACTCATTTGGGCATAACCATGCACTTCGTTGTCTCACTCTATCAAGAATATCGATGTCTCTCCCGTCATATAGGAGGGATAGATCTCATCTACATCACTCACATCCGTCTGCATAATTCGTTACATACATAGTAATCACTTTTATAGTCCACCCAGTTACGGGTGACGTTTGACGAAACCAAAGTACATAACTCCTTATGTAGGGAACCATGGTGACTTCAGGTCTAAGGACTAATAGTCATACTAATAGCCACATGAGAAAGTATATGACACTCATATAACGATTCATGATACTTTCTCATGGCGGGTCATTCAGTATACATTCTCCAATGCATACCCATGTGTCAACTTGATATCTCTATATCCATGACTTGTGAGATCAAGTCTTCAAGTTGACCTACATGCTAGTCTTATTGCATTAACATTGTCCCTGAATGCTAATACTCGACTAGGAATAATTAAGAGTAGTGTTCCCTATATCATCTCACTATCGGTTCAACTAACCGATTGATATAGGTGAGAACCTTCTACTCAAGGACACTATTATACTTAGTTTATTTGGCACCAATACAAGTAAGTATAATAACCAAAAACAAATGCCTTTATTTATATAAGAATATGATACAATAAGTCCATAATACAATCATCAAATGATTGGCTCTAGGGCTCTAACTAACAAGATGATCAAAGAATAGGGTTCTTGACCCTTTTATACCTCCTCCACGCTGCCAAGGAAAACCCAGATTATAGGCATCTAGTAAATCAGGTTTTTCACCCATTAAACCAGGTTTTCTTGTGATTTACCCTGAACCAAAGTTGTAGCCCTTGAAATTATCTTAAATCTGATACTTGGATCGAGCCCTGGCTCATACCGATCCGAAAGTTATGGCGGTTCGAAGATTGGTCTGCAGTTTGGGCAGAGGTCCAGTTGAACCCGCGGTTGGGAGGCACGGCCGTGCCATTTAGAATGGGTAAACAATTCTTTCTCTCTGTTGGATCTGAAGAAAAGTTGTAGATCTTGAAGTTAGCTACATTTCGGTATAAAGAACAGCCCGTAACTCCAATGGAGCACAATGTTATGGCCGAATTACGATCGGTCTGCAATCTGCCCAAAATTTAGCACAGCTCTGTTTTGGCGTAGCACAGCCCGTGTTCTTCGTCGCACGGCCGTTTAAAATCCACACGGCCTCACACGGCTTCCTCTCGGATTGAGTCACACGGCCGTGTGGGGTCACACGACCGTGGCCTTCTTCGTCTCTACCGAGGTCACACGGCCGTGTGAATTCACACAGCCGTGGCCTTCCTACCCTCTGAAATGTTGGCACGGCCGTGTGCTGCTTGGCCACGGGTTGATTGGCACGGTCGTGCCATTCGGCACGGCCAAGGCCCTCTTCATCTCTGGATTGCAAGCATGGTTGTACCATTTGGCACAGCTGGAACATGCTCATGGCCACACGGCCGTGTGGCCTTGCACGGCCCAAGCTCCTGTGTTCACTTTTACTCCATTTTCGCTCCAAATAACATCCTGTCAACAAGAAAACAAGCAAAGAGCAGATCTCTGAACAAATATAATGAAAGTATAACATTATAAAGAAATAGAATGCAATAAACATAGAATATGTTATGAAATACAAGTAGATGTGCGTCCAAACATGCATAAATGATCATAAGATCTACGCACATCAAGTCTACGGCCCAGCAAGCACAACCCAAAATGTCTAACAGGACATCCATGAAGTAGTAGATTAGCAACTAGAAGTCAAATAAAGAAAAATAAAACACAACCCAATTACGATATAAGAAAGAGAGATATAACATGCACAAGTGATCCTACGTAGCTAATAGGGTGAATATGTCACATATCCGGTAACCACAATTAGAGTCAATCAACAGTCCTATGAACCTAGAGGTACCTCCTAGAGAACATGCAATCATTTACCAAAGCTAACATTAATAAATTAACAGTCAAGTTTGGAAGGGCCCTCCCCGAAGCTCATCCCAGGGCACCCAACCCATACTATCACCACATATGCTCATACTCAACGAATTAGCTACATAGATAACATATCCTATTCACTTCTTACTCCCCATTGCTTAAGAGTAAACAACCACAGAAGAACAATTAAATTTACATCATTCATTCACATTCTGTCAAGTTCTGTCCAGGCATTCCATTAACAATAGCAAGATGTAGCTTAGCATTTATTAACATTCATCATCTTTCAAATCTAAACCTTAATTCTGTATCAGTAATCATAATCAACATGTAAGCTAGCAATAACTAGCAGAGCAAGACAACATCAGATTAAATCTAGAAATACCTCAAATCCATAACTAGAAATCGAAATAAGTCACCATAAGAAGCATAACACCAAAGGAAATTGGTTCACCACCTAATCCTTCTTCCGAGCATTATAAAACAAAGTGTTTCAATTTTTCTAAGACATCCAACCCTTACCTCGATGAGTCCACGCCAATAATAAAGGATACACTTGAAGGATACACTTGAACCATCCAAGAAAAATTCCAAGCAAGAAATCCTATTCCAAACATGAATATCTAAATCTTGTGCGGAAACCAGAAACAAAACACGCGATGGTTCAAGCACAAGCAAGAATATCTCATAAGCCTGAATCGCAGCTCATCCGGCCAAAAACATCAAGAATCGAAGTCCATACACCGGAAAGAAAACTACCGAGTGAAAACCAATTAGAATCCATTCTTTAACAAACTGGTTACACAAACTCAAACCAACAACAACGATGCTGCAATTGCAACCCAAAAGAACACCACGAGACATCAAAACGATCTGAGTTTTGCAAAGCATCCCCCATCCATCAAGTTCTTCGATATTCTCATGAGCGGCAACAAATCAAAACCCATAAGAAACCCAAAAAAAACACAGAAACCTCAAGGGAAAATGAATCATGAGCCATAGCAAATACACCACCTTCGATCCAACCTCAAAACCAATCATCAACTCCTAAATTTGTAGTATTTCAGCTTCGTAAAAATAGAAAACAAGCCACATTGAAATCAATCGAAAGTTCAAATCCTTGCGGAACTCCAAATAAAGCCATCGTTCGACGAGAACATCACCAAAATCAATTGCAATCCAAAACAAAAACATCAAAGGAAACACCCACCGAATCAAGCACAGAAACCGTGAGTTACTTCAAGAACATCGCAAGATAAAAATCAAATCGCGAGGCATTCTATTAGCAGATCTCATCTCCGAGGTTCCTATTCTATACCTCATGGATCTCACACTAACATAAGGAATGAACTTGCTGTTGGAATGTATACTAAAAGCCTAGCTTTTTGTATAAACATTTATTTAAAAATAACAATCATAATGGTCAAATATCTATAAGCTAAGTGTAGTTGTTCAATTAATTTATATTGTAAATAACATGGTGTGTGGTGTCACACATAGAAGATCATGTTATCAGTTCTTTATAAATTATAAACAGTTGCTCACGACTAAGATGGATAGGAAGAAACCATTGGAATAGTCGTAGTGTAATTTGGTATTAGTTTATCTTAACTATAAAATTACACTAGTACACTCAGAGTGTATTGAGCTGGACCATTTAAGGTAAGTTCTTTTTATACTGACTGAATAAAAGAGCAAGATCTTTGTTATTATGGAAGTGTGTGCTCTTAATCATGATATAATAACAAGAACATATACTTAGTATTCATTTCTTTGATAAATCAAAGGGTGCGATTTAGTTCGATAAATCAATAGGCCCGATAAGTTGGGAAATGATATTATTTATATGGTGTGTTATTGATTATAGAATGAAACTGTGTCCTAATAATCTAGGTTGATAATGTCCCCAAGAGGAGCTCATAAGGATTGTCATGTTAAACCCTGCAGGTGGACTTAGTCTGACATGACAATAAGGTTGAGTGGTATTACTCTTGGAATTAGATATTAATTAAATGAGTTGTCAGTAACTCATTTAATTAGTAGACATTCGATATCTTAAACACAGGGAGACTTACACACTTATGATAAGAAGGAGCCCATATAGTAATATGGGATTGGTGCGGTAGTTTAATAATAACTCTTTAGTGGAATGAGTTATTATCGATGAACTCGAGTTGGGTGTTCGGGGCGAACACGGGAAGCTCAAGTTCATCGGGAGACCAAAACCAATTCCTCCTCTCAGTCTCTGTCATAGCCTCTTATTTATAAAGTATTATACCCACCTATACCCACCTTCTTACCCACCTTAAGGTGGTCATCCAAGCCTAGCTTGGAGCCCAAGCTAGGGTCGGCCAAACCAAGGTGAGTTGGTTTCAAGAGGTGGCCGACCCTAGCTTGAACCCAAGCTTAGGTGGCCGGCCACAACACAATAAAAGGATTTTAATTTTTAAAGTCTTTTCTTATGTGGAAGCCATGGTTTTAAAAAAGAGTTTAAAATTTAAATCTTTCCTTTTATAGCTTTCTACAAAGGATTAAGAGAAAAGTTTAATATATTTCCTTATTTGTAGTTAAAAGGAAGATTTTGATTTTTGATAAAACTTTCCTTCTTTGTAACCATCATCATGGTTTTAAAAGAGAGTTTTAAAAATTATAAATCTTTCCTTTTATAGCTTTCTACAAAAAATTAAAAGAAAGATTTGATATCTTTCCTTATTTGTAGATTAAAAAGGAAGATTTGAATTTTGAGAAAACTTACCTTTTTGAAATCATCCACATGTTTTAAAGAGAGATTTTAATTTATAAAAGTTTCCTTTTATAACCAACCATGAAGGGAATTTTTAAAGAGAATTTTTTATTTTAAAAATTTTTGAAAACAAATTAGGGAGTTTTAATTTTTGTTTTAAAACTTTCCTTCCTTGGAGGAGATAAGGTGGTCAGCCATTAAAAGAATAAAAGGAAGTTTTATTAAATTTTCTTTTTATTGGCAAGGAAGATAAGGAAGTTTTAATTAAAACTTTCCTTATTTGCCAAGACCAAGGAATATAAAAGAGAGGGTAGAGGTGCCTCACCTCATAACATATGATCTAGTATTCCTCTCTTCTATTCCTTGGTGGTGTGGCCGGCCCTCTAATCCTTCATCTTCTCCTATTCTTCTTCCTTGGTAGTCGGCGACATCTCATCTCAAGGAGCTTGGTGGTGGCCGGATATTGTTAGAGGAAGAAGTAGAGATAGGAGGCTTTGTTTCTTAGCATCCCTTGGAGATTGTTTTGTGCCCGAAAGTTCTTCATCACTTGAAGATTGTTGGTGGCCAAAATTTGCTTGGAGAAGAAGGAAGCTTGGTGGATTCTCATCTCGGTAGATCATCGCCCACACGACGTCCGAGATAAGAAGAGGGATATGACAGAAGATCCGCATCATAACTAGTTCATCCTTTTGTTTAGATCTTGAAATACCAAACATAAGAAGCTAGTGATTCTAGGTTTCGGATTTGTGATTCGAATTTATGTTTCTTTTGGTTTTTTTTCGATCTTTTGATCTAGGTTTCGGAGATTAAATATTGAATTTCTTTGAATGGCTTTGTCGAGGCAGTGGTGGATGATCTCATACCCAAGAAGGCCAAGTACCTCGCCATGTTTGACTTGGGAGCCGATCTCTGAAATAAATATTTAATCGAATTTGTAACATGAGTGGATTTGGATCAATAATGCTAAGTATCATTTGCGATCCAAGTCTAAACATCTAAGAACAGATAAGTTAAATTTGGAATCAATAATGTTAAATTCTGTTTGCGATTCTGAATTTAATTTCTAAATAACACAATAGGTTGTTAGGAAAGGTTCAGGACTTGTATAAATTTTTTGTACTGGGGAACCGGTACGATATTTCGAGAAGCAACCAACAATTGGTATCAGAGCTTGGATATGCTAACTCTGTGGTTGCAGACTCCAACTATTATGGCTTAATGTGATTGTGTGTGATTAGACCCTTGACATGTCAGGGGCATTTTATGTGTGTGCATGATTGTATTTATTAAATACAACTAGAGCTGTATTAGCCCTAGGATTTTACTTTTTTGTTCGATCTAGACTTCATGTACATTCCTTTGTGGAATATAGGATCGATATATGTAAAATTCTATTTTTGTCGCGCATCGTATCCTTGCAAGACATGATTCTATTGGAGGACCAGAAGCGCAGCAGAAAAGGAAGCTCGATGGACCCGACAACATGAACCCTAGGGTTGGCAGCATACGAAGGATAGTGATGGAAGAAGCCATAATAGTTGGAAAATTAATTTCCATATTTATTGCTTTTATTTACTATGAGGTGTGTGTGCATGTGATGTGTGCTTGCATAAAAAAAAAATCCTCACCTTAAATAATTAAGTGGGAGAGGGATTTTAAATAAATTCCACTGTCTCCATTACTAGTTTGTAAGTGATGCAACAAACTTGCGTGTTGGCTCTGAGTGTCTTCCTCCACAACGGATGAGTTTGTTTGCGGAGCACTAGATCAAACTTCCTTTATGAATGATTACTGGTTTGTAGGTGATGCATTCAAACTTGCGTGTTGGCTCTGAGTGTCTTCCTCCACAATGGATGAGTTTGTTTGCGGATCACTAGATCAAACTTCCTTAATAATTACTGGTTTGTAGGTGATGCATTCAAACTTGCGTGTTGGCACTGAGTGCCTTCCTCCATAACGAATAAGTTTGATTGTGGATCACTAGATCAAACTTCCTTTATGAGTAATTATAGGAAATTGTTTAGGTTTGTGTGATCTTCTCTAGGTGAAGGAGCACAATCCTATATATAATCAAGTAATGGTATACACTTAGGCACATTCAATAGTATCCTCCCCAATGGAGTCACTGCTATTATTTGTGTGACCAAAGGAAAATCAACTATTAATTGTCATAAAGTTAGGTTGACAAGATAATTAATGGGTAAGACCCTTCTCTTACAAATGTCTGAATTTGTATACGTCCACACTAACGTGGCGTACAAAATTCACGGTGTTTGAAGTGTTGGTGAATTTAAATGATATTGTTTTGAGGAATCAATATTATTTTAAATTCAAAGTTTTGACCAAATATTTGATCAAAGACAGACCAACTTTTAATTTTATTTTTCATAAAGTTAGGTTGACGAGATAATAAAATTAATGGATAAAATCTCCTCTTAAAGATTGAATTTGTATACGTCCACACTAACGTGGCATACAAAATTCACGGGGATTTTGAGGTGTTGGTCTTGACCAAATATTTTTGGGATTCTTAGGATCCCCTAGCTGTTATACTATAGAATAGACTTAGTAACCTCAATTATAATGATTGGAAATAGGACTTGGACACTAAGGTGGACTGTCCTCTCAGAACTGAGAACAATAAAGTTGTATTTTATTCATTAGTTATTGAAACATATTTAGTGGTGTTATCTACCGGTACTTGGTGTGTAGATACGGGAGCTACTGATCATGTTTGCAATTTGCAGGGGTTCCAGGAAACCCGACAACTATATGAAGGGGAAATCACCGTCTACATAGGCACTACTGCAAAAATAGCAACTGTTGCAGTGGGATATGTTTATCCTCTGATAGGAATAAAACATGGATTTTAAGAAATTGTCTTTACGTACCAAGTTTAGAAAGAACTTGATTTCAGTTTCTAAACTATTCAAAGAACTTGATATTATGTCTCTTATGATAACAAAGTTGTTATTAAGGAAAATAGGGAAGTTATCTGTTTTGAATTGTTGGTTGGCAATTTATAATCCAATAACTCCCACGATGCAACAAATGGAAATTAATAACACATCTTCTAACTCTAATAAGAGAAAGCAATATTTGAAAATGAACCAATCATATCTTTGGCACCTAAGGCTAGGTCATATTAACTTGAGTAAGATTCAAAGGATAATAGTTGATGAACTTTTGGGTTCATTAGTGGTGGAAAACTTTCCAACCTGCGAGACTTGCTTGGAAGGAAAAATATCCGAGAGGATTTTTAAGTCTAAGGGGTATAGAGCCAAAGATGTATTGGAATTGGTTCATTCTGATTTGTGTGGACCTATGACTATCCAGGTAAGAGGTGGTTTCGAATATTTCGTCTCTTTTATATATGACTATTTGAGATACGGGTACATTTACTTGATGCGCCGCAAATCTGAGTGTTTTGATAAGTTCAAAGAGTACAAGGTTGATGTGGAGAAACGTCATGGTAAAAGTATCAAGACACTACGGTGAGATGGTAGTGGTGAGTACCTCTTAGGAAAGTTCAGGAGTCACTTATCAGAAGTTGGGATTCAATCCTAACTGACTGCACCTGGTACACCCCAACAGAATGGTGTAGTAGAACGAAGGAACAAGACTCTTATGAAAATAGTTAGATCAATGATGAGTTATTCATAATTACTAAATTCATTTTGGGGATATACTCTGGAAATAGCAGTGTACATTCTGAATATGGTACATTCTAAATCAGTACACTATACTCCCATGGAATTATGGAATGAGCGTAAGCCAAGTCTGAGTCATATTCGGATATGGGGTAGTCCAACACATATATTGAAGGGAGAAACTGACAAGTTGGAATTACGTACAGAAGTTTGTCTGTTTGTGGGATATCCTAAAGGAAGGAAAGATGGTTTATTTTATAGTCCTAAAAATCAGAAGGTCATTGATGGTACCAATTCCTGATTTTTAGAAGGGGACTATGTAATGAACCACAAGCCCATGAGTATAATTGTTCTTAAAGAAATAATAAAGGACATGTCTAATCTAGTATCAACAGTACAAGATGAGATACCACAAGAAACTGCAACACGTGTCACAAATAAAGAACAATTACAGACAGTGCCTCATCATAATGGGAGGGTTGATAGGCAACCTGAAAGATTCATGTTTTAGGAGAATCTTTGGACTTGATCCCTGGTAATCATGAACCTGATTCCCCGATATATGACGAAGCACTCCAAGATAAAGATGCTGCATCTTAGAAAAGAGCAATGAATACAGAATTAAAATATATGTATTCTAATAAAGTCTGAGAGCTTGTAAAATGACCAAATGGTGTAAAAGCCATTATGTCTACAATAGAAAAAGAAGGACAGACGAGAAGGTGGAAACTTTCAAAGCAAGGCTTGTTGAAAAAGGAAATCGATTATGAGGAAACTTTTTCATCAGTGGTCATGCTTAAGTCTATCCGGATACTCTTATCTGTTGTCGCTCATATGGATTATGAGGTTTGGCAAATGGATATCAAGACAGCTTTCCTTAACGGAGGTCTTGAAGAAAACATCCATATGAAGCAACCAGAGGGGTTTATTACAAAGGGCAATGAGCATCTAGTGTGCAAGCTCAATCGATCGATTTATGGACTGAAGCAAGTTTTAAGGTCTTGGACATCCGGTTTAATGAAGTAATCCAGTCATATGGATTTATTCAGTGTCTGGATGAGTCTTGTGTATACAAGAAGTGTGATAGAAACGTGGTGATATTTCTTGTACTATACGTAGATGACATTTTGTTCGTTGGAAACAATATCAAAGTGTTGTCGGAAGTAAGGGTATAGTTGTCCAAGCAATTCGATATGAAGGACTTGGGAGAATGTGCACATATTCTCAGGATCAAAGTAATAAGGGATCGCAAGAAGAGAATGTTGTGTTTATCCCAAGCTTCTTATATCGATACGATCCTAGCTCGTTTTAGCATGCAAGACTCCAAGAAAGGTTATCTACCTTTTAGACATGGAGTAGTTTTATCTAAAAAGATGTCTCCTAAGATATCAAAGGAGATAGAGGACATGAAGGCAGTTCCTTATGCTTTAGCTGTAGGAAGTCTAATGTATGTTATGCACGAGACCAGATATATATTTTGCCATGGGCATGGTTAGCAGATATCAAAGTAACCCAGGACCAGGACACTGGACTGCCGTAAAACATATATTAAAGTACCTTAGAGGGACTAGAAATTATATACTATTTTACCAAGGCAGATGATTTGATCTCTGTGGGTTACACGGATTTTGACTTCCAATCAGATAGGAATAATAGTAAGTCGACCTCGGGGTTTTGTGTTTACTTTAGGAGGTAAAGCCATAACAATGGAGGAGTGTTAAACATGGAGGTTTTTCGGACTCCACCATAGAAGCTGAGTATGTGGCAGCCTCTAAGGCAGCCATAGAAGTTATATGGCTCAGAAACTTCATGATAGACTTAGGCATGATTTCTGGTTTCCCCAAAAATTATTACAATTTATTGTAATAATAGTGGTGCAGTAGCACACTCGAAGAAACCATAAGTCCATAAGGCAAGTAAACACAATAGAGCATAAGTACCACCTAATACGAGACATCGTATAATGAGGAGAAGTTGTTGCCGCCTAGATTGCATTAGGTGATAACCTGGGAGATCCTTTCACTAAGGTCCTTAAGGCAAGAGCTTTTGATGGGCATGTTGAAGGGTTGGGAATCAGATGTATGGCAGGGTATATGGAAGCATAGTCTTTTAGTATAAGTGGGAGATTGCTGGAATGTATACTAAAAGCTTAGCTTTTTGTATAAATATTTATTTAGAAATAAGAATCATAATAGTCAAATATCTATAAGCTAAGTGTAGTTGTTCAATTAATTTATATTGTAGATAACATGGTGTGCGGTGTCACACATAGAAGATCATGTTATCAGTTCTTTATAAATTAAGCAGTTACTCACGACTAAGATGGATAGGAAGAAACCATTGGAATAGTCGTAGTGTAATTTGGTATTAGTTTATCTTGACTATAAAATTACATTAGTATACTCAGAGTGTATTGAGATGAACCATTTAAAGTAAGTTCTTTTTATACTGACTGAATAAAAGAGCAAGATCTTTGTTATTATGGAAGTGTGTGCTCTTAATCATGATATAATAACAAGAACATATACTTAATATTCATTTCTTTGATAAATCAAAGGGTGCGATTTCGTTCGATAAATCAATAGGCCCGATAAGTTGGGAAATGGTATTATTTATATGGTGTGTTATTGATTATAGAATGAAACTGTGTCCTAGTAATCTAGGTTGATAATGTCCCCAAGAGTAGTTCATAAGGATTGTCATGTTAAACCCTGCAGGTGGACTTAGTCTGACATGACAATAAGGTTGAGTGGTACTACTCTTGGAATTAGATATTAATTAAATGAGTTGTCAGTAACTCATTTAATTAGTAGACATTCGATATCTTAAACACAAGGAGACTTATACACTTATGATAAGAAGGAGCCCATATAGTAATATGGGATTAGTGCGGTAGTTCAATAATAACTCTTTAGTGGAATGAGTTATTATCGATGAACTCGAGTTGGGTGTTCGGGGCGAACACGGGAAGCTCAAGTTCATCGGGAGACCAAAACCAATTCCTTCTCTCGGTCCCTGTCATAGCCTCTTATTTATAAAGTATAATACCCACCTATACCCACCTTCTTACCCACCTTAAGGTGGCCGGCCAAGCCTAGCTTGGAGCCCAATCTAGGGCCGGCCAAACCAAGGTGAGTTGGTTTCAAGTGGTGGCCGACCCTAGCTTGAACCCAAGCTTAGGTGGCCGGCCATAACACAAGGATTTTAATTTTTAAAGTCTTTTCTTATATGGAAGCCATGATTTTAAAAGAGAGTTTAAAACTTAAATCTTTCCTTTTATAGCTTTCTACAAAGGATTAAGAGAAAAGTTTAATATATTTCCTTATTTGTAGTTAAAAGGAAGATTTTAATTTTTGATAAAACTTTCCTTTTTTGTAACCATCACATGGTTTTAAAAGAGAGTTTTAAAAATTATAAATCTTTCCTTTTATAGCTTTCTACAAAAGATTAAAAGAAAGATTTGATATCTTTCCTTATTTGTAAATTGAAAAGGAAGATTTTAATTTTGAGAAACTTTCTTTTTTGAAACCATCCACATGAGATTTTAATTTATAAAAGTTTCCTTTTATAACCAACCATGAAGGAAATTTTTAAAGAGAAATTTTTATTTTAAAAATTTTTGAAAACAAATTAGGAAGTTTTAATTTTTGTTTTAAAACTTTCCTTCCTTGGAGGAGATAAGGTGGCCGACCATTAAAAGAATAAAAGGAAGCTTTATTAAATTTTCTTTTTATTGGCAAGGAAGATAAGGAATTTTTAATTAAAACTTTCCTTATTTGCCAAGACCAAGGAATATAAAAGTGAGGGTAGAGGTGCCTCTCCTCATAACATATGATCTAGTATTCCTCTCTTCTATTCCTTGGTGGTGTGGCCGACCCTCTCATCCTTCATCTTCTCCTATTCTTCTTCCTTGGTAGCCGGCGACATCTCATCTCAAGGAGCTTGGTGGTGGCCGGATATTGTTAGAGGAAGAAGGAGAGATAGGAGGCTTTGTTTCTTAGCATCCCTTGGAGCTTGGTTGGTGGCCGAAAGTTCTTCATCACTTGAAGATTATTGGTGGCCGAAATTTGCTTGGAGAAGAAGGAAGCTTGGGTGGATTCTCATCTCGGTAGATCGTCGCCCACACGACGTCTGAGATAAGAAGAGGAATACGGCAGAATATCGTGAGGTCTATAAGCTACATAAGGTATAACTAGTTATTAATTTCCGCATCATAACTAGTTCATCCTTTTGTTTAGATCTTGAAATACCAAACACAAGAGGCTAGTGATTCTAGGTTTCGGATTTGTGATTCGATTTATGTTTCTTTTGGTTTTTTTTCGATCTTGTGATTCGATTGTTCTTTTTGGTTAAACCTAGGGTTACTATAAGGAGATTAAATATTGAATTTCTTTGAAAGGCTTTGTCGAGGTAGTGGTGGATGATCTCATACCCAAGAAGGCCAAGTGCCTCGCCATATTTGACCTGGGAGCCGATCTCTGAAATAAATATTTAATCGAATTTGTAACATAGGTGGATTTGGATCAATAATGTTAAGTATCGTTTGCGATCCAAGTCTAAACCTCTAAGAATAGATAAGTTAAATTTGTATTCAATAATGTTAAGTTCTGTTTACGATTCTGAATTTAATTTCTAAAGAACACAATAGGTTGTTAGGAAAGGTTCAGAACTTGTACAAAATTTTTGTTCTGGGGGAGCCGGTACAATATTCCGAGAAGCAACCAACACTTGCCTTCTTTCTTCTTGTTCCATTGCCGTAGCCTCACCTCAGTCACTGCCGTGCCGCCGATGTGGTGGTCGATGGACTCCACGCCCGCTCATAAATCTCCCGCAACCCTCTGAGATGGTGTGATACCGGATCGAGGTTCGGAGCTCGGTGATGAGCCCGATTGGAACTGGTGGAGGTGGGAAGAAGGTGGCAAGATGGTGATTTCGGTGATGCACAGTGACGAGGAGCAGGGGAGTTGCTCCTGCTAGGTATTTATACCTAGGTTTTAATCCTTCTACTTAGGGAAATTAACCATAACCTAGGGTTGTTATCATTTTCTTAGTGTTAGCTTAGGGTAATTTAGGTTAATTATTCCTCTATTTGTTTCCCTTAATCTTGTCAATTCTTTCCCTTAAGCCGTGTCGTACCAGTTCATTTTTTTTATTATTATTACCTATTTCCTTTTATCCACACATATATATATATATATATATATATATATATATATATATATATATATATATACTTATAACCTCCTAATTAATGCTTGAGGAGATCTTACACATTACCTATTTACTATGACAACACTAGAGCTATTGCACAAGCAAAAGAACCTAGGTCTCATTAGTGATCAAAACATGTTCTTCACTGTTATGATTTGATCAGGGAGATCATTAGTAGGAAAGAAATACAGTTCGAGAAAATTCCCACTGAAAAAGCCTAGCAGATCCTCTAACAAAGACTTTACCACAAAGTAAGTTTAAGAGTCACATCCATGCTTACGGTTTATGACACCATGGCGATTGACATTAGGCCAAGTGGGAGTGTTAGATTTTGAGAGATGTCCTAAGGTAATATCGCCTTATGGTTTTACTAAATATAGATTTACTATTTGAGTACATATTATATGTTTGATTGTCTTAAACTCATTACTGAATATTTATAATACAATTCATAGCATGAAAGAAATTGTGATTGGATCACAACTAGTAATTATCTCTATATGTGTAATTATAACGTATTAGAATTTCCCTAGTCGTTGAATTGATGCATTTGGATATCATCAATTTTATAAGGCTAGCACGAGTTATGCTCCTTGGTTTGCCAAGCAGCTATTTTCTCACTGGATGGAGACATTGAGATGTTGAGAGTTAAACGTTGTGTTAGTTATGGTAACTAGTTCATTGGAGTGACTCGCTGTAAGAATTCATATGGTTATCTATATATATGGATATGTCTGTGAAACTCTTACTATAGGTCGAGTGCAAGTTTCCTTCGACTTGAGATATACAAGTCATTTTGGTCATGGAGACTTATATATTGATATCTTAAGAAAACACCTCATTGAGGTGTGGACCCTGGATAATTAGGTATAAGTCAAAATGGTGAAAAATGTTTGGATAACCCATAGAGGATTCATCACTCCTAGTGAGGAGATGTATATCCTATGGCTACTCGTTAGGATTATTACTCAAAATCTTTAGTCAAAGCATCACATGTTAAGAGTGTGAGACTCTTAGACACATGTATGAGTAATTTGAATCCGTAGAACGAGGAAGTATTACTTGGATTAGGTGTGACGTAATCAGTCTAGTGGGGACAGACACATAGATCATGTCCTGAACCAAGTGGGTATAAGATGAGTGAAAAGAACAAGACACGACTCACAGTAACTACTGAAGGGTTTAGAATTAGTTCTAAAATCAACTATGATTTTTTGGCTAATTGGGGATCATGATTTACTACAAGGTATCACTTATGATTATTCTATAATTAAGTAGTTAATTATGGGAGGCCAAGATGAACTGGGAATCTATTGGGTCACACGCACTAACGAGTCTCTAAAAGACGTAAAATAAGTTAAAGAATAGGATTCTTACATGAAGAGATAAATGTTTGGTTGGACCATACATAAGACAAATATGGAAATATTTGTTATAATGGAAGCACGGATGTGCTACATCTCTTATGATAGAGTTGAACCATATTTGGTTTAATCATGAATTAGTCATGAACCAACTTGGTTTAATTGTGAACCAGACCAAGGGGTTAATGGGCTAATTTTTGATTAAGGGATAATGGGTTAGATTTGAGCTTTCTAATCCAACTCATTAAAGAGGATTATATATAGATGTAATTGAGAGAGAATTATATACAAGTTTCATTATTTGGTTGATTATCTTTTGGAAACCCAATCCTCCTCTCCCTCTCCTCTCTCTCCCGCCGCCAACAAGAGGGTGCTCCCTCTTGTTGCCATGAGCACCACAAGGGAAAAAAACTCTCCCTTGTGTGCTTCTCTTCTTCTTCCTCTTCATCCCTCTTCTTCGCTCGTGGCTAGTAACTTTTGAAGGAGAGGCTTGTACTCAAGGAGTTGTCTTGAGGAGCTCGGCATGGATGTGAATAGAGGTAAGGTTTGACAACGTCGCTACGGTTGATGCCCTTCTCGTTGCTGGTCATCCGTAAGGTATACCTAGTGTAAATTTACTTCTGTAAAATTTTAATTTTGTGATCATGTTTAACATATTGTATCCTTGTATGTGTATGGTGTGTGATGTAATAATTAGAAATTATTATTATTTTATTTTCTGCTGCGTATGTTTATGAAACGTGTTCTAGCACGTACTCGCATCGGGAATATCCCAATAACGCCATCATCGCATTTCACTTATTCGGAGTCCCTCTAACCCCCCAATCTTTTCATTATAAATTTTACCCTCAATAAATAGTTGATGGTCTATTCCATTTTTATGCCTGTCCTAGCACTACTATTTTTACCGCGATGCCTCTTCAAGGTACTGAGTGGAGGGATAATTATTTCTTTATTCTACTCAAGGCCAACCAGTTGTTCTTCTGTGCCTTATACGTCTACTCGATCGACCCGACCGACCAGCCCTAATCCTCCGTGAGAATTCTCTTGCCGGCAGGGAGAAACACAGTGGCACCATCTTCCACCCGCTCAACACTATCAATAGACCTTACCCCGAGCGTCTCTTCTTCCTGGCCGAATTCTCCTCTCAACCGAGACTGCCAATTTCATTTCACTTGTGGTTTGCTATCCCAATAGGAATGATTTCTACTTTCCCTTCTTATGAGGTAGTGAAGTTACAAGGATTATTGGCTGAGGCTTGGATAAACGTGAGGAGATGACTGAGGGACCTCTATATTTTTGAACGTGATGATGAGTTTGCTCAGACTACAACCATGGTAGGTTTGTGATATTACTTCTTTAAATGGGTAATTAATATCTTTCTAATAACATTCTCAATACCATTCTTTTCATTTTTATGCCATCGGGTTAAATTTAAGTTATCTAGTGGTGGACTTAGAGAGAGATAACAAAATTATGAAGGAATGGGTGGAGGAATTGGAACTCTCTACTTCCAACACGAGCACGAAGATGGTCAAGTTGAAAAAGGAAGTAGACTATCAGGCTGGGCTACTATTAGGCATGGAGAATACTGATAACTAACATTTTGATGCATTATTCCTGCCCTTAATTTTCATATTTTATTTCTTTCATATGATTAATTATGGATTCTTATCATGTTTATTAAGTTGGATTCATATTATGGGTTTTGTTATAATTCTTCATATTTTTATGAATTTCGATTTATAATCATGTACTTTTATTTTCTAGGGATTGAGCTCAAGTTGAACCAAATTGAATCTCAAGGCTTGAGTCAAGGAGAAGTCCAATCTAAAGAAATTTGAGCCATTGGATCAAATCTAAAGGAAATTAAATAAAAGATTTAGATCTGATTAATTCTATCCATTCATCAAGATCTGATTGATTCTGGTTAATCTGTGTAGATCTGGGATGATCTAAGCCGCTCATCTTGATCCTAACCAATCAACAGGCTCTAATTGATCTCAACCGTTCAATTATATTTGATCTCAGCCGCTCCATCAGATCTGAATTGATCAGGGTTGTCAGATCGGATCTTGGAGATAAAACTCAAGAAGCACAGTGGACATCTCTTCACTGGGTTTCTACGCTAAAAAAATGGCGCACGCCACTTCTTCTGGCTTCGCCATCCACTCCACCAAAGGGGCCGACGGTCCACCTCCACTCCACCGCCGCTGCCCCGCCATCTTCCTCTCCATCTCAATCTACGCCGCCATCCCTTCTTGGTCCCGATCTCATGCCATTCGCTGAAGCCATTGACTCATACAGATGCATCTTCCCTTCGACACCCGATACCACCGCAAGCTTCCTCTTCGTGATTAGAGGAGGAGGATTAGTTTCATCCGTACCTCTGGCCACCTCTGAGCTTCTCCGATCAGCCACCATTGGCCTCAGTTCATCCTTGTTCAGATCTGGCCACCATCTACCATCTTCGAGCATCCCTCTTCAGGTTAGATGAGGGGAAGCTTCTTCATCGACAGTTCCTACTTCTTCACATAGATCTGGACAGCAAGCTTCTTCTTCAATGGTCGATATGTTGACTTGCGTGGTTGATTGTTTAATGTTTTTGTACTTAAGCTGTTCTCCCATGTTTTAAAGCACGTACTCATGTTATTTTGATTCATGCTCATAAGGTGTTTGACAAAATGCTTCGTCCAATAGTTTGGTTTAAATTTGCGCACTTTATTTTGGTTAATTCTTGCTTGTCTTCTCTCTTTCAATTTCTATAAGTTCTATTCTTCATTTGGATGTAATTAGGTTAGATTAGATTTCTTTAATGCTCTAGATTTCATTCAATGCTTACTTTATGTTACTTTAATTTCCTTGCAATCCTAGTTTAAGTTAGACTAGATTTTCATACTTGCATTGATCTTTTGTTCGTTAGGTTTAGTTTCATACTTGTTTTGTTATTTCATATCTTAGTTTAGAACTCAAACCAACATCTCCATTTTTATGTTAAAAATTTAAAGCAATAATCAATCCTGAAGATATCATCCTATCATTATATTCCTTGTGAGACGACCCGAATCATTTCTATGTTACCTTAGTGTAGAGGGGTTCGGTAACTTTAATTATAATATGATAAACTCCCGTAGTACGACACTCGAGAGCTCGTATCAAATTTTGGCGCCATTGCTGGGGATTTGAAGTGGTGTTTGATAATTTTAGGATTACTTCTTATTTTTATACAAAAAATTTGAAAAAAAATATTGTTAAATCTTTTAGTGTTTATCTTACTATTTTATTAAAAATCTCCTCCCTTTACTAACTAACTTTGGTGAAGCCTAAAATGCATTTACGTTAATGTCATTTTTTCTATTTACACTAAAAATAAATCCAAAGTTTATTAGTAATTCCACAAGCGAAACAATCAGTGCTCTAGAGTTCGAGACTCAGCTACAGCGTATTACTATGAATTTTTTTCATCATTAATTTTCTCTGGTTGTTTTATATAAAAAATATATAGTTTTCTTTAGTCACATATCTTAGAATTGACAACACTATGATTAAAGAAGCTTCTATAAATGTTTTAGGCCGACAATGTTAAAAAATATATTTTTCTTAGTTTTTTTTACTAAGACAAGTATAATATTAAATTAAAATAATTTTTTACATAGGGAAGCCCGTTACAATAGTTTATTTCTGGGATTCTCTAGCATCACTATTGCATGGATCTGACGAATCTTACCCAAATAATTAATTCTTGGTTTATAAGGGTGACACTAGAAAATCCAAATAATTCGGATTTTCAAAAACCCAAATAATTTATATATTATTATATTACACACGTAACGCTTGTGTGTCTTCTAATCTTGTCGGTTAGTGTTTCAGTATAAAACCAGGATAATTCTTTCAGTTCAACATGGATCTCTATCTCAATAATTTGGAGGTTTCAATGAATATCATAATTTGGATATGGAGTAAGTCAGACCCATATGTACTAATTGTGACAGTCTTTCTCATCCAATTGCTATAATTGTAGTTGCAAGCTTGCTTCAAATCCAGCCTCGATATTCTATTCCAGAATTTTATGCTTAATTTATTTAACTTAAAAAGAAAATAGTTCAATTCTTTCCATGAATATCATGTGCTGTCTATTTAATTTGAAACATTAATTAACAACTACTCAGGCTTATGTGAAAAAATTAAATAATTTTTTTTTAAAAATAAAAGCAATGAAAAAGAGTTATTAACAAGCAATAAATTAAGTTTAATCATCAATTGATTCCGATATTTTTTTTCCCATATTCTGCTAATATTTTCTAATAATAATAATAATAATAATAATAATAATAAGAAGAAGAAGAAGAAGAAGAAGAAGAAGGATTATAGTTCGAAAATTAAGAGTATATATTTTAATTAAAAAAGAAGAAAAAGTTAAAATCAAATGAATATAATGACGATCGAGTATGTCCGTATCACATTAGATGTATGAAAGAGGATATCTATTTACTAAAAGTATACGGGAATTTCGCACGATATGAGCGAGAAATATATATTAGAATATCTCAATAGACGTAATAACACGATGATATATAGAACGATAACAAGCCTCGGCATCGATCGAAGCTATAGAGGCGATGGGAGTATCACAAGTGTAAATCTCGACCTCCCATTTTATTCGATACATCTCTCTATAACTCGGCTAGTATCTGGTCCACACGGTCCCGTCCATCAGCTCACACTGCACGATCAAATTCACAAACATAACATATGATGACGATTAGTAAAAGAATAACATGATCACTTGATAATATAATATATATAATGATGATGATTAGTATTATAGGTTTAGAAAATATATATAGTTATCTTAATGACCTGGAGCAATCAGTGGAGGCACTAATGGGGAATGGGAGGTGGACGCCGCAGCTGCCGGGGAGCCCGGAAAGGCGGTTGGGCTGGAGGCCGGAGATTCCAGATGCCTGTGAGCGGATGCAATTGCACGCCGCACGGCGGTCGGCGGTGGTTTGCGCGGCGCTATTCAGGCCCTTCACCCCGTTACAGCAGGCTGGAGGCAGCGCCGACACCTGACCGGTCACGTAGGGAATGCACGGCCGCAGGTCAGAGGCCACTTGGCCACAGGTGACTGCGGCGTCGGCTTGGAACCCTGCCAGGAGGGCGATGAACACGAGTACCACCACCAAGGCAAGGGATCGAGCCATCGATTAAGAACGGGAGAGGGAGTCGCCCGAGTTTGTGGTGTGGTGTGGTGTGGTGTGTTGGGGAATGGGAGCAGGGAGGGTGTTTTATAGTGATAAATTGAAATAGAATGTCTTAATTGCATTAATGATATATGGAGTAGTTGGTAGTTGAGAGTAAATTCGATCGATAATAATAATGTATCCAAACTAATTATTTCCTTTATATTCCTGGGAATAGTTTTATGAATAAGTTTAATATTATTATTATTAATATAAAATATAATTAATGGATCTAATGTGTTTTTAAATGACTTACATATGAAGACATCAAATGAATAAGAGAATAAAGCCCCTAGCTCCACCAAATATATATAAGGTTCATTTAAGAGAGAGTATAATTTTTCTTAGCCAAATGGGTTTATTTTGAATCAAAGTTCAATCCACTTTAGTCTTTAGGTTAGTATGATTCACCTCGAATGAAGTTTTAGTTGACTCAATTATACACATCAAACAATATTAATCGATATATCCCTTTACAGACATCTTCATAAGTTAAAAAATTAATACAACATGTCTTATTGGATTTTAATGTGAGATCTTTAAGTGCTGCTATCTAAAACTAGTATTCGCTAGCTGAGGAAAATCTTTAAAATAGTAAAAGAAAGACAAAAGTCAAATATTAGCCTTACCTAAGATTTTATTTAAGTTCTCCATTTAAATAAGGAAAATTTTTTTTTCTTTTTCTTTTTCTTCTCCCATCGCCGAACCCCTCACCCGCACCATCCCCTTTCTCCTGACGTCGTTCCCCTCTTGCGAGGTCGAGCTCTTTGGCTTCCCCAACCCGACGCCGACCTCTTCCCCTTCTCCTCCCACGCATACAAAGCCTCAAGCCCTCTCCTTTTCTTCCCGTGTTACCTTACTCTTGCCTCTGCCGATTCCCCCTTTGATCTTTTCTCTTTCGATCCGCCACCGTCGAACAGAGCAGCGCCGACCACCAGATCTCTCTAGCGTGTCCTGTTGTGCCCAAAGGATGTCCACATATATCCACAATGTCATGATATTGAGGACTTTGGGCCTAGGCCCTCATGACTTTGCTCTTGGGCTCTCCCCAAAAGGCCTCATGCCAATGGAGATATCATTCATCCTTTTAATCCCATGATCTTTACCAAATCTTTCCAATACGGGACTTTGATTGAACCCCAACAATCCTTCCTTCAAATGAAGGACCACAATTACTCTCATGGTCCGAGCCTCCTCGCGAGCATCTTGTCACACGACCTGCTCTGGGCCTCCCCGTGAGCATCCGCACCCGGTCGCCTTGACCTATTCCGGGCCTCCCCGCGATCATTCGGTCAGCTTGACCTGCTTCAGGCCTGCCTGCAAGCATCTGGTCACCCTGACCTACTTACCTCCCCACGAGCATCTGATCACCCTGACCTGCTACAAGCCTCCCCATAAGAATTCAGTCATCCTGACCTGCTCCGGATCTCCCTGCGAGTATCCGATCACTCTGACCTATTCATATCTATTGTAATATTAATTTCATCTGAGATATTATATTAAATTTAAGTTAGCATTCATCAATAGTCTAGTGATTAAGTTTCCATGCATTTGGATCACCAAGTAAGGAAGAGTAATTTAGATAATTAAAATGTGATGGACATTATTTTAATGATAAATATAAGCATGTTGTTTTTGTACTTGATCAAGATTCATCAAGTTGACCAAACTAAAGTTGACTTAAGTAGGAATTTTGATGTTGATTAATATGATAGTTGATCGAGACGTCAAGTAAGTTAAGGTCGATCAGGTATTTGATAGTCAATTAATATGTTAAGTTGATTGAGAGAAAAGTTAGGTGGATCAAAATTGATCGAATACTTGACAAAATATAAAAAGTTCAAGTAGGTCATGGGTGATAAGACATTTGTCGGTCCGAAATCCAACATGGAGTTAGCACAAGAAAAAAGTCCAAGTGCATTATGAGTGATCAGACATATAGCTGTTAGAAGTCAATTACATGAAGTTGGCATGAGGTGTAAAGTCTTGGCAGGTCAATATGGATCAGATGCTAGGTAATAAGGAAGTCCTAGCAGATTAAGTTGACCAAATGCTATGCAATAGGAAGTCCTAAATCCTCATGCCTTTATTTTTTGGCTCTATCCAAAAGGCTTCATTGCCAATAGAAATATCTTACATCATTTTAAACCTATTATCTTTTCCATATCTTTCCAATATTAGAGTTTGATTGTATTTCCAACAACATTTTCCACCACGAAGAGATAATTCATAGCGACAAAAGAGCAAGTAAAATAAGATTTTCATTGTAAAGCCATTTTTAGTTTCATTTGTATTTACATTCAAGTTTCTTGTTGGGAAAACAATACAACAATAATAGTTGAATCGAATGACCATTCATATCAATTATCTTTTTTTTTTAATTTAAAAACAATAATAGTTGTATCAATTCACTTTTTTTGCTATCAAGATGATATCAGTCGACTCATATCTCTGAATAGTCCAATCAATTTTCTTCTATTCGGTTTTGAGACTAAATTAATTTGATTGATATCAAAATCGGTTGATTTATATACAAAATCAATTCAACTAATATCAAAATCAGTTGATTGATTTATAGAATTGAACCTAAACAAAAATTTTTCATTTCTATTTGACTTATACCAATATCACTCGAATGGGTTTCATACTCAATAGACTAATGATAGTTTTCGATTATTCTAATGATCGAGTTTGCTAAAAAGATCTTCCATCCTCATGTCCCAATTACCTCATGTAAAATGAATCTTCTATTCTCTAGACGTTTGACTCATCCTTACATTCAAGTTATAAGATTTAAGAATAATTACTCATATTTTTCTTTATAAAGTTAAGATATATATTGCAGTGAAAGATAAGATATATATACAAGTATAAGATGAGTTCAACTTGATTTCCTAATCATAAAAATAATTAATCAAATATTCAAAATATAATTAGTTTTCTTATAGAATTTGTTATTATCTCAAAATATTTACAAAATCAATATAGAAAACTAAATAATTATTAATATACACAATAAATTAATTCATCTAATATACCCCCTCAAGATAGAGCTCCTGTGGAGTGTCCAATCTATAAACACCCTACGTTAATATTGATGTGATCAACTAAGTTAAATTTAAGTCCTATGTTATTTTGATGCCAAAAACTTAGAAACACGAGAAGTGAAGTGGAAAACGTGACCAACGAGAAGGGTGGTACGGGAAACAAATTGACGAGCTTGTTGCATCCGAGGGACGAAAAGTTATGAAAGAGTACACTGATAGACGAAAAGGACATGCGTGGAGTATTTAAGGAACTAGAAGTCAGTGAGGAAACTGTTCAAGAAGAAGATTGGAGTTGGATTCCAGTGAGCTCAACTCTGAATGACCAGAGCATCATCCAAGCGATTAGAGTTGTTCATTCTTAGATGAACAATGCTCGAGGTGCCTCCAATTGGATTAGAGATGCCCTTGCACCTCTTCTTGGAGGTGCCCTCATGCCACTTCTTGAAAGTGCCTTGATGGAGGCTAGAGACACCCTCGCACCTCTCTTGGAGACTCCATAGAGCTTCTATATAGGCACCTGCAATGAATAGTAGTCGTTGGCTGACCGTTGAAAAGTGGATAAAATCTTATCTACTTAGAGACACCCTAGATGGCTTTGATGACACCTCCAAGCAATAGTAACTTTTTCCAGGAGGCTATAAAAATACCCCTAGAACTAGGAATTAGATATTAACTCGTATATTCATTTCCTAAGTAACTCCTAAACATTCAAAGTCTATAAGAGGTTACTCCCCTTCACAAAGAAGTCTTTTTAGTGGAGCTTTTCAACTATATTAGATTAACAACAACCTAGATTTAACCAAGTAAATTTCTCATCTTTTTTAGCTTTTAAGTTATTACTTTTATGTTAGTTGATTATTTTTAATTAATATTATATCCTTGCTCTGTTCAAAAGTAAGAGATTATTCTAACTTATTATTAGGGCTATTCACTTCCTCTCTAGTCGGCCTCACCTGTACCTACACAATCTTGATCTTTAAGAATTAAAAATGAGTGTGCGGAAGAGAATTGGTGAAGACATCAACTATTTGATCTTTTGAGTAGACATGGATGATGTGTAAAGCTCCACTTTTTGACTTGATCCCTAATAAAATGATAATCAATCACAATATGCTTCATGCCTAAATGGAAGATAGGATTGGAACAAAAATTAATTACACCAGTATTTTCACAATAGATAATCGGAGCAGTAGGAATATAGACATCAAGTTTAGCTAAAAGAGAATAGAGCCAATGTAAATTAGCAGTTGTAGCAGCAATTGAATGATATTTAGGTTTAGTAGAGAAGCATGCAACTGTGTGTTGTTTCTTGGAGGACTATAATTTGGGATTGCTACCAAGATACACACGCAATATAAGCACTAGTGGGGGTGTAGTTATCCTTATTACCGGCCTAGTCAGCATTGAAAAGGAATGAAGAGAAAGCTGTTAGGATCTTTCGTACGGCTAGAGAGGGGGGTGTGAATAGCCGCCCCAAATTCTCGCGTTTCTTCCTACGATTAGGGTTAGCGCAGCGGAAAATACAATGTAGAAACGACAAAGAAAGAGATCAAACCTCAACGCATCGATGTAACGAGGTTCGGAGATGAAACTCCTACTCCTCGGCGTGTCCGTAAGGTGGACGAGCCCTATCAATCCGTCGGTGGATGAGTCCCCGGAAAACCGGCTAAATCAAACACTCCTTCTGGGTGGAGAAACCTCGCCACAAAGTCTCTTGCAACAGCAAGATAAGTGTACAAGAAATACAACAAGAAGCAAGAACAATAAGAATGTAAAAACACACACTATCTTGCCTTCGACTGGTTTCCGTTGACGAAGCAGCAACTTCAGAGAACCAGCCGAGGGAAGCTCACACGAAGCTTCACGGAGAAGAGCTCAGCAAAGCTCAGACGCAGCAGGGGCAAAGAGAAGAAGAAGAAGAAGATCAACAGTAGCTTCTCAACCTCTTTTATAACCTGCGAAGAAGACAGAAGAAACTAGCCGTTGCGTCGCAACGGCTAGAACCCTGATCGGTCTGTGGACCGATCAGGGAAGAGGCCTTTGGTCACGATTGGTCCACGATCGGGAACTTCTGATCGGTGCGGGGACCGATCGGAAGAAGCTTTGCTTGTTCGTCCCGATCGGTCCATGGACCGATCGGGTCTCTGATCGGTCCATAGACCGATCAGGAACTTGATCATCTGGACCGATCGGCTGATCGATCCCGACCGATCAGCCTCTCGCGCCTCGCTCATGTTCGGCTTCGATCGACTCCTGATCGGTCACCAGACCTATGAATATTCGCGGTATCCGGATCGATCACCGATCGATCCAGCTCATGGTTTTCGCCCAAACCAAGTTCAAACCAACATCCGGTCAATCTTGACTGTTGGTACATCATGCTTAGCATCCGGTCAGTCCCTTGACCTGCTAAGACTCTCCACCAAGTGTCCGGTCAATCCCTTTGACCCACTTGGACTTTCCTCTTCGTGCCAAGTATCGATCACTCCCTTGATCTACTTGGACTTCCCAACACCGGATGTCCGATCACCCTTGATCCATCTGATTTTCTGCCCGGCTTCACTCACGGGACTTTCACCTAGCTTCACTCACTAGGGTTTTCACCGGCTTCACTCACCAGATTTCCAATCTGCCTGGCTTCACTGACCAAACTGCCTGCTTCACTCACCAGGACTTTCCACTGCCAGCTTCACTCACCGGACTTCCACTTTCACCTAGCTTCACTCACTAGGATTTTCACCGCGCTTCACTCACCAGGTGTCCGATCACCACGGACTTTCCCTTGCTGGCTTCACTCACCAGGGCTTCCATTGCCTGGCTTCACTCACCGGGACTTCTCCTTGCCTGGCCTCACTCACCAGGACTTTCCACACCGCCTAACATCCAGTTAGGACTTTCCCACGCCTGGCTTCACTCACTTCCCACTGCCCGGCTTCACTCACGGGACTTTCCACACCGCCTAACATCCCAGTTAGGACTTTCCCACTGCCTGGCTTCACTCACCAGGACTTTCCCTCGTGCCAAGCTCCCTGCTTGGACTTCTCCGTGCCAAGTCTCCATACTTGGACTTTTCCAGTGCCAAGTCTCCATACTTGGACTTTTCCCGTGCCAAGTCTCCATACTTGGACTTTTCGCATGCCAAGCTCCCTGCTTGGACCTTTCCAGTGCCAAGTCTCCATACTTGGACTTTTCAGGTCAACCAGGTCAACCTTGACCTACGGTTACACCAATAATCTCCCAAACATCTATTCTTGTCCCATATCAAGAATAGAACTCCCTCACGAGTGTCAAACATCAACATGCAACTCAACTAGGTCAACCTTGACCTAAAGTTGCATCAACAATCTTCCCAAGTCAAACATCAAAATACAACTCGAGTCAAGTCAACTTGAGTCGGGTCAACCAGGTCAACCTTGACCTAAGGTTGCACCAACAATCTCCCCCTTTTTGATGTTTGACAAAACCATAATCAAGTTAGGTTAACCCGATAACCTAACTTAGGTTTTCCAACCATCTTCCAATGTCCAATGTTCTTTCCTTGAACATTCTCTGGACATTCTCCCCTTAGGTTAACCCGATAACCTAACTTGGGTTCTCCAATAATTCTCCCCCTTTTTGACACACATCAAAAAGAATTCCAATGTTCTTCCTCGAACATTCCTTGACATTCTTCCCCTAGCTTAGGTTAAACCGATAACCTAACTTGGGTTCTCCAATAACTCTCCAATGAGCACTCTCCCCTTTTTGACACACATCAAAAAGAAAAAGGAGAGTATCAAGGTCAAGAGTTTCTTCCTAATGAAAGTCCCATACCTTTCATTGAAACTCTTATTTTCCCCTTGATACTAAGCTCAACAATCCACTTAGTGATAATCCCATATCACTAATCCTTAAAAATCTTAAGGAGTAAAAACTCCCCCTAAAAGCCAACTCCCCCTTGACCATTGCACCAACAATGTCTTTGGGAGTTCCAAACCTTTAGAAATCTACAAAACCCAACTTCGGCTGAAATTTCAGACCAGCGGTTGAAATCGAGCGCGCTACGATCGGTCCCACCGATCGAAACCCATGGATCGGTCCCGGACCGATCAGGCCTTCACCGATCGCACCGTGCACTCGGAACCTCTTGGATCGATGCGGACCGATCCATGCCAGGATCGGTCCGCAGACCGATCGGGATTCTCTGGATCGGTCCCCGGACCGATCCGACCTCATAAGTTTCAAATTTCCTTCCGAAATTCAGAAACTCCTAGAAAATTCAGAAAATTCGAAAAATGTGAAATTCCGAGGATACATTCCTCATAACATATACTACCATGGAAAAATAGTTTTCTATGAAAGTAGTTTCCATTTTTCAATCTTGATACAAAGTTCAAAAACTTTGAAAAAGTTCAAGTTTAACTCAACTTTGTATCACAATGTTCAATGATGAATGCTATCACTAGGAAAGCTTCATCAAGGTTTTTCAAATCAATTTTAAAATGCTTTTAAAACCATTTGAATTTAGGACCATAATCTTAGGGCTATATGCACATAACTTGTACACAAGCTTTCCCTATGATCCTCCATATCTTGAATTAGGCTCATCTAGGTACAAGGACTATGCACCTTGATCCTAATTCATGATCCTAATATCTCACACACATCTAAAGTGTATCAAGCACATCCATGTCAATTTTGATGTGAGATATGGGTTTAGGTATCTTAGGCTAAGGTCTCATGCATTTTCTAAACACAAATTTGATCTCAATATCAAAATATGTTTTCATCCTTAAATCAATTCAATTGATTATTAATGCAAGAGATGATGACATGGCATAAAATGGTATCATAAATGAGAACATGTGCCAATGTCATGATGTCATGGCATAAAGTTTGAAACTAAACTAACACATGACATATAAACTAGCCTAAGTATTATCATGACATTTCAAATGATAATAAAATAAATATGATGTCATGGCATGGCATATGGCAACCAATCATGGCAAGTTAGCTCAAATAAAATACCTAAATCCGTATCTAAGTATCCTTAGCCTTAGCTAACTTAAAATCTAACCCTAGATTGCCCATATATCCCTAAGAGAAAACCAAAATCCCAATTATGGTATTTCTCTAGGTTTTCCTCAAATTGTGCCAATTAAAATCATTCTTTTCCATAATGGCACATTTTACTCTTTCAAGGAGTAAATAATAATTCTTTTTCATTTCAAAGGTTATCAAGACCTTGAAAATGCTCCTTGAGTGTCAATTTCCTCAAAGTTGGGTTAACTACCCTTCTAATTGGAGTTGACACTCTCTAACCCATCTATGGGGTAGAGAAGATGCTCCTAGGAACCCAATACCTATTAGAGCTCATTGGGTTCACTAAATATTCACTAGGGATGACTTCCCTAGCAACTCTCCTAATGACCCTCTTAGGCTTTAAAGCCTTGGTCATTTGGGACTCATCAAGATCAACTCTAGGGGTGACTCCCCTTGTGACCTTGGTGGTGGTCTTCCTAGCCCTAGGTTTTGTTCCATAATTGAATGGAACATTATGATAAGTGGGCTTGACCACTTGGGACTTAGGTTTGTGACCCAAACCCTTTTTGTCCTTGGACATTGGTTTTTGACCCTTAAACCCTAGAGATGACTTCTCCAAGTTCTTAAGAGCCTTTTCCAAAGTATCAAGTCTTGACCTCAAGACTTGATTCTCCTTCTCTAATACCTCAATTTTTAATTTGTCATTTTCTTTGAGGCATTCCTAGGCATGTGTCTAGTTGATTTGGGATTCCTACCTAGGTTCTCCTTAACCTTAGATGAGGTAATTCTAGGGTTGGCTTTCCTAGGGTTATCCTTATCTAGGCTCACATGTTTGGCACCTAAGCATGTGTATTGATTTCTAATGTTATCATGCTTATCATTATTGACTAGTGCAATAAAATTTCTAGCATGTATCTTACTAGTATTGCACGAATGAGACTTAAATGATACCTTAGGGTTTGCCTTAGCTCCCCTATAGAAGTGCTCGGTTTCTTGCCCTTGTGAGGTTGCCTCCCCTCGGACAATGACTCCGATAATGTCCCCTTCGCTTGCATTGGAAGCACACCACGTGCTCCTTGCCCTTGCGTGTCGGGACTCCGGCTACCTTGACCTTTGGCGCGGTGGAGTCTTCCTTACCCTCTTTGGACACTTACTCTTGTAGTGCCCAAATTCCCTACACTCAAAGCATATTATATGTAACTTATTTGAAATTGAAATGCTTGAGTTACCTAGGTTTGGGGATGGGTGTGAGCTCTCTTCCTCATCCCTTCCGGAGGTAGATGTCTCTTCTTCTTGCTCGAACTTGAACAAGAGGAACTCTCCTCCTCTTCTTCCTTGGATGTTGAGTAGCCCTCAACTCCCAATTCGCTCCCTCCATGATGTGAGCTACTTGGCTCACTAGGCTCCTCTTCATGGCTTGAAGTGGAACTCTCCTCATGGTACTTGGCCAAGTTATCCCACAACTCCTTGGCATTGTTGTATTCACCTATCTTACGCAAAATATTAGTAGGTAATGAAAATTCAATTGTTTTAGTTACCTCATTGTTGATCGTGGATTGATGGACTTGTTCCTTTGTCCACTTGTTCTTCTCTAGAGGCTCTCCTTCTTTATCCATTGGAGGAGTAAACCCTTCTTGTACACAAAACCAGTTCCACATATTAGTCCTAAGAAAATACATCATCCTTACCTTCCAATATGCGAAGTTGTCATTGTAGAAGGGTGGAATGGTGATGTCTTCTCCGAATTGATCCATCTCTAGCTTTGCTCCCACGGGTGTTGATCCGATGAAGAGCGACCTCGCTCTGATACCACTTGTTAGGATCTCTTCGTACTCGGCTAGAGAGGGGGGTGTGAATAGCCGCCCCAAATTCTCGCGTTTCTTCCTACGATTAGGGTTAGCGCAGCGGAAAATACAATGTAGAAACGACAAAGAAAGAGATCAAACCTCAACGCATCGATGTAACGAGGTTCGGAGATGAAACTCCTACTCCTCGGCGTGTCCGTAAGGTGGACGAGCCCTATCAATCCGTCGGTGGATGAGTCCCCGGAAAACCGGCTAAATCAAACACTCCTTCTGGGTGGAGAAACCTCGCCACAAAGTCTCTTGCAACAGCAAGATAAGTGTACAAGAAATACAACAAGAAGCAAGAACAATAAGAATGTAAAAACACACACTATCTTGCCTTCGACTGGTTTCCGTTGACGAAGCAGCAACTTCACGGAACGATAGCAGCAGCTGACCAGCCGGGGAAGCTCACACGAAGCTTCACGAAGTAGAGAGCTCAGCAAAGCTCAAGCACAGCAAGAAGCAGGGGCAAAGAGAAGAAGAAGAAGAAGATCAACAGTAGCTTCTCAACCTCTTTTATAACCTGCGAAGAAGACAGAAGAAACTAGCCGTTGCGTCGCAACGGCTAGAACCCTGATCAGAAGGCGATCAGTAGACCTCTGCGTACCAGACTACCTGATTGGTCCACAGCCTGATCAGGGAACTTCTGATCGGTCCGGGGACCGATCAGAAAATGATCAGTAGGCTTCCTGGATGAACCTGATCGGTCCATAGACCGATCAGGGAACTTCCTGATCGGTCTGGGGACCGATCAGCCTGATCGGTCCCCTGACCGATCAGCCCCTCTCGCGCCTCGCTCCTGTTCGGCTTCTGATCGACTCCTGATCGGTCACCAGACCTATCAGAATATTCGCGGTATCACTGGATCGATCACCAGATCGATCCAGCTCATGGTTTTCGCCCAAACCAAGTTCAAACCAACATCCGGTCAATCTTGACCTGTTGGTACATCATGCTTAGCATCCGGTCAGTCCCTTGACCTGCTAAGACTCTCCACCAAGTGTCCGGTCAATCCCTTTGACCCACTTGGACTTTCCTCTTCGTGCCAAGTATCTGATCACTCCCTTGATCTACTTGGACTTCCCAACACCAGATGTCCGATCACCCTTGATCCATCTGGATTTTCCCTTGCCTGGCTTCACTCACCAGGACTTTCACCTAGCTTCACTCACTAGGGTTTTCACCTGGCTTCACTCACCAGGATTTCCAATCTGGCTTCACTCACCAGGACTTTCCAACTGCCTGCATCCCAGTGGACTTTCCCAATCAGGTCAACCACGTCAACCTAGCTTCACTAATCAATTTCACCTAGCTTCACTCACCAGATGCTGGCTTCACTCACGGGACTTCTCCCTTGCTGGCTTCACTCACCAGGACTTTTGTCCCGCTTCACTCACCGGGACTTCTCCTTGCCTGGCTTCACTCACCAGGACTTTCCACACTGCCTAACATCCCAGTTAGGACTTTCCCACTGCCTGGCTTCACTCACCAGGACTTCTCCGACTGCCTGGCTTCACTCACCAGGACTTTCCACACTGCCTAACATCCCAGTTAGGACTTTCCCACTGCCTGGCTTCACTCACCAGGACTTTCCCTCGTGCCAAGCTCCCTGCTTGGACTTCTCCGTGCCAAGTCTCCATACTTGGACTTTTCCAGTGCCAAGTCTCCATACTTGGACTTTTCCCGTGCCAAGTCTCCATACTTGGACTTTTCGCATGCCAAGCTCCCTGCTTGGACCTTTCCAGTGCCAAGTCTCCATACTTGGACTTTTCAGGTCAACCAGGTCAACCTTGACCTACGGTTACACCAATAATCTCCCAAACATCTATTCTTGTCCCATATCAAGAATAGAACTCCCTCACGAGTGTCAAACATCAACATGCAACTCAACTAGGTCAACCTTGACCTAAAGTTGCATCAACAATCTTCCCAAGTCAAACATCAAAATACAACTCGAGTCAAGTCAACTTGAGTCGGGTCAACCAGGTCAACCTTGACCTAAGGTTGCACCAACAAAAGCAATGTGTGACAGCACAAGACTAGACCGTGATTAGTTGTACCAAAAAGGAAATGAAGCAAGTGTTTGTTAGCATTCCAATGATCAATAGTAGGTTGATGGATGAATGAAGACAATTTGTTAACTGTATATACAATATCAAAACGAGTAAGATACAAATATTGAAACTGCCAATAATGGTTCAGTAGTCAGAAGCATCAGTTAATGGAGTTCTAGAATGTATTGTAAGTATTAGCTCAGTGGCATGAGGAGTAGTGATAGATTTGGCCCCAGTCATATTTGTATGAGCAAGAAGATATATTATATATCTCCATTGAGAGAGAACTAATCCAGTGGAGGTAGTGTCTCAACACCAAGAAAGTATCTCAAATCACCAAGATCTTTAATGAAAAATCTTTTGGCAAGAAGGTCAATAAAATGTTGGATGGTAGTAGCATTGTTGCCAGTAAGAATTATGTCATCAACATACACAAGGAGATAGTCTAGAAAACCATCATTGTGAAAGACAAAGAGTGATATGTCTGCACATGAGTTTTAAACCGAAAGGCTTCATGAAATTATTGTAATTTATGCTACTAGGTTCTTAGTGCTTGTTTGGGACCGTATATAGCTAATGTAACATGCATGTATGCATGGGATTATCACGATCAATAAAACCTACTAGTTGTAACATAAAAACATCTTCAAGGAGATAACTGTAGGACCGTTGGGCCGGCTAGAAGGGGGGTTAAATAGCCCTGTAAAAAAAATAAACAAAGACCCTTCCTCTAATAATTAACCTAACACTTGAAAAATAGATTAAGCAGAAAATAAAGCATAAAAACGAGGCACCGGATTTGACTTGGTTACAATCGGGGAGGTTGTTAATCTAAGGAAGATGGTCGCACTAAGAACTCCTTCAGGCGGAGAAGCCTCGTTTACAGTAGTGTAGGCACATAAAAAAAGAAGCTAATCTAAGCAGTGGAAGCACACAAGTGTTGTTACAATTTCTAAATTGATGAAAAGTTTCTGGACCAAGGCTATATTTATAGCCTTGGTCGGGACGCCCCGAAGGGGTTCCGGGAGCCCGGGGGGATAAACTTTATCCCCCAACGATCAGATCGAGTCAAATCTCGATCCTGGTCAAAAGTCTCGTCCGAGCGCCCGGAAGGGTTCTGGGCGCCGCGGAGGGCTCCGGGCGCCGCGGAGGGCTCCGGGCGCCGCGGAGGGCTCCGGGCGTCCCGGAGGGCGCCGCGGAGGGCTCCGGGCGTCCCGGAGGGCGCCGCGGAGGGCTCCGGGCGTCCCGGAGGGCGCCGCGGAGGGCTCCGGGCGTCCCGGAGGGCGCCGCGGAGGGCTCCGGGTGTCCCGGAGGGCTCCGGGTGCCCTGGAGGGCTCCGGGCGCCCCGGAGCCCAAAGTCAACAGATGTTGACTTTTTCGTCCGGGACCTCTTCTCTGGTTCAGTCCTGCCTCGGTCTAGTTCTTCTCCTCCGAATCCACTCGCTTGGGTGATCTCTGCCATCCAGAAAAGGGCTCACCCGAACCCAACTTCCGGTCTTCTCGAACGGGCTTCCCTCCGACTTCTCGTCCCTCAGAATCGCTGCGTGTTTTCTTCTCGTCCGCCGGCGTACTCATCCGCAGTCTTCGTCCCTCGGACGCACCGCGTGCCGTCCTTCTCGCTAGCTGCGTCTCTTGCTCCCCGAGCAATCTTCCGCTTCGACTTTCGTCCCTCGGAACCACCGCACGCTTCCTTCTCGTCCGTCGGTGTACTCTTCCGCAGCACCTCGTCCCTTGGACTATTGTCCTTCTCGCTAGCTGCGTCTTCCGCTCGACTACCTGTACTCCTAAGCTCCTGCACACTTAGACACAAGGTTAGAAACACACAAGACCTAACTTAACTTGTTGATCACACCAAAACAACCTTGGGGTTCCAACAATCCCCTTTTTTGGTGTGATCAACCCAAGTTAAGCTAGGGTTAACATAGACATTAAATAAAATTAAGTAAATTAACTTAATTTGTAATTTAAGTACAAAAAGATAGAAAAAAAATTAAATCTATCTACCTCCCTCTAGACTTATACTTTCCCTTCTCCCCCTTTGATCACAAAAAAATGAGGTTCCAAGAAAAACAATCTAAGGGTTAAAAATTTTGTAAATTTGAAAAAAATATTTAAAAGAAATTCTAAGTTAAAAACAATTCTAAGTAAAGTTTTGAAAATCCGACTTAGTCAATTTTCTTTTAAAAAAATTTCTAAGTAATTTTAGCATAAATTTCTAATTTTAAAAAATCTTTTAACTTAAGAAAAACATTAAAAAAAATTTCTAAGTAAAGATTTTTGAAAGAAATTTCTCTAACTTAATCATTTGAGAATTTTAAAAAAAATTCTAAGTAAAAAAAATGACTTAGCCAATTTTAAAAAAAAATTAAGTAAGTAAATTTCTAAATTGAAAAAAAAATTTGAATAACGTTTTTAAAACATTAATTAGTTCTTACATTAATGCTTTATTAGTAAGTTAATTAAACATTTATTTTAATATTTTAGCTTCCAGGTCATGGCGAGACACTAAACCTTCTTGGTTATTGGAGCAACAGCCACTTCCTTGACAAAGCCTCATAAAGAAACTCTTTGTTTAATTTTCTCACTTAAAGCGCTAATTTTAATTTTAAAATTAATTTAAGCATGACTTCGGAACCCAATATAGGTTCCAGCCTACTGAATTAACCAAAAAATTTTTAGGGACGTATTTTCTTGAAATGTTCTTAATTTGTCCCGAGTGATATTTAAAGTACTAATTTAAATTATTAAATCTTCTAAAATTGGTTTTAGATGAACATGCATAGTTTTTCAAGTTATCTACTTGAATTTTCAAATCATCATTTTCAAGTTTCAATTTTTCATTTGCTAGTTTTAATTTATCTAATTCTTCTAAGGGACAAGACTTAGCTAGAATTACCTTTAAATTTTTATTTTCACTTTCTAATTTGCAACAATCTTTTGTTAAAAGTTTAACAAACTTAAACATTTTATCGGGAGGAAGAAATCGTACCTGACTTACCTTGTCGATCTCGTTGTCTGTTTCTCCCCCTGAGCTGCTGCTTTCTTCCGACGTGTCTCCCCTTTCATCGATGCTCTCGATGCTCATTTCGAAAGAGCTTAAATCACAGTCGTCTTGATGACTCGCCATCAGTGCGAGTCCGGAGAATGTTTCGACTTCCGATTCGGACGACGTATCGTCCCACGTCGCCTTCAGGGCCTTTCGCTTTTGGATAGGCTTCTTACCCTTCTCCTTGTCTTTGTTCTTCAGCTTGGGGCAGTTGTCCTTGACATGCCCTTCTTCATCGCAGTGGAAGCAGCGGATTGTCCTTTTCTTTTTCCCCTGCGGATGGTTAGTAGATCTAGATTTACAAAGTTTCTTGAATCTTCTTATCATCATTACCATTTCCTCGTCATCGAGAGAAGATTCCGACTCAGGTTCGTCTCTCGAAGCTTTGAGGGCGACATTGTTCTTGGGCTCCTTCATTCTTGCACATCTTGACTCATGCACTTCAAATGTTGAAAAAACTTCTTCTAATGAATTTTTTTCTAAATCCTTCGAAATGTAAAAAGCATCTACTAGTGATGCCCATTTTGAATTTCTCAGAAATGAATTTAACGCGTACCTGAGTGAATCTCGGTTACTTACCTTTTCTCCGAGATTCGTGAGTCCGGTGATGATTTCTTTTATTCTGGAGTGCAGATGTGCGACTGTCTCATCTTCCCCAAGTCGCAGGCTGGTGAGCTGATTGCGAAGCAGATCTCGTCTAGCGAGCTTAGCTTCGGACGTTCCTTCGTGCAGCTCAAGGAACTTCTCCCAAAGCTCCTTTGCCGAGTTGTAGGTGCCGACATGGTTGAGTTCTTATGGCGGAAGTGCACTTAGTAGATGGAATTCTGCTTTCTTGTTTGCCACGTACTCGGCCTGCTCTTTCTTTGTCCATTGATTTTTTGCTTTGCCCTCGGGAGCTTCAAAACCGAGTTCCATTGTTAATAATAAATCGAAATCGATACCAAAAAATACCTCCATGTGCTTTTTCCAACTTGCAAAGTCCCCCTCGAATTTTGGCGGGTGGATGTTAGATCCGACCATCTCGTTGCTTCGTTCAGCGGTTAGTTCTCCTGAAGCATCTCGGCTCTGATACCATTTGTAGGACCATTGGGCCGGCTAGAAGGGGGTTGAATATCCCTGTAAAAAAAATAAACAAAGACCCTTCCTCGAACGATTAAGCTAACACTTGAAAAATAGATTAAGCAGAAAGTAAAGCATAAAAATGAGACATTGGATTTGACTTGGTTACAATCGGGGAGGTTGTTAATCTAAGGAAGATGGTCGCACTAAGAACTCCTTCAGGCAGAGAAGCCTCGTTTACAGTAGTGTAGGCATAAAAAGAAAGAAGCTAATCTAAGCAGTGTAAGCACACAAGTGTTGTTACAATTTCTGAACTGATGAAAAGCTTCTGGACCAAGGCTATATTTATAGCCTTGGTCAGGGCGCCACTAAGGGGTTCCGGGAGCCCTGGGGGGATAAACTTTATCTCCCAACGATCAGATCGAGTCAAATCTCGATCCTGGTCAAAAGTCTGGTCCAAGCGCACGGAAGGGGTCCGGGCGTACGGAAGGGTTCCGGGTGCCCCAAGGGCTCTGGGTGCCCCGGACTGCTCTGGGTGCCTTGGACTGCTCCGGGTGCCCCGGAGCCCAAAGTCAACAGATGTTGACTTTTTCGTCCGGGACCTCTTCTCTGGTTCAGTCCCGCCTCGGTCCGGTTCTTCTCCTCCGGATCCACTCGCTTGGGTGAACTCTGCCATCCTGAAAAGGGCTCACCCGAACCCAACTTCCGATATTCTCGAGCGGGCTTCCCTCCGGCTTCTCGTCCCTCGGAATCACCGCGTGTTCCCTTCTCGTCCGCCGGTGTACTCATCCGCAGTCTTCGTCCCTCGGACGCACCGCGTGCCGTCCTTCTCGCTAGCTGCGTCTCTTGCTCCCCGAGCAATCTTTCGCTCCGGCTTTCGTCCCTCGGAACCACCGAACGCTTCCTTCTCGTCTGCCGGTGTACTCTTCTGCAGCACCTCGTCCCTCGGACTACCGTCCTTCTCGCCAGCTGCGTCTTCCGCTCGACTACCTCTGCTCCTAAGCTCCTGCACACTTAGACACAAGGTTAGAAACACACAGGACCTAACTTAACTTGTTGATCACACCAAAATAATCTTGGGATTCCAACAATAACCTTGTAGAAAGTCATTGTTGACATCAAGTTGAGGAAGAGATCACCCACAACTAATATCTAGACTGAGCACCAAGTAAATACTAATAGGCTTGACAAACGAACTGAACATGTCTTGATAATCAATACCAGGATTTTGATGGAATCTGTTAGCAATGAGTCTCTCTTTGTACCTGTCAATAGTGTCATCGGGTAAATGTTCAATTTTAAAATTTCATTTACTACAAACAATTCTTTCTCGTTGAATCAGCAGTGACAAGTTCCCATGTTCCATTCTATACAACATAATCAAACTCTTCAAACATAACTTGACGTAATTTAGGATCTTTGAGACCTTGGGTCATTGACGATAGTCAATGTGATAATGTAAAGAAATGGTACAGGTAAAATTAAGTTTTTGGATGAGTTTATAGATATTATGTTTAGCTCGAGTGGTCGTTGTGTGGGTATTGGTGGGTTAGTTTAGGAGAGGGGGAGTGGGTGGGTTCTGAGGAGAGTGACAAGGGAGGGGAGGGTTGTTTTTGTATGCTAATGGCGACACCACTAGCTTGTTAAAGGCAATCAAAGGAAAGGGTATAGTCAGTGAAAGTTTGGATAAGATCAAATGGGGTTTCAGTAATTAGACATGAAATCCTATATGATGTGTGGTTGAATGAGGATGTGGAATGGTTAATGGGAGATGGACAAGAAGATGGAGCCAAGCTAGGGGGCGGTTGAGGGCATGGTGAGTGGCACATAGTGGGAAGAACTGATGTTGATGAAAATCAATTTGAAAGTGTTTCTAAACTAGGATGTTGAAGATGAGTTTGAATGGATTTGAATGGAAAGACAAATTCCACAAACTCGCCATGATGGGATATGTAGATTTTGGAAGTAGAGAATCAAGATAGAGATATGCACTTTGGGTGAGGGTGTATCCAACAAACATACAAAGGATGAATCGAAAATAGGGGCAAAGCCATCGATAGCATAAACAACATGTTGTGCTGAAAATAATGTCCACATATATCCACAATGACATGATATTATCCACTTTGGGCCTAGATCCTCATAGCTTTGCTCTTGGGCTCTCCCCAAAAGCCTCATGCCAATGGAGATACATTCATCCTTTTAACCCAATGATCTTTATCAAATCTTTCCAATGTGGGATTTTGATTGAACCCCAACAATCTTCCCCTCAAACAAAGGACCACAATTACCCTTATGGTCTGGGCCTCCCCGCGAGCATCTGGTCACCCTGATCTATTCTGGGCCTCCCCGCAAGCATCCACACTCGGTCACCTTGACCTACTCCGGTTCTCCCCGCGAGCATTCTATCATCTTGACCTGCTTCGGGCCTCCCTACGAGCATCTGGTCACCCTGACCCACTAGCCTCCCCCTGAGCATCTGGTCATCCTGACCTTCTCTAGGCCTCTCCGCAAGCATCCAGTTATCCTGACCCGCTTTGGGACCTTTCCCACAAGCATCTGATCATCCTGACCTGTTCTGAGCCTCCCCGTAAGCAATTGGATCCGGTCAATTTTGACCTTCTTCGGGCTTATCTACGAGCATCCAGTCATCCTGACTTGCTTCGGGCCTCCCTGCGAGAATCCGGTCACCCTGACCTACTTGCCTTCTTGCAAGTATCTGATCACCCTGACCTACTCCAGGTCTCCCCGCAAGCATCTGGTCACCTTAACCTACTCTGGGCTCCCCGCGAACATCCGATCACCCTGACCTACTTCAAGACTCCTCGCGAACATCCAATCACCCTGACCTACTCCAGGCCAACCCTCAACTTCATTCATGGCCACCCCACATGGTATCTGGTCTGGACCATGGCTCTGATACTATTTGTTGTGCCGAAAAGGATATCCACATATCTCAACAATGACATGATATTGTCCATTTTGGGCCTAGGCCCTCATGACTTTTCTCTTGGGCTCTCCCCAAAAGGCCTCATGCCAATGGAGATATTATGCATCTTTTTAACCCCATGATTTTTACCAAATCTTTCTAATGTGGGACTTTGATTGAACCCTAACACAACTAAAGCTACAAAGCTTTGTGTAGTTTGGTGGAAAGTGGAAAAGAGACTCACAAGAAGAGGAAAGAGAGAGTGTAGGTGTGGGCATGCGATTAATGGGATACACAATAGTGGCAAAGGAATAATTCTAGTATGTGACGCATGAGTGAAGAGAGAAATGCCCGTTTCAATGACAAGTCGATGTCGATGTTCAAAGCGACCATTATGTTTAGGTGTATGTGGGAGAGAGGTAAGATGAGAAATCAATTAAGAGATAAAAAGTGATCTAATGCTTAATATTCTCTCCCATTTCCAGAGTAAAGAATGAAATGAACAATTTAAAGTAATTTTCTACTAGTGCCTCAAAGCATGAGATTTCTTCTTTAAAAGATAATACCATGTGTAGCGTGTGAAATGATCAACAAAATAATATAATACTTAAAATTAGCAATAGAGAAAATAGGAGAGGTCGAAACATCAAAAAATATAACTTGTAGGGATGTAAATTCAGCTTGGATTAAAAAAAAAAGTTTTATAAAAAAAATCTCAAACTGAACCCGAAAATAATCAAAAAAATCCTAAATCCAAATATGAAACCAGATAATCCGACCAACTCTAATAACTTGATTAAAAATATATTTTTTACTATTTTCTAATAAGTTTTCACTTTTATCACAATATTTTATCATTGTTATACTAATCTTATAATAACATACACAAAAATATCTTAATTTTAAAAACAAAATTTTATTTAACTCAAAAAAATCCATTAAACCCTAAATTCAGGTCAATCCGTGTCAATATGAATCCAATCCGATCCTAACACAGCCTGAAAAATATCCCAACCAAAACTCAAAAATCCCCAACCAGAACCTGATATTTTTTGGGCCGACTCGGGTTGAGTTATCGAGTTGGATTCATTTTTGACTCCCCTAATAACCTATAAAAGATGAGATGAAATAAGTGTATATGTAGAAAAAGAAAGTTTTTTTTAAACTTTTATTGCTTAGGCAAGCATTGTAATGAGAGTTTTGTGACAAAGAATAAGGTAAAAAAAAAGAAGGTTGGCATAATATGTTGAAGAATAGGTGATCATGGGTGTCTTTATCTAGAGTGTTATTCAGATGACACGATCTTCATTCTGGAAAAGACAATAAGTGAAGAAGACATTTTGTATAGAAGGTTGGTCACTCATAGGTGCCATCTTTAGTATACCCATCAAAAGGGTTTCCAAGGTGCTTAGGCCCCTTCACATGAAAAAAATGTAGGTAAGAATTCAATAGAAACCTGATTATTATTACAAAATTGATATATTAAAATGAGATTCTTTTAGATGTTAAGTACACAAAGAATTTTTTATAAATTAAACATGCGAACATGAATGGGTGATTTGAGGACTCAAGCTAGCACCAATCATAACATCATCAAACCCTGCATAAGAAGTATAAAGCAACAAATTATTTAAGTTTGTGGTGACATGGTGCGATGTTCCACTATCAAGCAACCATATGGGGGTGTCAATTATCTTAGGAGATGCAAAGTTAGCACATGGTTGCCATGGTGAAGTAGGATGTGGAGTCTATGATTGTGTTGTTGTTGAAGCCAATGAGGGTTGAAAACGACAAGTCAAAAAAGAGAGCACCATTTGGCAGTGTGTCCTTGAGCACCACATCCTTAGGAATACCCAAGATATGGGCGAGGTGGAGGTCGATCATTGGGTGAGCATTGGATTGTTGTCTTTGACAGTGAACAACCATTGTGGAAGGGCACGAACAGGGAGGAGATGGCTGCCAAGATTGATTGTTGCATTGATTGATAGGATTAGCAATGGCCGGGAAAGGTGATTCCACGAGCATTAACTACATCGATGGCCGGAAAGGATTGCCATTAATTTCTTCAATGGAGATAGGTATTTCACGAGCATTAATTCCATTGATAATTTCATTGTATTCCTCCCCAAGGCCATGAAGGATCTTATCAAAGAGATATTCATCACCAATAGGTTTTTCAAGAAGTGTATTTTTGTCGACCTATTTTTTTTTATTAATTTCATATACTTAGAGATCGTCTTCGAGCCCTTAACATAATTTTTCAATTGGTCCTAGATTTGTTTGATGTTGTCATGGGATGGTTTTGCATAGGTATTAACTAAAGTGGTCCAAGCCTCTCAAGAGGTAGTAGTGTGGGCAACAAGCGGTTGGATGGATAGAGAGATTGCACCAAGTAGTGCACTGAAAAGAAGATGATCCTCGCACATCTATATTTAGTAGGCAGGATTTGCAGTCATGTTACCTATAACAGTTATAGTTGTTGCAAGACTAGGATGAGAATCATCAAGAAAACTATAGAGATCATATCCTTTTAGTAGACTTCGGATTTGGAGGCTCCACATGATATAGTTGGAGATGGTCAATTTTGTGATGTTTGTAGTGTTGATAGTAATAAAAGATTTCTCCAAGTTGGAGGCTCCACATGATATAATGATTTTGAGAGTTTTACTTCCCCTTCTTCAAAAGATTGCTCCAAGTTGAGTTATAGAGTACCAGAGAACTTATAGAGCACTTGAGCATGAACACTTGGAGCTTTGAGCATGAACAATTACCCCACAACAAGTAATTTTATCTTTTTATATTGATATCAGTTCAACTAATTTTGTCTACAAGTTGACTGATTTGGTCGTCGACCAAATAACAACTTTTGAACCTTCTTAAATCCTATCTAATTTTGTCAATTTTTAAATATCACTAGAATTAATTTTTGAATTAGTCGACTGATTAACCAAATCGAGTCACCAGTTGAATTGATTCTCTTTTGTTACTTCAGAAACAACAATAGTGGATTGATGACCCTGATTGAGTGATCAATCTAATGGATTCTCTTTTATTCGCTTCAGAAACAACAACAATCAATAACCCTAATCAATCAAATCGATTGGCTTTTATTCGCTTTCAAGATGATATTAGTCAGCTCATATCTTCAAACAGTCATATAGATTTTCTTTTGTTTGGTTCTAAAATAGAATCAATTAGACTAATATCAAAATCAGTGGATTGATATCCAAAATCAATTCAACTGATATCAAAATCAGTCAATTAATATTTAGAATCAAACTTGAAAAAAAGTTTTCCAACATACCAATTGCTTGATATTCATTTCCATTCAACTGATACCAATATCAGTCGAATGAGTTTCATACTCAATCGAATGATGGCAGTGTTCAGTTTGACCAAGTTCACCTAAGAATCTTCCATCTGCATGTCCCCATTACCTCATGCCAAATGAGCTTCTTGTGTTGAATTTTGTTTTAAAAATTCAAAGCATTTTTTGGAGTATTTTTAGTCCCACATTGCTAAGTGGAGAAGCTTGGAAGGGCTTATATAGGAAGCCCTTCCATCCTTGCTTAGCAATGATAAGAGGACCTACACGCATGCACGGGCCAAGCCCAAATCGAGTGGATTTGGGGGGTTCGAGCCGGAAATCCATAAATCGGGCGTCACGTGCGCGATTAACACGCGCAGGGGGGGTGCAAATCCCCAGCCCGTGGGCCTTGCGCTCACGGGCGGCCCGGTCTGTTTTTGCTGGTTTGGTTCAGTCTGAAGTGCCTTCAATTCCCATGGTCACGGAAGGAAGGCAGAGCGATTAGCACAACAATGTACATTAGCACCTGTATCAACTAACCATTCATTGGGTTGGTAGATCAAGATTCGGTGGCATGGTCGTAATGCACCAATCCAGAAGGATTCAACCGTCGCCAGAGTTGTTACCAATTGATCTTCACATATAAAAAGTTTAAGATCAAGACTCTGTTCTCTTCAAACCTATGTGAATAAGATTGGTGTACTTAGGTGAAAATTCAAACCGGAAGGTATTTTCAATGAAAGCTCATTGCAACCAAGCCTCAAAACATATCTTTGTTTTTGACTAAAATGATTTGAATTTGTGGGGGATTGTTGAATTTTGTTTTAAAAATTCAAAGTATTTTTTGGAGTATTTTTAGTCCCACATTGCTAAGTGGAGAAGCTTGGAAGGGCTTATATAGGAAGCCCTTCCATCCTTGCTTAGCAATGATAAGAGGACCTACACGCATGCGCGGGCCAAGCCCAAATCGAGTGGATTTGGGGGGTTCGAGCAGGAAATCCATAAATCGGGCGTCACGTGCGCGATTAACGCGCGCAGGGGGGGGTGCAAATCCCCAGCCCATGGGCCTTGCGCTCACGGGCGGCCCGGTCTGTTTTTGCTGGTTTGGTTCAGTCTGAACCAAACCAGTTTGGTTTCCGGTTCTGGACTTCGGTTTTGGTCCGCGTGAGGAAGAGAAGCAGCGCTTCGGTTCTGTCCGCGTCGCGTGAGGATGCGAAACAACGCATCCGCGCTGGAGAAGAGGTAGCAGAAGCAAAGTGTGCGTCCCTCCTCTGCACTGCTTCAAGTGTATAAATACACTTCCTCACTTCCTTCTCAATTCACTCCAGAAAGCATAGCGTTCCTTCTCCCTTGCTTTCTACTTCTTCTTCTTCTTTCTTTCTGAGGCTTGGTTCACGATCTGAGGTTGAGTCCGGGTGCGGCGCTCGTTTTGGAGTGCACCTACGAGTGACGCGAGCGGTTGTCGGATCTTGGGAGGATTTTGCCGGAGAGCCTCTGCACCGTGGGCGACAATCAATTCTCTAAAGACAGTTGGCACGTCCGACGCTTCGACCGGAGATACACAATTTCTTAACCCTTACTGTTATTAACGTTTATTGCATGCTCGTCATTTATTGGTGCAATTATAGATTACTGTATTAGCATAATTAGTTCTATTACAGTTATTACATCTTGTTCTTTGGACTTTTGACTCATCCTTACCTTTGAGCCTTCATCCTTAAATGTGCATCTTATATTGCACAAGAATTAAACCTAAGTTTTGATGTTGTCAAAGGTTTAAGTTAAGTCTTGTTGTGATCTAATAAGTTGACTAAATGTTCAGGCTGTTTACTCAACCGGAAAAGACCTAGTTGGAGGCTAGGCAGGAGAGGTCTTAGTAGATCGTGGAACCCAGGTGGAAAGACCAAGTGGGTCGAGAGGACCCGATACTTGGCAGTGAGATCATGAGGTTTAGAGGATCGAAGATCGAGAGAAAGTCTTGGTGAACCGATCAAGGCTAAGTGGAAAATCCAACAAACCTGGAGGATCAAAGTTTGACAAGTAGGTTAAGGTAAATAACTGGAGGAGCGATAGTGAGGTCGTGTTCCTGAAGGGAACAACCTAAGGTCGCTGATCCAACTGAAGAAATCAGAAATATTTCCAAGTTGAGATCAAGACTGTTCTACTATCTAATACTACTCATGCATTATATATATATATATATATATATATATATATGCTAATCTTTGTTTTGCAAGAATATACTGTTTAACTCTATTTTGCAGGTTCGACCTAATCGATCGATTGAACAGGAGGATCGGTCGACCGAATAAAGCTAACTCAGAACAGACACTAGTTCAAACTCAAGGCCAACCAGTTGTTCTTTATTCTACTCAAGGCCAACCAGTTGTTCTTCTGTGCCTTATATGTCTACTCGATCGACCTGACCGACCGGCCCTAATCCTCCGTGAGAATTCTCTTGCCGGCAGGGAGAAACACAGTGGCATCATCTTCCACCCGCTCAACACTACCAATAGACCTTACCCCGGGCGTCTCTTCTTCCTGGCCGAATTCTCCTCTCAACCGAGACTGCCAATTTCATTTCACTTGTGGTTTGCTATCCCAATAGGGATGATTTCTACTTTCCCTTCTTATGGGGTATTGAAGTTACAAGGATCATTGGCTGAGGCTTGGGCAAGCGTGAGGAGATGACTGAGGGACCTCTCTATTTTTGAACGTGATGATGAGTATGCTCAGACTACAACCATGGTAGGTTTGTGATATTACTTCTTTAAATGGGTAATATCTTTCTAATAACATTCTCAATACCATTCTTTTCATTTTTATGCCATCGGGTTAAATTTAAGCTATCTAGTGGTGGACTTAGAGAGAGATAACAAAATTATGAAGGAATGGGTGGAGGAATTGGAACTCTCTACTTCCAACACGAGCATGAAGATGGTCAAGTTGAAAAAGGAAGTAGACTATCAGGCTGGGCTACTATTAGGCATGGAGAATACGGATAACTAGCATTTTGATGCATTATTCCCGCCCTTAATTTTCATATTTTATTTCTTTCATATGATTAATTATGGATTCTTATCATGTTTATTGAGTTTGATTCATATTATGAGTTTTGTTATAATTCTTCATATTTTTATGAATTTCTATTTATAATCATGTACTTTTATTTTCTAGGGATTGAGCTCAAGTTGAACCAAATTGAATCTCAACGCTTGAGTCAAGGAGAAGTCCAATCTGAAGAAATTTGAGCCATTGGATCAAATCTAAAGGAAATTAAATAAAAGATTTAGATCTGATTAATTCTAGTCGTTCATCAAGATTTGGTTGATTCTGGTTAATCTGTGTAGATCTGGGATGATCTGAGTCGCTCATCTTGATCCAAACATCCTAACCAATCAACAGGTTCTAATTGATCTCAATCGTTCAATCATATTTGATCTCAGCCGCTCCATCAGATCTGAATTGATCAGGGCTGTCATATCGGATCTGGGAGATAAAACTCAAGAAGCACAGTGGACATCTCTTCACTGGGTTTCTAGCTAAAAAAAATGTCGCACGCCACTTCTTCTGGCTTCGTCATCCACTCCACCAAAGGGGTCGACGGTCCACCTCCACTCCACCGCCGCTGCCCGGCCATCTTCCTCTCCATCTCAATCTATGCCGCCATCCCTTCTTGGTCCCGATCTCATGCCATTCGCCGACGCCATCGACTCATACAGATGCATCTTCCCTTCGACACCCGATACCACCGCAAGCTTCCTCTTCGTGATTAGAGGAGGAGGATTAGTTTCATCCGCACCTCTGGCCACCTCTGAGCTTCTCTGATCAGCCACCATTGGCCTCAGTTCATCCTTGTTCAGATCTAGCCACCATCTACCATCTTCGAGCATCCCTCTTCAGGTTAGATGAGGGGAAACTTCTTCATCGACAGTTCCTACTTCTTCACACAGATCTGGACAACAAGCTTCTTCTTCAATGGTCGATATGTTGATTTGCGTGGTTGATTGTTTAATGTTTCTGTACTTAAGTTGTTCTCCCATGTTTTAAAGCACGTACTCGTGTTATTTTGATTCATGCGGTGTTCGACAAAATGCTTCTTCCAATAGTTTGGTTTAAATTTGCGCACTTTATTTTGGTTAATTATTGCTTGTCTTGTCTCTTTCAATTTCTATAAGTTCTGTTCTTCGTTTGGATGTAATTAGATTAGATTAGATTTGTTTAATGCTCTAGATTTCATTCAATACTTACTTTATGTTACTTTAATTTCCTTGCAATTATAGTTTAAGTTAGACTAGATTTTCATACTTGCATTGATCTTTTGTTCATTAGGTTTAGTTTCATACTTGTTTTGTTATTTCATATCATAGTTTAGAACTCAAACCAACCTCTCCATTTTTATGTTAAAAATTTAAAGCAATAATCAATCCTGAAGATATCATCCTATCATTATATTCCTTGTGAGACGACCCGAATCATTTCTATACTACTTTAGCGTAGAGGGGTTCGGTAACTTTAATTATAATTTGATAAGCTCCCATAGTACAACACTTGAGAGCTCATATCAAATTTTGGCGTCATTGCTGGGATTTGAAGTGGTATTTGATAAGTTTAGGATTACTTCTTATTTTTATACAAAAAAATTTGAAAAAAAATATTATTAAGTGTTTTAATGTTTTTATATATATATATATGTATTTGATATCATATGCTCATGTCGGTTAGTGTTTTAGTATAAGATCAGGATAATTCTCTCAGTTCAACAATAATCTCTATCTCAATAATTTGGAGGTTTCAATGAATATCATAATTTGGATATGGAGTAAGTCAGACCCATATGTACTAATTGTGATAGTCTTTCTCATCCAATTGCTATAATCGGAGTTGCAAACTCGCTTCAAATCCAGGCTCGATATTCTATTCGAGAATTTTATGCTTAATTTATTTAACTTAAAAAGGAAATATTTCAATTCTTTCCATGAATATCATGTGCTGTCTATTTAATTTGAAACATTAATTAACAACTACTCAGGCTTATGTAAAAAAATTAATTTTTTTTTTAAAATATAAAAGCAATGAAAAAGAGTTATTAACAAGCAATAAATTAAGTTTAATCATCAATTGATTCCCGATATTTTATTTTGCCCATATTCTACTAATATTTTCTAAAGATAATAATAATAATAATAATAATAATAATAATAATAATAATAATAATAATCATAAGGATTAGAGTTCGAAAATTAAGAGTATATATTTTAATTAAAAAAGAAGAAAATGTTAAAATCAAATGAATATAATCACGATCGAGTATGTCCGTATCACATTAGATGTATGAAAGAGGATATCTATTTACTAAAAGTATACGGGAATTTCACACGATATGAGCGAGAAATATATATTAGAATATCTCAATAGACGTAATAACACGATGATATATAGAACGATAACAAGCCTCGGCATCGATCGAAGCTATAGAGGCGATGGGAGTATCACAAGTGTAAATCTCGACCTCCCATTTTATTCGATACATCTCTCTATAACTCGGCTAGTATCTGGTCCACACGGTCCCGTCCATCAGCTCACACTGCACGATCAAATTCACAAACATAACATATGATGACGATTAGTAAAAGAATAACATGATCACTTGATAATATAATATATATAATGATGATGATTAGTATTATAGGTTTAGAAAATATATATAGTTATCTTAATGACCTGGAGCAATCAGTGGAGGCACTAATGGGGAATGGGAGGTGGACGCCGCAGCTGCCGGGGAGCCCGGAAAGGCGGTTGGGCTGGAGGCCGGAGATTCCAGATGCCTGTGAGCGGATGCAATTGCACGCCGCACGGCGGTCGGCGGTGGTTTGCGCGGCGCTATTCAGGCCCTTCACCCCGTTACAGCAGGCTGGAGGCAGCGCCGACACCTGACCGGTCACGTAGGGAATGCACGGCCGCAGGTCAGAGGCCACTTGGCCACAGGTGACTGCGGCGTCGGCTTGGAACCCTGCCAGGAGGGCGATGAACACGAGTACCACCACCAAGGCAAGGGATCGAGCCATCAATTAAGAACGGGAGAGGGAGTCGTCCGAGTTTGTGGTGTGGTGTGGTGTGTTGGGGAATGGGAGCAGGGAGGGTGTTTTATAGTGATAAATTGAAATAGAATGTCTTAATTGCATTAATGATATATGGAGTAGTTGGTAGTTGAGAGTAAATTCGATCGATAATAATAATGTATCCAAACTAATTATTTCCTTTATATTCCTGGGAATAGTTTTATGAATAAGTTTAATATTATTATTATTAATATAAAATATAATTAATGGATCTAATGTGTTTTTAAATGACTTACATATGAAGACATCAAATGAATAAGAGAATAAAGCCCCTAGCTCCACCAAATATATATAAGGTTCATTTAAGAGAGAGTATAATTTTTCTTAGCCTAATGGGTTTATTTTGAATCAAAGTTCAATCCACTTTAGTCTTTAGGTTAGTATGATTCACCTCGAATGAAGTTTTAGTTGACTCAATTATACACATCAAACCATATTAATCGATATATCCCTTTACAGACATCTTTATAAATTAAAAAATTAATACAACATGTCTTATTGGATTTTAATGTGAGAACTTTAAGTGCTGCTATCTAAAACTAGTATTGGCTATGTTAGTTAGATCCCTAAAATTAATCATGATGATGGTTGTTTGAACTCGTTGAATCATATTCTTATGTATATAAAGGTATTTGTTTATGGTTATTATGCTTACTTGTATTAGTGCCAAATAACTAAGTATAATAGCGTCCTTGAGTATAAGGTTCTTACCTATATCAATCGATTGGTTGAATCGATAGTAAGATGATATAGGAAACACTACTTTTAATCATTCCTAGTCAAGTATTAACATTCAGGGACAATGTTAATGCGACGAGACTAGTATGTTGGTCAACTCGATGACTTGATCTCACAAGTCATGGATATAGAGATATCAAGTTGACACATGAGTATGCATTGGAGAATGTATACTGAATGACCCGCCATGAGAAAGTATCATGGATCGTTATATGAGTGTCATATACTTTCTTATGTGACTATTAGTATGATTATTAGTCCTTGGACCTGAAGTCACCATGGTTCCCTACATAAGGAGTTACATATTTTGGCTTCGTTAAACGTCACACGTAACTGGGTGGACTATAAAGGCGATTACTGGGTATGTAACAAATTATGCGGAGGAATGTGAGTAATGTAGATGAGATCTATCCCTCTTATATGACGAGAGTGACATCATTATTCTGGATAGAGTGAGACCACTAAGTACATGACCATGCCCAAATGAGTCAATATGAGATGTTGAGCTCATTTGATTGAGTGAGTCTACTTGGGATTCAAGATTTAGATTGATTAGAGGATGACATGGTCTATGCCTCATATTGATCAATCTAGATATCAAAGATAGAAGGACACTTGTCACATATTGTGAAGAGTCACAATTAGTAGTCACAAGGTGATGTTGGATCTCAACATTCTTGTAACTTGGGTAGTAATGATGTGTTGCTAGATACCGCTCATTACTTATGCTTCTAAATGGGTTTAGGAGCATTGCCAACGTTACAAGAACCTATAGGATCACACACAAAGGGCAATTAGATGGAGATTAGGTTCATTTGATGTACCTAGAGGATTAAGTTCATATGATGAACCAAATTGGATTAAAAGTAATCCAAAATAAACTAATTGAGTTGAACTCAATTTGGTTTATGTGTTAAATGAGTCTAATTTGGACTTAGACTCATTGAGCCAATTTAATTCAATGAATAGAGATTCATTAAATTAAAATTGACTTGAACCAATGGTTAGATTTGATCAACCATGGGAGAGAAAAAGATCAAGTTTGACATGACTTAAGTAGAAAAATAAAGAGTCAAGTTTTGACTTGACTTTGACTTGACCAATGCCACATCATCAATGCTTCTTCATTTGGTCAAGTTTGACTTGACCAAATGCCACCTCATGGAGGAGATCAAGAGACTTGACTTTTGATATTCCATGGGGGTTTAGAAGCATAAAGTGGCCGACCACTTTGGTGGGGGTTACTAAGAGTGAATTGATTTTTCATTCAAGGTTTCTTCTTCCTCTCTACCTTTCTTCTCTTCCTCTCCTCCACCATTGCTGATCCTCTAAGGTTGCTAGCACATCTTTAGAGGCTCTCTCCATTGATTTGTTCATGTGGATACACATAGAGGGTTGTACACTTGACAACCTTGAGATCCGGCGAACCTTGGACGAGCGTGATTTGCGAAGGGCATTGCATCAAGGGTAAACTCTTTTCTTTGTAGATCTAGGTTAGAGAAACTCGTACATGTAGAAAAATTTTGTTTTATTACTTCGCACGGATCCGGTGGCATGAGATTCAGGGTTTCCGCAACGCAAAAAAGCGGGTTTTGCGATCCGAAAATCCCAATAGTGGTATCAGAGCCACGTGCGAAGCGTGTACGAGTTTCGTTTGTATTTTTATGAAAAATATCAGTTTTGTAACTTTCTGTAAATTTATGATTTTTATGTATTTTATGGGTATTTTTCTCGTAGAAGTGAAGCAACAAGTGTTGAACACTTATAGGCTTCGACTATCGAGAAACACCTTCCGAATCGGCAAGGTCTCGCCCAAAATGATTTGGGACAGCGGGCTAAGGCGGTGTAGGATCGCTTAGGAACACTTGCGATGGTTATATCGCAAGTAGGGGTGCTGCCCCTAACCCCGCAAGGGGCTTCGTTCCGCGATTGCGCTCGAAAATCGCTAATTGGGACCACCGGGAAGTTGCGACTCATAAAATCGTAAAAATATTAGAAAAATTACAGATATTTATGGAAATCACATAATTTAGAATTATGTATCATTTTGTGATGATCATGGCCCAAAGAACCCAATTTTATTGGAAATATGTGTTGTAATTCATAATATGGCCTGCGCGCCATTTTGTGTGTTTGTGCATGTTGTACTTGATTCGCGACCTGCGCGTCGTGCCCTTCTATTTATATTCCTGTTGTAAAATAGTTTTTAGACTCGAATGTAACTCGAGTTTCACCTTTTGTAATGTACAAAATTGGAGCGGTGGAAGGTCCACTCGAGACGGAATTACGAGAAGGGTGCGAGCAACACATGACGGTCAAAGGGAGGAGCTTGAGGAAGTTATTGACCCTAGGTTGACCAACCAATCTTCTCATTGGCTTGAGAAGATCGTAGTAGGGCCATGACTAATCACAAAATTTAATTAATTGCTTGTGTGTGTGTATGTGATGCATGCTAGATTGGTAATTAATTAGTGCCTTAACGATTAGATTAGATCTAAATCGCGTACATGATGCACCTCCACGATTAGATTAGATCTAAATCGAGTATATGATACACATCGCCGATTAGATTAGATATCAATCGCGTCAACTCGAAATGCCTATCATGCCGTGATACCCATTACTACTTCGATCACATGTTGTTGTTGAATCTGCCAAAGCAGAGCAACGCATATTATCTTGGTAGGGTGTGGAGGGACAATCTTGGTCCTTCCTATCAACGCATGGGTGAGTACAACTCAATTAGTTTGAGTAATTAGTTAACTCAATTGGATCGAGTTTAACTATAGGCATTTTCCAATAGTTGGTAGATAGGTCAAAATCACATTTATATTAATTCTTGGGCAATTTAGCCAAAGCTAACTCAAGTTTTAATATATATGCGGATATTGATCCTATAAACAAGAGTTGCATAGAGATGTAATTGGTAATTAGTTACCTACCGATCATACTAAGTCTTGGGCGATTTAGCCAAAGCTAACTCAAGGCGTAGTATGATGTGGATCTTGTCCCGTACGAATTATAGCTAGTTAGAATCTAGTAAGTGTGGTTTGACCACAACCATGACTTGATTCTACAAAAGTTCTATAATTTAATGGGAGCGTCATTTAATTAAAGGTCTAATTAGATGATTAATTGGAATATGATATTTATTTTTCTGTATTTTTCTGTTGTAGATTACCTTGTCGTCAAACACGAACTCCTTCTCCTTGCGTTCTGTCCTTGATAAGGACAAGCTCAATGGAGCTAACTTCCTGGACTGGTATAGAAATATGAGAATAGTTCTCACTCAGGAAAGAAAACTGTACGTCTTGGAGCAACCTATTCCCGAGGCACCTCCTGCCACTGCCACGCGAGCTGATCGCGATGCTTACAAGAAGCATCAAGATGACGCATTAGATGTGTCATGTCTTATGGTCGCGACCATGAACTCTGAGCTTCAGAAGCAACATGAGTTGATGGGTGCTTGTGATATGGTTGAATATCTTCGTCAACTATATCAAGGACAAGCGAGGCACGAGAGATTCGAGCTCTCTAAGGCATTGTTTCAGTGCAAGATGCAAGATGGGACTCCCGTAGACCCATATGTACTCAAAATGATTGGGTACATAGAAAACCTACAGAGGTTGAGATTCCCGCTTGGTCAAGAGCTGGCCACTGACCTGATCTTGCAATCCTTGCCAGATAGCTATAGTCAATTCGTTCTAAATTATAACATGAACGAAATTGACAAGCCACTGCCCAAGCTACTTAGCATGTTAACAACTGCTGAGCTCAACCTTAAGAAGGTTAAGCCCAATTCCATTTTGATGGTACAAAAGCATAAGGGCAAGGGCAAGCCCAAAGGTAAGGGAAAGTCCCAAGCCAACGGCAAAGGCAAGGCACTGAAACCCAAAGGAGGGGTTGCCAAGGATGCTACCTGCTTTCACTGCGGTCAGACCGGACACTGGAAGAGGAACTGCAAAGTGTACCTGGAAGATCTTAAGAAGAAGAGAAGTGAGACTTCCACTTCAGGTATATATGTTATAGAAGTCAATCTATCTATTTATTCATCATGGGTATTAGATACCGGATGTGCATCTCACATTTGTACTAATGTGCAGGCGCTGGGAAATAGCAGGGCATTGACGAAGGGCGAGGTGGACCTACGAGTAGGCAATGGAGCACGGGTTGTTGCTGTTGCTGTAGGAACTTATTCTCTATCTCTGCCCTCTGGGCTTGTACTAGAATTAGATGATTGTTGTTATGTGCCTGCTTTGACTAAGAACATTATATCAGTTTCTTGTTTAGACAAGAAAGGCTTTTCATTTATAATAAAGAACAAATATTGTTCAGTTTATTTAAATGATATGTTCTATTGTAGTGCACCTCTGATGAACGGACTCTATATTCTAGACCTTGAGAACCCTATCTATAACATAAGTACCAAGAGGTTCAAGTCAAATGACATGAACCAAACCTATATCTGGCACTGTCGCTTAGGTTATATAAATGACAAACGCTTATCCCAGCTCCATAAAGATGGTTTGCTGGACTCATTTGATTTTGAATCTTATGAGACATGCGAGTCATGCCTACTGGGTAAGATGACCAAGACTTCCTTTAGTGGATACAGCGAGAGATCGACTAATTTGTTAGGACTTATAATAGTGATGTATGTGGACCTTTCAATGTCGCTGCTTGGGATGGATATAGGTACTTCATTACATTTATTGATGATTTTAGTAGATATGGTTATGTGTATATAATGACACATAAGTCAGAATCCTTTGAAAAGTCAAGGAATTCAAGAATGAAGTACAAAACCAGCTTGGCAAGAGTATTAAGATACTTCGATCAGATCGACGTGGTGAATACCTTAGCTATGAGTTTTGTGACTATCTAGCTGAGTGTGGGATTCTATCTCAACTCACTCCTCCTGGAACACCACAGTGGAATGGTGTATCCGAAAGGAGGAATCAGACCTTATTAGATATGGTACGGTCTATGATGAGTCACACAGATCTTCCCATGTATCTTTGGAGTTATACTCTAGACACAACAGCCTTCATTCTCAACCGAGTTCCATTTAAGGCTGTAATAAAGACACCATATAGGATATGGACTGGGAGAGATGCCCAGGTGTCTTTTATGAGGATTTGGGGTTGTGAGTCTTACGTTCGACATCAAGTCTCGGACAAATTGGAACTCAAATCCGATAAGTGCTATTTTATTGGATATCCCAAGGAAACGAAGGGATATTACTTCTACATTCCCAGTCAACACAAGATAGTTGTGGCTAAGACTGGGGTATTTCTAGAAAGGGATTTTGTTTCTAGAAAGACTAGTGGGAGTACGTTCGATCTTGAAGAAGTTCAAGATATGGACCATAGCACTGAAGCCTCAATGGAAGTTGAACTGGAACCACAAAGTGTTGTGGATGATGTTGTTCCACAAGGAGTTGAGGAACAAAAACCAGTTCAAGTAGACCTACCTCTTCGCAGGTCTGATAAGGTACATCATCAGTCTGAGAGATATTCATTTCTCTTGTCTAACCATGATGACGTTGTGCTCATTGAGGATGAGCCTACCTCCTATCAGGAAGCTGTGATGAGACCAGATTTTGAGAAATGGCTAGAAGCCATGAGATCCGAGATGGAATCCATGTACACTAACCAAGTATGGACTTTGGTTGATTCACCTGAAGGGGTCAAACCCATTGGGTATAAGTGGGTCTTTAAGAGAAAGACTGACATGGATGGACTTTTTTATAAGGGTCGCTTGGTAGCTAAAGGTTTCAAGCAAATTCATGGTATTGACTATGATAAAACTTTTTCTCCAGTTGCGATGTTTAAATCCATTCGGATCATGCTTGCTATTGCAGCGTACCACGATTATGAGATCTGGTAGATGGATGTCAAAACCGCATTTCTGAATGGAAACCTACTCGAGGATGTGTACATGACACAACCTGAGGGTTTTATAGATCCACAGCATACTGGCAGAGTATGCAAGCTGCATAGGTCCATTTATGGACTAAAGTAAGCTTCTCGGTGCTGGAATCTTTGATTCGATGATGCAATCAAACAGTTTGGTTTCATCAAGAATGAAGATGAACCTTGTGTCTACAAGAAGGTTGTTGGGAACACAGTTGTCTTCCTTATATTGTATGTGGATCACATGCTACTCATTGGGAAAGATATCCCTTTACTGTAGTCTGTCAAGACTTGGCTAGGGACTTGTTTCTCAATGAAGGACTTAGGTGAAGCATCTCGCATTCTAGGCATACAGATCTATAGAGATAGATCTAAGAGATTGCTTGGCCTAAGTCAAAGTACATACATTGACAAGGTACTACTACGGTTTGTCAAACAAAACTCCAAGAAGAGATTTCTGCCGATGTCACATGGTGTGAGTCTTTCGAAGACTCAAGGTCCCTCTTCTAGAGAGGAGAGAGATCGCATGGATCAGATCCCTTATGGTTCAGTCATAGGATCTATCATATACGCCATACTATGTACTCGTCCTGATGTCTCATATGGTTTGATCATGACGAGCAGATACCAGTCAGATCCAGGTGAAAGTCATTGGATAACGGTCAAGAATATTCTTAAGTACTTGAGAAAAACTAAAGAATATTTCTTGATATATGGAGGCGATGACGAGCTAACTGTAAAGGGGTACAGTGATGCTAGCATCCAAACTGATCAGGATGATTATCGATCGCAGTCTAGGTTCGTGTTTTTCATAAATGGTGGTGTTGTGAGCTGGAAGAGTTCGAAGCAGGACACAGTCGCTGATTCTAAAACAGAGGCCGAGTATATTGCTGCATCAGAAGCAGCAAAGGAGGCAGTTTGGATCCGCAAGTTCATTACTGAACTTGGGGTGGTTCCTAGCATAGCTGATCCCATATAACTCTATTGTGACAACAATGGAGCAATAGCACAGGCTAAGGAACCTCGCTCACACCAGCGGACCAAACACATACTACGGCGCTTCCATCTCATTCGAGAGATCATCAATAGAGGAGATGTGAAGATTTGCAAAGTACCCAGTGAGGCTAACATCACAGATCCCTTAACCAAGACCTTGGCACAGAGAAAGCATGATGGTCACACTAGGTCATTAAGCCTTAGAGCCTATACTGATTGGCACTAGTGCTAGTGGGAGATTGTTAGTTAGAGCCCTAGAGCTAATCATTTGATGATTGTTGTATGGACTCGTTGTATCATATTATTATGTATATAAAGGCATTTGTTTATGGTTATGATGCTTACTTGTATTGGTGCCAAATAACTAAGTATAATAACATCCTTGAATAGAAGGTTCTTACCTATATCAATCGATTGGTTGAATTGATAGTGAGATGATATAGGGAACACTACTCTTAATCATTCCTAGTCAAGTATTAACATTCAGGGACAATGTTAATGCAACGAGACTAGCATGTAGGTCAACTCGATGACTTGATCTCACAAGTCATGGATATAGAGATATCAAGTTGACACATGGGTATGCATTGGAGAATGTATACTGAATGACCCACTATGAGAAAGTATCATGGATCGTTATATGAGTGTTATATACTTTCTTATGTGGCTATTAGTATGACTATTAGTCCTTGGACCTGAAGTCACCATGGTTCCCTACATAAGGAGTTATATACTTTGGCTTCGTCAAACGTCACCCGTAACTAGGTGGACTATAAAGGCGATTACTGGGTATGTAACAATTTATGCGGAGGGATGTGAGTGATGTAGATGAGATCTATCCCTCCTATATGACGGGAGTGACATCATTATTCTGGATAAAGTGAGACTACTAAGTGCATGGCCATGCCCAAATGAGTCAATATGAGATGTTGAACTCATTTGATTGAGTGAGTTTACTTGGGATTCAAGATTTAGATTGATTAGAGGATGACATGGTCTATGCCTCATATTGATCAATCTAGATGTCAATGATAGAAGGATACTTGTCACATATTATGAAGAGTCACAATTAGTAGTCACAAGGTGATGTTGGATCTCAACATTCTTGTAACTTGGGTAGTAATGATGTGTTGCTAGATACCGCTCATTACTTATGCTTCTAAATGGGTTTAGGAGTATTGCCAATGTTACAAGAACCTATAGGGTCACACACAAAGGGCAATTAAATGGAGATTAGGTTCATTTGATGTACCTAGAGGATTAGGTTCATATGATGAACCAAATTGAATTAAGAGTAATCCAAAATAAACTAATTGAGTTGGACTCAATTTGGTTCATGTGTTAAATGAGTCTAATTTGGACTTAGACTCATTGAGCCAATTTAATTCAATGAATAGAGATTCATTAAATTAAAATTGACTTGAACCAATGGTTAGATTTGATCAACCATGGGAGAGAAAAAGATCAAGTTTGACATGACTTAAGTAGGAAGATAAAGAGTCAAGTTTTGACTTGACTTTGACTTGACCAATGCCACATCATCAAGGCTTCTTCATTTGGTCAAGTTTGACTTGACCAAATGTCACCTCATGGAGGAGATCAAGAGACTTGACTCTTGATATTCCATGGGGGTTTAGAAGCATAAAGTGGCTAACCACTTTGGTGGGGGTTACTAGAGTGAATTGATTTTTCATTCAAGGTTTCTTCTTCCTCTCTACCTTTCTTCTCTCCCTCTCCTCTACCATTGCTGATCCTCTAAGGTTTCTAGCATATCTTTAGAGGTTCTCTCCATCGATTTGTTCGTGTGGATCACATAGAGGGTTGTACACTTGACAACCTTGAGATCCGGCGAACCTTGGACGAGCGGGATTTGCAAAGGGCATCGCATCAAGGGTAAACTCTTTTCTTTGTAGATCTAGTGTAGATCTAGGTTAGAGAAATTCATACACGTAGAAAAATTTTGTTTTATAACTTCGCACGGATCCGGTGGCATGGGATTCGGGGTTTCCGTAACGCAAAAAGCGGTTTTTGCGGCCTGAAAATCCCAATAGGCTAGGTGAGGAAAATCTTTAAAATAGTAAAAGAAAGACAAAAGTCAAATATTAGCCTTACCTAAGATTTTATGCATCAACACTACACACTAAAAAAAGATAATTTTCTAGGATGAATTCTAGGATGAATTTATAACAAATTTTCATTATAAAAAATTTTGGGACGAAAAAATTTTCGTCCAAAATTCTCACTGCCAACTTGGCGACGAATTTGGGGATGAATTTGTAGACAAAAAATAATTTTATCGCCAAATTCATCGCCAATTTTGCAACAAAACAATATTCATCACAAAATTGACACAAAATTTGGGATGAAATATGTGACAAAATTTGCAACGAATTAAAAATTCGTTGCCAATTCTATAACAAAAATAATATTCGTCATAAAATTGTCATAGCTAACTTTGCGAAAAAATAACTTTTGTGATGAATATTATTCTTGTAGCAGAATTGGTGATGAAAATAATATTTTAAAAAATTTATGATCTGCGACAAATTAATTTTCGTCTCAAATCCTTTGCTTTTTCTTCTCCCATCGCCGAACCCCCTCACCCGCACCATCCCCTTTCTCCCGACGTCGTTCCCCTCTTGCGACGCCGAGTTCTTTGGCTTCCCCAACCCGACGCCTACCTCTTCCCCTTCTCCTCCCACGCATACAAAGCCTCAAGCCCTCTCCTTTTCTTCCCGTGTTACCTTCCTCTTGCCTCTGCTGATTCCCCCTTTGATCCTTTCTCTTCCGATCCGCCGTCGTCGAACAGAGCAGCGCCGACCACCAGATCTCTCTGGCGTGTCTTGTTGTGCCCAAAGGATGTCCACATATCTCCACAATGTCATGATATTGTCGACTTTGGGCCTAGGCCCTCATGATTTTGCTCTTTGGCTCTCCTCAAAAGGCCTCATGCAAATGGAGATATCATCCATCCTTTTAATCCCATAATATTTACCAAATCTTTTCAATGCGAGACTTTGATTGAACCCCAACAATTCTCCCTTCAAATGATGCACCACAATTACTCTCATGATCCGGGCCTCCTCGCGAGTATCTTGTCACACTGACCTACTCTGGGCCTCCCCACGAGCATCCGCAGTCGGTCACCTTGACCTACTCTGGGCCTCCCCGCGAGCATTCGGTCACCTTGACCTGCTTCAAGCCTCTCTGCAAGCATTCGGTCACCCTGACCTACTCACCCCCCCGAGCATCTAATCACCTTGACCTGCTACATGCCTCCCTGTAAGAATTCAGCCATCCTGACCTGCTCTGGGCCTCCTTGCGAGTATCCGATCACCCTGACCTATTCATATCTATTGTAATATTAATTTCATATGAGATATTATATTAAATTTAAGTTAGCATTCATCAATAGCCTATTATATGTGCGCAGATGATTAAGTTTCCATGCATTTGGATCACCAAGTAAGGAACAGTAATTTAGATAATTAAAATGTGATGGACATTATTTTAATGATAAATAAAAGCATGCCATTTTTGTACTTGATCAAGATTCATCAAGTTGACCAAACTTAAGTTGACTTAAGTAGGAATTTTGATGTTGATTAATATGATAGTTGATCGAGACGTCAAGTAAGTTAAGGTCGACCAGGTATTTGATAGTCAATTAATATGTTAAGTTGATTGAGAGATGTTGGGACTTTCGGACCGCAAAAATCGCTTTTTGCGTTGCGAAAACCCCAAAGTCTTGCCACGGATCCGTGCGAAGACATATAAAATTTTTCATGTACATGTTTCCTATACTAGATCTACACTAGATCTACTAGAAAGTGAGTATACCTTTGAAGCGAAGCCCTTCGCAAATCCCGCTCGTCCAAGGTGCATCGAATTTCAAGTGTGTTCAAGTGTACACACCTCTAGAAGTGTCCACATGAACAAGAGATGGAGAGGAGACCTTAGAGTGTGCTAGCACCCCAAGGAGTCTTGGCAAGGATGAGAGGGAGAGAAGAGAAGAAGAGAGGAAGGAAGAAGATGATGCCTTGAATGCAAAATCAATTCATTCCTGGGTGGACTATAAAGGTGATTACTGGGTATGTAACAAATTATGCGGAGGGATGTGAGTGATGTCGATGGGATCTATCCCTCCTATATGACGGGAGTGACATCGTTATTCTTGATAGAGTGAGACCACCAAGTGCATGGTCATGCCCAAGTGAGTCAATATGAGATATTGAGCTCATTTGATTAGAGTGAGTCTACTTGGAGTTCAAAATTTAGATTGATTAGAGGATGACATAGTCTATGCTTCATATTGATCAATCTAGGTGTCAAGGATAGAAGGACACTTGTCATATATTGTGAAGGGTCACAATTAGTAGTCACAAGGTGATGTTGGATCTCAACATTCTTGTAACTTGGGTAGTAATGATGTGTTGCTAGATACCGCTCATTACTTATGCTTCTAAATGAGTTTAGGAGCATTGCCAACGTTACAAGAACCTATAGGGTCACACACAAAGGCAATTAGATGGAGATTAGGTTCATATGATGAACCAAATTGGAATAAGAGTAATCCAAATTAAACTAATTGAGTTGGACTCGATTTGATTCATGTGTTCAATGGATCTAATTTAGATTATGTTTCATTGAATCAATTTAATTAATGAATAGTGATTCATTATATTAAATTGATTTGAATCAAATGGTTAGATTTGATCAACCATGGGAGAGAAGTGGTCAAGTTTGACTTGACTTGAGAAGGAAGATGAAAGGTCAAGTTTGACTTGACCATTGCCACCTCATTTGTGAGTTGGCATTAAGTGGGTCAATGATGATGTTCCACATCATCAAAGATAGTACATGTGTGTGCCACCTCATGAGGGAGATCAAGAGTTGTGACTCTTGGCATTCTATGGAGTTTAAAAACCCCTCTTGAAGTGGTCGGCCACTTTAGTGGTGTTGATTGCTCTTGTGTGCTATTCAAGGCTTCATCTTCTTCCTCCTTGTTTCTTCTTCTCTCCCTCTCCTCCACCTTGGCCGAAACCTTCAAGGGTGCTAGCACACTCTAAGGTTTCTTCTCCACCTTTTGTTTGTGTGGATACACAAAGAGGGGAGTTCATTTGACACCCTTGAGATCCGGCGAACCTTGGACGAGCGGGATAAGCGAAAGGCTTCGCATCAAAGGTATAAACTCCTAAACATGTAGATCTAGAGTAGATCTAGGATTATAAAACTTGTACATGTAAAATTTTAATATTTGCACGGATCCGATGGCATGGGATTTCAGGGTTTTCGCAACGCAAAAAGTGGTTTCTGCGGCTCAAAAATCCCAACACCAATGACCTAGTGTGGTCATCATGCTTTCTCTATACCAAAGCCTTGGTCAAGGGATCAGCGACGTTAGCTTCTGTGGGTACTCTACAAATCTTCACATCTCCTCTATCGATGATCTCTCGAATGAGATGGAAGCGTCGTAGTATGTGTTTGGTCCGCTAGTGTGAGCAAGGTTCCTTAGCCTGCGTAATTGCTCCATTGTTGTCACAATAGAGCTCAATAGGATCTGCTATACTAGGAACCACCCCAAGCTTAGTAATGAACTTGCGGATCCAAACTGCCTCCTTTGCTGCTTCTGATGCAGCAATATACTCGGCCTCTGTTGTAGAATCAGCAACTGTGTCTTGCTTCGAACTCTTCCAGCTCACAACACCACCATTCAAACAAAACACGAACCCAGACTGTGATCTATAGTCATCCTAGTCAGTTTGGAAACTGGCATCACTGTAACCCTTTACAGCTAGCTCATCATCGCCTCCATATATCAAGAAATATTCTTTATTCCTTCTCAAGTACTTAAGAATATTCTTGACCGCTATCCACTGACACTCACCTGGATCTGACTGGTATCTGCTCGTCATGCTCAAGGCATACGAAACATCAGGACGAGTACATAGCATGGCGTACATAATAGATCCTATAGCTGAAGCATAAGGGATCTTATCCATGCGGTCTCTCTCCTCTCTAGAAGAGGGACTTTGAGTCTTCGAAAGACTCACACCATGTGACATCGGCAGAAATCCTTTCTTGGAATTCTGCATGGCAAACCGTAGTAATACCTTATCAACATATGTACTCTAACTTAGGCCAAGCAATCTCTAAGATCTATCTCTATAGATTTTTATGCCTAGGATGCAGGCTGCTTCACCTAAGTCCTTCATTGAGAAATAATTCCCCAGCCAAGTCTTGACAGACTGCAGCAAAGGAATGTCATTCCCAATGAGTAGTATGTCATCCACATACAATACAAGGAAGACAATTGTGTTCTCAACAATCTTCTTGTAGACACAGGGTTAATCTTCATTCTTGATGAAACCAAACTGTTTGATTGCATCATCGAATAGAAGATTCCAGCTCCGAGAAGCTTGCTTTAGTCCATAAATGGACTTATGCAGCTTGCATACTCTACCAGTATGCTGTGGATCTACAAAACCCTCAGGTTGTATCATGTACACATCCTCGAGCAAGTTTCCATTCAGAAACGCGGTTTTGACATCCATCTGTCAGATCTCATAATCGTGGTACGCTGCAATAGCAAGCATGATCCGAATGGACTTAAACATTGCTACTGGAGAAAAAGTTTCATCATAGTCAATACCATGAATTTGCTTGAAACCTTTAGCTACCAGACAACCCTTATATATAAGTTCATCCATGTCAGTCTTTCTTTTAAAGACCCACTTACACGCAATGGGTTTGACCCCTTCATGTGGATCAACCAAAGTCCATACTTGGTTGGTGTACATGGATTCCATCTTAGATCTCATAGCCTCTAGCCATTTCTCAGAATCTGGGCTCATCACAGCTTCCTGATAGGAGGTAGGCTCATTCTCAACGAGCATAACGTCATCATGGTCAGACAAGAGAAATAAGTATCTCTCAGACTGACGACGTACCCTATCAGACCTACGAAGTGGTATGTCTACTTGAACTGGTTGTTGTTCCTCAACTCCTTGTGGAACAATCTCATCATCCACAACACTTTGTGGTTCCAGTTCAACTTCCATCAAGGCTTCAGTGCTATAGTCCATAGCTTGAACTTCTTTAAGATTGAACGTACTCCCACTAATTTTTTCTAGAGACAAAGTCCCTTTCTAGAAATACCTCATTCTTAGCCACAACTACTTTGTGTTGACTAAGAATGTAGAAGTAATATCTCTTTGTTTCCTTGGGATATCCTATAAAATAGCACTTATCGGATTTAGGTCCTAGTTTGTCCGAGACTTGACATCGAACGAAAGCCTCACAACCCCAAATCCTCATAAAAGATACCTGGGCATCTCTCCCAGTCTATATCCTATATGGTATCTTTATCACAACCTTGGATGGAACACGGTTAAGTATGAAGGCTGCTGTGTCTAGAGCATAGCCCCAAAGAGATATAGGAAGATCCGTGTGACTCATCATAGACCGTACTATATCTAATAGGGTAAGATTCCTCCTTTCGGATACACCATTCCACTGTGGTGTTCTAGGAGGAGTGAGTTGGGATAGAATCTCACACTCAGCTAGATAGTCACAAAACTCATGGCTAAGGTATTCTCCACCTCTATCTGATCGAAGTATCTTAATACTCTTGTCTAGCTGGTTTTGTACTTCATTCTTAAATGCTTTGAACTTTTCAAAGGATTCTGACTTATGTGTCATCAAATACACATAACCATATCTACTGAAGTCATCAGTAAATGCAATGAAATACTTATAACCACCTCTGGCAATGACATTGAAAGGGCCACATACATCACTATGTATAAGTCCTAACAAGTCAGTCGCTCTTTCGCTGTGTCCACTAAAGGGAGTCTTGGTCATCTTGCTCAGTAGGCATGACTCGCATGTCTTATATGATACAAAATCAAATGAGTCCAGCAAACCATCTTTATGGAGCTGGGATAAGTGTTTGTCATTTATATGACCTAAGCGACAATGCCAGAGATATGTTTGGTTCATTTCATTTGATTTGAACCTTTTGGTATTTATGTTATAGATAAGGTTCTCTAAGTCTAGAATATAGAGTCCATTCATCAGAGGTGCATTACAATAGAACATATCGTTTAAATAGACGGAACGACATTTGTTCTTTATGATAAACGAAAAGCCTTTCTTGTCCAAACAAAAAACTAAAATTATGTTCTTAGTAAGAGCAGGCACATAACAGCATTCATCTAATTCTAGTACAAGCCCAGAGGGCAGAGATAGAAAGTAAGTCCCTACAGCAACAGCAGCAACTCGTGCTCCATTTCCTACTGTAGGTCCACCTCGCCCTTCATCAATGCCTGCTATTTCTCAACGCCTGCACATTAGTACAAATGTGAGAAGCACATCCAGTATCTAATACCCATGATGAAGAAATAGAGAGATTAACTTCTATAACATATATACCTGAAGTAGAAATCTCACTTCTATTCTTCTTAAGATCTTCCAGGTAAACTTTGCAGTTTCTCTTCCAGTGCCCGATCTGACCGCAATGGAAGCAAACAACATCCTTGGCAACCCCTCCTTTAGGTTTCAGTGCCTTACTTTTGCCCTTGGCTTGGAACTTTCCCTTACCTTTAGGCTTGCCCTTGCCTTTATGTTTTTGCACCATCAAAATGGAGTTAGGCTTCACCTTCTTAAGGTTAGGCTCAGCAGTTCGTAACATGCTTAGCAGTTCAGGCAGTGACTTGTCAATTTCGTTCATGTTGTAGTTCATGACAAATTGACTGTAGCTCTCTGGCAAGGATTGCAAGATCAAATCAGTGGCCAACTCTTGGCCAAGTGGGAATCCCAACCACAGTAGGTTTTCTATGTACCCAATCATCTTGAGCACATATGGTCCTACGGGAGTCCCATCTTGCATCTTGCATTGAAACAGTGCCTTGGAGATCTCGAATCTCTCGTGTCTCTCTTGTCCTTGACATAGTTGACGAAGATGTTCAACCATATCATAAGCACCCATCAACTCATGTTGCTTCTGAAGCTCATAGTTCATTGTTGCAAGCATGAGGCATGACACATCTAATGCGTCATCTTGATGCTTCTTATAAGCATCTCGGTCAGCTCGCGTGGCAGTGGCTGGAGGTGCCTCGGGAATGGGTTGCTCCAGGACGTACAGTTTTCGTTCTTGTGTGAGAACGATTCTCAGATTCCTGTACCAGTACAGGAAATTAGCTCCATTGAGCTTGTCCTTATCAAGGACAGAACACAGAGAGAAGATGTTCGTGTTTGTCGACATGGCAATCTACAATAGAAAAATGTAGAAAATTAATATTATATTCCACTAATCATTTAATTAGGCCTTTAATTAAATGATGCTCCCACTAAATTATAGATTTTTTTGTAGAATCAAGTCATGGATGTGGCCATATCACACTTACTAGATTCTAACCAATTAGCTATAATTCTTGCGGGACAAGATCCACATTATACTACGCCTTGAGTTAGCTTTGGCTAAAACGCCCAAGACTTAGTATGATCGGTAGATAACGAATTTATCAATTACATCTTTATGCAACTCTTGTTTATAGGATCAAGATCTTCATTTATATTAGAACTTGAGTTAGCTTTGGCTAAATCGCCCAAGATTTAATATAAATGTGATCTTGTCCTATTTTCCCACCGTTGGAAAAATGCCTATAGTTATACTCGATCCAATTGAGTTAACTAGTTATACTTAATCCAATTAAGTTTATACTCACCCAAGCTTTGATAGGCGGGACCAAGATTGTCCCTTCGCACCCTACCAAGATAAAATGCGTTGCTCTGCTTTGGCAGATTCAACAACAACAAATGATCGAAGTAGTGATGGGTATCAGAACTTGGTAGGCATTTCGAGTTGAGTTGATTTAGATCTAATCTAATCGTGGATTCGTATCTTATACGCATCAAGACACTAATTATCCTACTCTAGCATGCATTACATGCACACAAGCAATGAATAATTAAATTTTGATTAGGTCATGGCCCTACTACGATCTTCTCAAGCCAATGAGAAGATGGGACGGTCAACCTAGGGTCAACAACTTCTCCAAGCTCCTCCCTTTGACCACAATGTGTTGCTTGCACCCTCCTCGTCGTTCCTCCTCGAGTGGACCTTCCACCGCTCCAATTTTATACATTACAAATATGAAACTCGAGTTACATTCAAGTCTAAAACTATTTTACAATAGGAAATAAAAATGAGGGAGGTACGACACGCAGGTCGCATAATATATACAACATGCACATCACACAAAATTGCGCGCAGGGCATATTATAAATTACAACACATTTAGTCCAATCAAATTGGGGTTTTGGGCCATGACCATCACAAAATCATACATAATTCTAAATTATGTATTTTACATAAATTTCTATAATTTTACTACTATTTTTACAATTTTATGAGTTAAAATTTTTCGGCGGTCTCGTTTAGCGATTTTCGGGCGTGATCACGGGACAATGCCCCTTGCGGGGTTAGGGGCAGCACCCCTTCTCGTGAAATGAGTATCACAAGTGTCCTACTATGATCTAACAGCGCCTTAAGCCCCTGTCCCAAAACAATTTGGGCGGGACCTAGCCGTTTCGAAAAGTTTTTCTCGATAGTCGAAGCCTATAAGTGTCCTAGCACTTGTTGCTTCGCCTCTACGAGAAAAATACTCATAAAATACATAAAAATAGTAAAGTTACAGAAACTTAGAGATCTGATATTTTTCATAAAAATACAAATGAAACATGTACACGCTTCGCACGTGGCTCTGATATCACTGTTGGGACTTTCGGGCCGCAAAAACTGCTTTTTGCGTTGCGGAAACCCCGAAGTCTTGCCACGGATCCGTGTGAAGACATATAAAATTTTTCATGTACATGTTTCCTATCCTAGATCTACACTAGATCTACTAGAAAGTGAGTATACCTTTGAAGCGAAGCCCTTCGCAAATCCTGCTCGTCCAAGGTGCATCGGATCTCAAGTGTGTTCAAGTGTACACACCTCTAGAAGTGTCCACACGAACATGAGATGGAGAGGAAACCTTAGAGTGTGCTAGCACCCCAAGGAGTCTCGGAAAGGATGAGAGGGAGAGAAGAAAAGAAGAGAGGAAGGAAGAAGATGATGCCTTGAATGAAAAATCAATTCATTCTATCACTAAAAGTTGTCGGCCACTTCAATGAGGTTTGTAACCTCCATGAAATCTCAAGAGTCAAGACTCTTGGTTTCCCTCATGAAGTGGCATACCATGAAGTAACCTTGAGGATGTGGCACATCATCATTAGCCGACCCTATGCCAAGTCACAATGACATGACATTTGGTCAAGTGAAGTTCAAGTCAAACTTGACCCTTCATCTTCTCTCTCAAGTTAAGTCAAACTTGACTTAAATTCTCCCATGGTTGATAAAATCCAACCTTTGATTCAAGTCAATTTAATTTAGTGAATAGAGATCCATTAAATTAAATTGATTCAATGAGTCATAATCTAAATTAGACTCATTCAATACATGAATCAAATTGAGTCCAATTTAATTAGTCTAATTTGAATTACTCTTAATCCAATTTGGTTCATCATATAAACCTAATCCTCTTGGTTCATCATATGAACCTATTCTCCATCTAATTGCCCTTTGTGTATGACCCTAAAGGTTCTTGTAACGTTGGCAATGCTCCTAAATCCATTTAGAAGTATAAGTAATGAGTGGTATCTAGCAACACATCATTACTACCCAAGTTACAAGAATGTTGAGATCCAACATCACCTTGTGACTACTAATTGTGACCCTTCACAATATATGATAATGTCCTTCTATCCTTGACATCTAGATTGGTTAATTTGAGACATAGACCGTGTCATCCTCTAATCAATCTATATCTTGAACTCCAAGTAGACTCACTCTAATCAAATGAGCTTAATATCTCATATTGACTCATTTGGACATGGCCATGCACTTAGTGGTCTCACTCTATAAAGAATGATGATGTCACTCCCGTCATATAGGAGGAATAGATCTCATCTACATCACTCACAACCCTCCGCATAATTTGTTACATACCCAGTAATCGCCTTTATAGTCCGCCCAGTTACGGGTGACGTTTGACGAAACCAAAGTATGTAACTCCTTATGTAGGGAACCATGGTGACTTCAGGTCCAAGGACTAGTAGTCATACTAATAGCCACATGAGAAAGTATATGACACTCATATAACGATCCATGATACTTTCTCATGGCGGGTCATTCAGTATACATTCTCCAATGTATACCCATGTGTCAATTTGATATCTCTATATCCATGACTTGTGAGATCAAGTCATCGAGTTGACCTACATGTTAGTCTTGTCACATTAACATTGTCCCTGAATGTTAATACTTGACTAGGAATAATTAAGAGTAGTGTTCTCTATATCATCTCACTATCGATTCAACCAATCGATTGATATAGATAAGAACCTTCTACACAAGGACGCAATTATACTTAGTTATTTGGCACCAATACAAGTAAGTATAATAACTATAAAGAAATGTCTTTATAAAGATATAGGAATATGATACATCAAGTCCATACAACAATCATCATATGATTGGCTCTAGGGCTCTAACTAACAAGAGAAAAGTTAGGTGGATCAAAATTGATCGAATACTTGACAAAATATGAAAAGTTCAAGTAGGTCATGGGCTATAGGACATTTGTCGGTCCGAAATCCAACATGGAGTTAGCACAAGTAAAAAGTTCAAGTGCCTTATGAGTGATCAGGCATATAGCTGTCAAAAGTCAACTACATGAAGTTGGCATGAGGTGTAAAGTCTTGGCAGGTCAATATTGATCAGATGCTAGGTAACAAGGAAGTCCTAGCAGATCAAGTTGACCAAATGCTACGCAATAGGAAGTCCTAAAACCTCATGCCTTTCTTTTTTGGCTTTATCCAAAAGGCTTCATTGCCAATAGAAATATCTTATATCCTTTTAAACCTATTATCTTTTCCATATTTTTCCAATATTAGAGTTTGATTGTATTTCCAACAACATTTTCCACCAAGAAGAGATAATTCAAAGCGACAAAAGAGCAAGTAAAATAAGATTTTCATTGTAAAGCCATTTTTAGTTTCATTTGTATTTACATTCAAGTTTCTTGATGCGAAAACAATACAACAATAATAGTTGAATTGAATGACCATGCATATCAATTATCTTTTTTTTTTTCTTTAAAAACAATAATAGTTGTATCGATTCACTTTTTTTCGCTATCAAGATGATATCAGTCGACTCATATCTCTGAATAGTCGAATCAATTTTCTTCTAATCGGTTCTGAGACTGAATTAATTTGATTGATATCAAAATCAGTTGATTTATATGCAAAATCAATTCAACTAATATCAAAATCAGTTGATTGATTTATAGAATTGAACCTAAACAAAAAATTTTCATTTCTATTTGACTTTTACCAATATCACTCGAATGAGTTTCATACTTAATAGACTAATGATAGTTTTCGGTTATTCTAATGATCAAGTTTGCTAAAAAAATCTTCCATCCTCATGTCCCAATTACCTCATGTAAAATGAATATTCTATTCTCTAGACATTTGACTCATCCTTACATTCAAGTTATAAGATTTAAGAATAATTACTCATATTTTTCTTTATAAAGTAAGAAATATATTGCAGTGAAAGATAAGATATATATACAAGTATAAGATGAGTTCAGCTTGATTTCCCAATCATAAAAATAATCAATCAAATATTCAAAATATAATTAGTTGTCTGATCTATAGAATTTGTTATTATCTCAAAATATTTACAAAATCAATATAGAAAACTAAATAATTATTAATATACACAATAAATTAATTCATCTAATATACCCCCTTAAGATAGAGCTCCTATGGAGTGTCCAATCTATAAACACCCTACGTTAATATTGATGTGATCAACTAAGTTAAATTTAAGTCCTATGTTATTTTGATGCCAAAAACTTAGAAACACGAGAAGTGAAGTGGAAAACGTGACCAACGAGAAGGGTGGTACGGGAAACAAATTGACGAGCTTGTTGCATCCGAGGGACGAAAAGTTATGAAAGAGTACACTGATAGACGAAAAGGACATGCGTGGAGTATTTAAGGAACTAGAAGTCAGTGAGGAAACTGTTCAAGAAGAAGATTGGAGTTGGATTCCAGTGATCTCAACTCTGAATGACCAGAGCATCATCCAAGCGATTAGAGTTGTTCATTCTTAGATGAACAATGCTCGAGGTGCCTCCAATTGGATTAGAGATGCCCTTGCACCTCTTCTTGGAGGTGCCCTCATGCCACTTCTTGAAAGTGCCTTGATGGAGGCTAGAGACACCCTCGCACCTCTCTTGGAGACTCCATAGAGCTTCTATATAGGCACCTGCAATGAATAGTAGTCGTTGGCTGACCGTTGAAAAGTGGATAAAATCTTATCTACTTAGAGACACCCTAGATGGCTTTGATGACACCTCCAAGCAATAGTAACTTTTTCCAGGAGGCTATAAAAATACCCCTAGAACTAGGAATTAGATATTAACTCGTATATTCATTTCCTAAGTAACTCCTAAACATTCAAAGTCTATAAGAGGTTACTCCCCTTCACAAAGAAGTCTTTTTAGTGGAGCTTTTCAACTATATTAGATTAACAACAACCTAGATTTAACCAAGTAAATTTCTCAGCTTTTTTAGCTTTTAAGTTATTACTTTTATGTTAGTTGATTATTTTTAATTAATATTATATCCTTGCTCTGTTCAAAAGTAAGAGATTATTCTAACTTCTTTTTAGGGCTATTCACTTCCTCTCTAGTCGACCTCTCCTAGACCTACACAATCTTGATCTTTAAGAATTAAAAATGAGTGTGCGGAAGAGAATTGGTGAAGACATCAACTATTTGATCTTTTTAGTAGACATGGGTGATGTGTAAAGCTCCACTTTTTTACTTGATCCCTAATAAAATGATAATCAATCACAATATGCTTCATGCCTAAATGGAAGATAGGATTGGAATAAAAATTAATTACACCAATATTTTCACAATAGATAATCGGAGCAATAGGAATATGGACATCAAGTTTAGTTAAAAGAGAATAGAGCCAATGTAAATTAGCAGTTGTAGCAGCAATTGAATGATATTTAGCTTCAGTAGAGGAGCATGCAACTGTGTGTTGTTTCTTGGAGGACTATAATATAGGATTGCTACCAAGATACACATGCAATATAAGCACTAGTGGAGGTGTAGTTATTCTTATTACCGACCTAGTTAGCATTGAAAAGGAATGAAGAGAAAGCAACGTGTGATAGCACAAGGCTAGACCGTGATTAGTTGTACCAAAAAGGAAATGAAGCAAGTGTTTGTTAGCATTCCAATGATCAATAGTAGGTTGATGGATGAATGAAGACAATTTGTTAACTGTATATATAATATCAAAACGAGTAAGATACAAATATTGAAACTGCCAATAATGGTTCAGTAGTCAGAAGAATCAGTTAATGGTGTTCTAGAATGTATTGTAAGTATTAGCTCAGTGGCATGAGGAGTAGTGATAGATTTGGCCCCAGTCATATTTGTATGAGCAAGAAGATATATTATATATCTCCATTGAGAGAGAACTAATCCAGTGGAGGTAGTGTCTCAACACCAAGAAAGTATCTCAAATCACCAAGATCTTTAATGAAAAATCTTTTGGCAAGAAGGTCAATAAAATATTGGATGGTAGTAGCATTGCTGCCAGTAAGAATTATGTCATCAACATACACAAGGAGATAGACTAGAAAACCATCATTGTGAAAGACAAAGAGTGATATGTCTGCACATGAGTTTTAAACCAAAAGGCTACAAGAAATTATTGTAGTTTATGGTACTAGGTTCTTAGTGCTTGTTTGGGGACCGTATATAGCTAATGTAACATGCATGCATGCGTGGGATTATCGCGATCAATAAAACCTACTGGTTGTAACATAAAAACATCTTCAAGGAGATAACATTGTAGAAAGTCATTGTTGACATCAAGTTGAGGAAGAGACCGCCCACAACTAATTGCTAGACTGAGCACCAACTAAATACTAATAGGCTTGACAAATGGACTTAACATGTCTTGATAACCAATACCTAGATTTTGATGGAATCCGTTAGCAATGAGTCTCTCTTTGTACCTATCAATAGTGTCATCGGGTAAATGTTTAATTTTAAAATTTCATTTACAACAAACAATTATTTCTCGTTGAATCAGCAGGGACAAGTTCCCATGTTCCATTCTATACAACATAATCAAACTCTTCAAACATAACTTGACATAATTTAGTATCTTTGAGACCTTGGGTCATTGACGACGGTCAATGTGATAATGTAAAGAGATGGTACAGGTAAAATTAAGTTTTTGGATGAGTTTATAGATATTATGTTTAGCTCAAGTGGTCATTGTGTGGGTATTGGTGGGTTAGTTTAGGAGAGGGGGAGTGGGTGGGTTCTGAGGAGAGTGACAAGGGAGGGGAGGGTTGTTTTTGTATGCTAATGGCGACGCCACTAGCTTGTTAAAGGCAATCAAAGGAAAGGGTTCAGTCAGTGAAAGTTTGGATAAGATCAAATGGGGTTTCAGTAATTAGACATGAAATCCTATATGATGTGTGGTTGAATGAGGATGTGGAATGGTTAATGGGAGATGGACAAGAAGATGGAGCTTGGGAGGGAGGGGGGGGGGGCAAAGCAGTTGAGGGCATGGTGAGTGGCCCAACCTTAGTGGGAAGAACTGATGCTGATGAAAATCAAGTTGAAAGTGTTTCTAAACTAGGATGTTGAAGATGAGTTTGAATGGAAAGACAAATTCCACAAAATTGGCATGATGGGATATGTAGATTTTGGAAGTAGAGAATCAAGATAGAGATATACACTTTGGGTGAGGGTGTATCCAACAAACACACAAAGGATGGATTGAAAATAGGGACAAAGCCATCGATAGCATAAACAACCTGTTGTGCTGAAAATGATGTCCACATATATCCACAATGACATGATATTATCCACTTTGGGTCTAGATCCTCATAGCTTTGCTCTTGGGCTCTCCCCAAAAGCCTCATACCAATGGAGATACATTCATCCTTTTAACCCAATGATCTTTATCAAATCTTTCCAATGTGGGATTTTGATTGAACCCCAACAATCTTCCCCTCAAACAAAGGACCACAATTACCCTTATGGTCTGGGCCTCCCCGCGAGCATCTGGTCACCCTGATCTATTCTGGGCCTCCCCGCAAGCATCCACACTCGGTCACCTTGACCTATCCAGGTCTCCCCACGAGCAATCGATCATCTTGACCTGCTTCGGGCTTCCCTGCGAGCATTTGGTCACCCTGACCCACCAGCCTCCCTCTGAGCATCTGGTCATCCTGACCTTCTCTAGGCCTCCCCACAAGCATCTAGTTATCCTGACCCGCTTTGGGAACTTTCCCACAAGCATCTGATCATCCTGACCTGTTCTGAGCCTCCCCGTAAGCAGTTGGATCCGGTCAATTTTGACCTACTTCGGGCTTATCTGCGAGCATCCAGTCATCGTGACTTGCTTCGGGCCTCCCTGCGAGAATCTGGTCACCCTGACTTACTTACCTTCTCGCAAGTATCTGATCACCCTGACCTACTCCAGGCCTCCTCACAAGCATATGGTCACCTTAACCTACTCTGGGCTCCCCGTGAACATTCGATCACCCTGACCTACTTCAAGACTTCTCGCAAGCATCCGATCATCCTGACCTACTCCAGGCCAACCCTTAACTTCATTCAAGGCCACCCCACATGGTATCTGGTCTGGACCATGGCTCTGATACTATTTGTTGTGCCGAAAAGGATATCCACATATCTCAACAATGACATGATATTGTCCATTTTGGGCCTAAGCCCTCATGACTTTGCTCTTGGGCTCTCCCCAAAAAGCCTCATGCTAATGGAGATATCATGCATCTTTTTAACCTCGTGATTTTTACCAAATCTTTCTAATGTGGGACTTTGATTGAACTCTAACACAACCAAAGTTACAAGGCTTTGTGTAGTTTGGTGGAGAGTGGAAAAGAGACTCACAAGAAGAGGAAAGAGAGAGTGTAGGTGTGGACATGCGATTAATGGGATACAAAATAGTGGCAAAGGAATAATTCTAGTATGTGACACATGAGTGAAGAGAGAAATGTCCATTTTAATGATAAGTCGATGTCGATGATCAAAGCGACCATTATGTTTAGGTGTATGTGGGAGAGAGGTAAGATGAGAAATCAATTAAGAGATAAAAAGTGATCTAATGTTTAATATTCTCTCCCATTTTCAGAGTAAAGAATGACAATGAACAATTTAAAGTAATTTTCTACTAGTGCCTCAAAGCATGAGATTTCTTCTTTAAGGGATAATACCATGTGTAGCGTGTGAAATGATCAATGAAATAATATAATACTTAAAATTAGCAACAGAGAAAATAGGAGACGTCGAAACATCAAAAAATATAACTTGTAGGGATGTAAATTCGGCTTGAATTAAAAATAAGATTTTATAAAAAAAATCTCAACCTGAACCCGAAAATAATCAAAAAAATCCTAAATCCAAATCTGAACCCAGATAATCTGACCAACTCTAATAACTCGATTAAATTTTTTTTTTTTTACTATTTTCTAATAAGTTTTCACTTTTATCACAATATTTTATCATTGTTATACTTATCTTATAATAATATACACAAAATATCTTAATTTTAAAAACAAAATTTTATTAAACTCTAAAAAAACCATTAAACCCTAAATTCAGGTCAATCCGTGTCAATATGAATCCAATCCAATCCTAACACAACTTGAAAAATATCCCAACCAAAACTCAAAAATCCCTAACCAGAACCTGATATTTTTTGGGCCGACTCGAGTCTAGTTGTCGAGTCGGATTCATTTTTGACACCCCTAATAACCTATAAAAGATGAGATGAAACAATTGTATATGTAGAAAAAGAAAGTTTTCTTTTAACTTTTATTGCTTAGGCAAGCATTGTAATGAGGGTTTTGTGACAAAGAATAAGGTAAAAAAAAAGGTTGGCATAATATGTTGAAGAATAGGTGATCATGGGTGTCTTTATCTAGAGTGTCATTCAGACGACACGGTCTTCATTCTGGAAAAGACAATAAGTGAAGAAGACATTTTGTATAGAAGGTTGGTCACTCATAGGTGTCGTTTTTAGTATACCCATCAAAAGGGTTTCCAAGGTGCTTAGGCCCCTTCACATAAAAAAATGTAGGTAAGAATTCAATAGAAACATGATTATTATTACAAAATTGATATATTAAAATGAGATTCTTTTAGATGGTAAGTACACAAAGAATTTTTTATAAATTAAAAATGCGAACATGAATGGGTGATTTGAGGACTCAAGCTAGCACCAATCATAACATCATCAAACCCTGCATAAGAAGTATAAAGCAACAAATTATTTAAGTTTGTGGTGACATGATGCGATGTTCCACTATCAAGCAACCGTGTGGGGGTGTCAATTATCTTAAGAGATGCAAAGTTAGCACATGGTTGCCATGGTGAAGTAGGATGTGGAGTCTATGATTGTGTTGTTGTTGAAGCCAATGAGGGTTGAAAACGACAAGTCAAAAAAGAGAGCACCATTTGGCAGTGTGTCCTTGAGCACCACATCCTTAGGAATACCCAAGATATGGGCGAGGTGGAGATCGATCATTGGGTGAGCATTGGATTATTGTCTTTGACAGTGAACAACCATTGTGAAAGGGCGCCAACAGGGAGGAGATGGCCACCATGATTGATTGTTGCATTGATTGATAGGATTAGCAATGGTCGGGAAAGGTGATTCCACGAGCATTAACTACATCGATGGCCGGAAAGGATTGCCATTAATTTCTTCAATGGAGATAGGTATTTCATGAGCATTAATTGCATTGATAATTTCATTGTATTCCTCCCCAAGGCCATCAAGGATCTTATCAAAGAGATATTCATCACCAACAGGTTTTTCAAGAAGTGCATTTTTGTCGACCTATTTTTTTTTATGAATTTCATATACTTAGAGATCGTCTTGGAGGCCTTAACATACTTTTTCAATTGGTCCTCGATTTGTTTGATGTTGTCATGGGATGGTTTTGCATAGGTATTAACCAAAGTGGTCCAAGCCTCTCAAGAGGTAGTAGTGTGGGCAACAAGAGGTTGGATGGATAGAGAGACTGCACCAAGTAGTGCACTAAAAAGAAGATGATCCTCGCACATCTATATTTAGTAGGCAGGATTTGTAGTCATGTTACCGATAACAGTTATAGTTGTTGCAAGACTAGGATGAGAACCATCAAGAAAACTATAGAGATCATATCCTTTTAGTAGACTTCGGATTTGGAGGCTCCACATGATATAGTTGGAGATGGTCAATTTTGTGATGTTTGTAGTGTTGATAGTAATAAGATGATTATTTCATTATTGAGTATTTTAAATGGTGGTATGAGCAATAGAAGATGTAGAGATGTCTTCGAAAGCCATTATGATTGTAGAAAATGTAAAGAGTTTTAAGAGAGGGAAAGACACAGGTTCAGAGTCGTGCTTTGATACCATATAAGATTTAAGAATAATGACTCATATTTTCTTCATAAACATAAGATATATATACAAGTACAAGATGAGATCAGGTTAATTTCCCAATCATAGTAAATAATTAATCAAATATTCAAAATGTAATTAGTTGCCTAATCTATGATTTGTTGTTATCTCAAAATATTTACAAACCCAATATAGGAGACTAAATAGTTATTAATATACATAATAAATTAATTCTCTAAATATGAGTCTTCATCCACTAGCGCATCTGATCCTATGATCCGCTCAGGTTTATCATCTCTTGCCAAGAATTTGGTCCTCAATCTTTTTGAACTTCACTTGTCATGCATCTGATCTGCTCAGGTTCTCAAAGACAATAACAATAATTAGGATTTAGAAACTCACATATGAAGAATATAACAGTTGGACAAAATGTGTCTTGCAAGGCATAGTCATAAGAAGTTAAGCACACAATAGGTTCAATGTCAATATATAAAGTATTAGGTGATCACACAATAATACATCAATCAATTCATGTAGCACATAGTCTAATTCCATAGTCAGAGGATCAACATTGCTAGTCTCACCCCTGATAGGAGGAGGTAGTGGAGGAGAATGGTCTGACATCCATGAATGAACTATCTGGGTTAGGGAGGCAATGGAGCTCTGAATGGAATCAAGACAACTACCGATCTATAGATGAAACTCTTCAATCCAAGTGTCAAGAGACTCAATGGCTGCCTCCAAGCAACCATCTTGATCCTTCGTGGAATCATCATCATCAGTGGCCTCCCGTGCTAGAAAACCATGTATGCCCTCTTCACCCTCACCACCAAGCTCATCGACATGATCATCATTGTCGAGTTCCCATACCATAGTCTAGAAGCCCTCCTTCATCTCATCCAAAGAAAAGTTACATATTTTAATCTGATTATACTCAGTTAAAGGTTTTATGTTTGCTCTATCCATAGTAACATCAATGCCAAAATATGCAAGTCATTCCTAGCTTGATGGTAAAGTACTTGAACATATTGTATATGCAAGTACCCTGAGTTGGTTTTGATGAGATCAACTAGATTAAGTTTGGCTTTGTGTATTTGATGCCTTGTGTCTAAGTGTACTGGGACTTAGAAACATAGGAAGTTGATAGAAAGATGTAGGGAGTGAGAAGGATGATATGAAAAGTGAGTTGACGGACTTAGTGCATTCGAGGGACGAGAAGCTATGGAAGAGTACACCAGTTAATGAGAAGGATGTGCGTGGTGCTTCGAAGGGATGAGAAGTTATAGTGAAAGACTGCTTGAGGAGAAGGCCAGAGTTGGATTAGGATGAGCTCAATTGTCACGCCCCGGAGGAGTCTCTGTCCGAAGAAATTTCGGCAGCATCTCCCCTGTACGGCGGACAATCTGAAACTTTTCTACAAGCACTATACACCTCAGCCACATGCGGCTGGAATAATAACACAAATTAAAACAAACATCACGCAGTTTATAAAGATATTCAGCTTCTGGCTGTCACAACTACGCAGTTAATAATAGTAATCAATAACAATAAGACTCTGACTCGAAATCCACCCTATTCCACTACACTCGTAAAGCTCAAATCCAACGAACTCACCTCTTCTGCCGTCCAGACAGGCACGTAGTAGAATGAAATCCAATATCATATCAAAAATCCATCAAAAGGTATCCCTCCATACAATATCCATAGGAAAAATCCAAAGACAATACTAAAACAAAGTCTGATATAGAAAAAGGCCAAATAAAAACAAATAACGAACTAGTAGAGAACTGGCTCTACGTGTAGATGGGGGGCCAGCGACTGGAACTGCTCCGGACAACTTCAACCTGAAAATATCAACAATGGAGGCGGGGTGAGTCCAACACTCAGCAGGTACAACTGATATGCATAATAAAATAAATAACAGACAACACTAATCATGCGTACAGTCTCCTGAATACGAGAAGGAATAAATGCAACTGAAACGAAATCAGGAGATAACTGTACTAACCGGAATCAAGGTACAAAGGTAACAGGTCGTTAGACCGAAGAAATCATAATCCTGTATGCATGTCAATCAAATGCATCCATACAAATGCAGCATATAAGTGCAGCAATCACAACAATAAAATGCAATAAATGCATATGGTGACCGTGCACTCGGACATCACTGCTCCTGACAGTGACTGAGTGGACGGAATGCTATCGGAGTACTCCTGTTCTCTGGCCCCAAATCATAAATGGGGTAGCTCAATGCTCTCATCTCCCGGTACACAATGACGGGGAGGAAAAATCTCTGCCGGCTACCATGCTGAGTCTCCTGACCAACGGAGCCAAACAGAGTCCACCATCTGCCGGCTACCACGCTGCTACACTAAATGCCAACGGAGCCAAACAGAGCGGAACTGACTGCCGGCTACCACGCTGAGTCCTCAGACCAACGGAGCCAAACAGCAGAACCGCCACACACCTGTCTGATATACCACTAATCCATGGGTGGTGGTGTGTGCAGTACATGTAACTAGCGATGTGCTCAACCATAGTGGAGCCGACAATCGCACAGCATGCAAACATGATGCATGATACTAAGCATGACAATCTCATGAATAGCATAGCAAGATCCATACATAAATAAAAGGTGTACCACAAGTCAATGTATCGGATGGAAGGTACACAAACAGATAGGGTATCATATAAACCCTAGGTCCTGAACATGATGTATCACATGGTTGGGTCACTACCGAAAGCATGTATGGTCAGATAAATAATAACATGCAGTGCATAATAAATAAACAAACAACATGTAACAGATCATGTAGTGACCAACCGAATCAAATGGAAAACACAATTCTTGCTATATGTTAAACACTTTATTATGCATATCAAAAGACATAAGTCAAAGTACCCGCCTCCGAAAATAGAAAGGTCCAATCTGACTCCGAGATACTCGTCTCGCATCAAGGTCCTGTATATTAAACATAAGGTCTAGTTTAGCTAATTCTATCATACAACAATTAGCCAAACTAAATTCTAATCCAATTATTCAATTAGGGTTAACTTCGTTACCCTTAACCCTTCTACCATTCAATTGATCAAGGTCTATACATATATATCCGGCCTAACATAATAAATTCGAATCCAATTTCATTTCCTAACCTTTAAATCTGTATACGCTACAACAAGATCAAATTCCTAAATTCCTAAAATCAATACCTCACCTGCTGGAAATTCACCTCGCTGCTCGGATCAAGAAAAGACCAACAATTCATCACTACCAGATTGAGATTCAACATTGGTTACCCCTGGTGAGCAAGAGACAAAATGCTCAGTCACTCAACATCCATATAGAACATGAAATTAATCTAGTACCTACCAAACCTTACCAAAACCAAATTCGTAAGCTCCTTTCCAATGCTACTGTGGTGATGAACCAAAGCAACGAGCAACGGCGAGAGAAAACCAACTGGTGCTGTGATCAAGTGGACCCAAAAATCTAGGGCACGTGAGTTCGGCGGTTACTGGGAGGGACTCGGGCTGCCGACGGTGGTGCTCGGGTCAAGAGTCGGCGGTAGTCTGAGGGCTCTCGGTGGCTGGCGGTTAGGGCACAGGGAGTTAGCCGGCGACGAGAGCTCGGGTGGCTAGCGACCGGCCGCGACGCTGTGGCGTCGGAAATGGGGCGTCGACGCTAGGGCACAGCGCACAGAAGAGGGGCTGGCGGCGCCACTGGGACCTCCACGGCGAGGGCACGGGGTGGCCGGCGGTGGCGTCGGGCTGAGGAGAGGGAGGTAGTGGGGTTTGCGGCGCCGGTTAGGGCCAAGGATCGGGCGCAAGGGGGGAAGGAAGGCGCGGGCGTGGGTTTCGGCAGGGGAGAAAAACAAACGAAGAAATAATAAAAAGAAAAAGAAACGGAAAAAGGAATTGTAAATATAAACATTTCCTCGCTTAAATGGGAAATCTAAACAGGCTTTCCCAGATCCCCTTTTTATCCCTGTTAACTCGTCCGTACGAGCTCCGAAAAATTCCCGAAAAAATCTCCAAAATTTCTGGAAAATTCCCTTATTAATATTCGCCTATTTTCCGGTATTTTACATTCTCCCCCACTAATAAAAATTTGGTCCCCAAATTTCGTTATCTACCATCAGCAAGTACTAACAACAGATATAAAGTATAAATGCTGAACGGTAAATTAAATCACATACCTCAAGTGAAAAGATGGGGATATCGAGCTCGGATAGTATCCTCGATCTCCCAAGTAGTCTCCTCGTTCGAATGATGCTGCCATCCGACTTTAACCAGCCGGATAGTCTTGTTCCGCAACTGACGCTCTTTCCGGTCCAGAATCCGTACCGAAATCTCCTCATAAGTTACGTCAGGCTGAACGGGAACTGAGATATCTGTCAGCACATGTGTCGGGTCAGGTACGTATCTCCTCAGCATAGATACGTGGAATACATCGTGGACGCCTGCCAAAGACGGCGATAGTGCCAATCGGTAAGCTACCGCTCTAATCCTTTCCGAGATGTGGAAAAGTCCAATATATCGCGGAGCTAGCTTACCTTTGAGGCCAATCTCTTCACTCCTTTCGTGAGTGAAACTCGCAAAAATACATGGTCGTAAATGGAGAACTCTATGAGTCTACGACTCCGGCCAGTATAACACTTCCAGCAGTCTTATGCCTCTGCCATCCTCTGTCCGATAGTAAGGACCACTCTGCCTCGCTGAGCTCTATGAGGTCCCAACAACTGGGCCTCTCGGATTCTCATCCTGATCGACGACTGAGCAACTATGGTAACAAGAATACCCTGCTCTGTCTGTCCCTGCTCCTCAATGTCTAACTCAGAGAAATCCTGAATTAAATCTATGACCACAACTCGGTGGCAAGCTAAAGTCCCTCTGGACCTCTAGCTAAGTGCATCGGTAACCACATTAGCTTTTCCCAGGTGATAGCTAATGGTACAATCATAATACTTCAGGAACTCCATCTATCTCCTCGGTCGAAGATTAAGTTCCTTCTGAGTGAATAGATATTTGAGACTCCGATGGTCAGTGAAAATCTCAATGTAATATCATACAGGTAATGCCACCAAATCTTCAGGGCAAAAATAATAGCGGCAAACTCCATATCATGAACTGTGTATTTCTTCTCATGCTCCTTCAACTATCGAGAAACATATGAGAATACTCTACCGTGCTGCATCAGAACAGCACTCATACCTTGTAGAGACGCGTCGGTGTAGAGGACAAATCCGTCCTCTCTAGAAGGTAAAAAAACCAAAAAAATCAAGCTGACACTAGTCTCTGCTTCAGCTCCTAGAAGCTGGTCTTGCAATCCTCAGTCCAAGTAAACTTCACGCCTTTCATGGTCAAGCGTGTAAGTAGCATAGCAATCCGTGATAAACCCTCAACGTATCTCCGGAGATATCGAGTCAAACATAGGAAGTTGCGAGCTTCTTCTATAGACTCCGTCTACTCCCAACGGTAACAACCTCGATCTCCTGTGGAACCATGGTATACTCCTACTGGTGACCGTGTGTCTCAAACATCTCACAGAAGACAACCAAAATACGTACTACTGATCTTCACATCTAGACGTTTCTATCTAAACATCTCTAGAACTATGCAAAGATGATGTGCGTGACTCACCGCCGATCCGATATAGATCACAACATCGTCAACAAAGACAATGAAAACCGATCCAAACATCCTCGACATACCAGAATCATCAAGTCCTTGATAACATCTAAGGCACTGTAAGCCCATATGGCAAAAACAAAGACACATAATATTCGTATCACAGACATTCATATCCATAAGGTCTCAGATAATAAATCAAAAATCTTATCATCAACAACATAAATCACCAAGAATAAATCCTCCAGTATGAGAGCAACGCTCCATCACAGGAAATATCACATATGTGGGAGCAACACTCCACCACAAATAATCTGAAATATGTATCTGCAATAAATATAGGAGCAATGCTCCATCACAAGCCAACAATAATATGTGGGAGCTCCGCTCCACCACAAACGATCCATAAATGTCCAAGGCACTTAATTATCCAACTAGAGGTTGCACTAGATCACTAAACCACATATCGGCAGCCAAAGGTATAACAATCCAGCAATCAAATCAAACCCATCGTCAAATATATCAACATCGTAGTGAGTCACCCACTGATAAGAAAATGGGTTGACAGGATAATCCAACAAATGACATAATGCAGACACTCTACATCCTGCATTCAGCATAAGTGGAATCATCATGCTGCTACCAATATATACCTGACACACGTGCTCACACAACATATGTATGATCGACATAATCCTCCAATTAGTACACACCAAACATACTCACAACATAGGTATAAATCATCGTGATATCTCCAACAATGCATATCGAACCCATGTGCAAAATCAACATAGGTAAAATCAACAATACACCTCAAACAACACTCACATAACATATAGTATAACCAACATATACTTCCAATAAAACATATTAAACCCAGGTGCATTCATAATCAAACATAATCAAAAAGATACCCCAGATACCACACCAAACACATATGTACATATCACAACTCAGATTAAATCGACAAAATGCCTCCATCAAAACACCACCGATGTACTTATACTACAACTCGGATTTAATCGACAAGATATCTTCAATAATACATCCAGATACATACACCGAACTACATATCTATGATCTACAAGGAACCTTCAAACCATATCAGAACATGGATACATATACTACTTGCAAATGGACAGTCTACCATAGGACTCCTACAACACATAACAATCATAATATACATGCAACATAGACATGCAAAATCAGCATACTAGCTCAACCAAAGAGACCAACCTTATGCTACCAACACTCATGGGTTACGGGTATATCTAAACAAAATTTATGCATATATATCAAGCATGAATACATCAATCAAAAGCAACCCAAAATAAAGCAGTCTAATCATCCAGTAACAACCCTGCTCTAGGTTCAAAGGAACTAATATCGGACAAGAAAGATATACACACCATGGTATAACATTGCAAGTCAATGTCATACACTACCAAGACCATATCTAATGGGGAAAATTTTATCATCATAAATCCAAATGTACTCTCCCAGTATACACTAGTAACGATTGTATCCCATAAGTGTTAAGCAATTAGCTCTACACTTCCTTACATCAGCAGGGTCATATATCCCAATGCACCCTCTAAGTTATCCCACCAGGTATATACAGTCCACGGTCAAAGTCTTCATGGAATATGATACATCGATCCTCTATAACCTATCCAAGCCGTCAGTGATATATGGCTAAATCAGTCCTTTCCACGTCAGTACAAAGCATGTACTCAAATGTGCTTTAGATACATAACTAAGCACAAATATCCTAAAGGTTCGAACCTGTAAAAATAGAGTATGGCAATCCTCTACTGATCAACCAACAAAACTAAATCATTCATCTACTAACTAATCAAGAATACCTTAATCCTCCACAAGCAACTAAGGTATATCAAACCACAACTACCCAACTCGACAAACATAAATCAGTCTTCTACTGACCGATTTAACAAGAGTAAATCAATATTTACTGATGAAAATTAACTAAGATAAAATGGTATACAACATTGTCAAATAACTAAATCAGTTCATGGGTCAATTCAACACTAATTACATCAAAACACCCTCATTTTTTTTTATCCTCAAAATATCAGCCCAAACGATATCAGGTGAATAAGTCTCTACTCCACATAAGAGCATATTAACATTCAAAACATCGATCATTATTTATCCACATAGTCCAATATCAGAGGAAGCATATATCAATTTTTATCATCCTGTTAACTAACCACAACTAACCAGATTCATTAAAATTTCATGGGCACACTCAACTGTAAACTCTCTAGCACCCAATTTATAATCTGAGCACCAACTATAATCATCAAACCTGTAAATATCAAACATAACACTCATTATGTCACCATCAACGACATCCCAAATATAAATCATCAAAATAGTTATCCCCTAATAGATCATCAAAACAAATATCTAGTAATTGATCATCAGACAATTACATAACATTTATCCTCATAAATCATTAGAAATCAACATATCACAATACCTTATCTCACAATATCCCTCAACCTCAAACCATTCTCAACAATGATCAAACATGATAACCCCCAATGACCAATTCCCATCATATCGGGTACCCTAATATCCAAAAGGTATGAGTATAAAAACTCTACTGGCTAAGTCAATAGGAGTCTGTAGGTATCATCCACTACGCAGCTAACAATAGCAGAGGCTGGTATGTGCCTCCATCTCCTACGAGTAGTAACATAAGCTAAAACTACTGATGATATGATAAGAAAAATCACTAGAGACTATAATCCTTGATCTCTATTAGAGTCGACCAAGATCAGTGGCTAACCCATCACATGTAATATGGCTACAACAACCAGACAGGTAATAAAGATAATGTGCTAATAGATGTCCTAACTATCATAAAATAAACATCATACCTATTTGCCGTCTGGAGATGTTCCATCGCTGTCCAGTCCCCAACTTCTGACCTCAAAATTCCGAACGAGAAAATAGCCGAAAATCCATATAAATCCGAAACGGAAGTCCAAAATATATACATAATGAAAAATCTGTGCAATCCAAATAACTACCCAGTTTGCCTCGCAAACTTGGGCTAATCCAATAATCCAGAATATCAAAAGCAGGTATCATAACCCACTCCGATACCAATAAATTGGTATCAGCCAAATCTAAAAAATCTGTAACACGAAAATCAAACAAGTATCGTCAAACTTTGGCGCTCTAATACCAAGTAAATAAATTGATATCAGGTTATCCCAAACATCAAAAATACGAAAACAAAAGATCGTATACCTGTGCTCTGATACCACTAAATTGTCACACCCCGGAGGAGTCTCTGTCCGAAAAATTTCGGCAGCATCTCCCCTGTACGGCGGACAATCTGAAACTTTTCTACAAGCACTATACACCTCAGCCACATGCGGCTGGAATAATAACACAAATTAAAACAAACACCACGCAGTTTATAAAGATATTCAGCCTCTGGCTGTCACAACCACGCAGTTAATAATAGTAATCAAAAACAATAGGACTCTGACTCGAAATCCACCCTATTCCACTACACTCGTAAAGCTCAAATCCAACGAACTCACCTCTTCTGCCGTCCAGACAGGCACGTAGTAGAATGAAATCCAATATCATATCAAAAATCCATCAAAAGGTATCCCTCCATACAATATCCATAGGAAAAATCCAAAGACAATACTAAAACAAAGTCTGATATAGAAAAAGGCCAAATAAAAACAAATAACGAACTAGTCGAGAACTGGCTCTACGTGCAGATGGGGGGCCAGCGACTGGAACTGCTCCGGACAGCTTCAACCTGAAAATATCAACAATGGAGGCGGGGTGAGTCCAACACTCAGCAGGTACAATTGATATGCATAATAAAACAAATAACAGACAACACTAATCATGCGTACAGTCTCCTGAATACGAGAAGGAATAAATGCAACTGAAACGAAATCAGGAGATAACTGTACTAACCGGAATCAAGGTACAATGGTAACAGGTCGTCAGACCGAAGAAATCATAATCTTGTATGCATGTCAATCAAATGCATCCATACAAATGCAGCATATAAGTGCAGCAATCACAACAATAAAATGCAATAAATGCATATGGTGACCGTGCACTCGGACATCACTGCTCCTGACAGTAACTGAGTGGACGGAATGCTATCGGAGTACTCCTGTCCTCTGGCCCCAAATCATAAATGGGGGAGCTCAATGCTCTCATCTCCCGGTACACAATGACGGGGAGGAAAAATCTCTGCCGGCTACCACGCTGAGTCTCCTGACCAACGGAGCCAAACAGAGTCCACCATCTGCCGGCTACCACGCTGCTACACTAAATGCCAACGGAGCCAAACAGAGCGGAATTGACTGCCGGCTACCACGCTGAGTCCTCAGACCAACAGAGCCAAACAGCAGAACCGCCACACACCTGTCTGATATACCACTAATCCATGGGTGGTGGTGTGTGCAGTACATGTAACTGGCGATGGGCTCAACCATAGTGGAGCCGACAATCGCACAGCATGCAAACATGATGCATGATACTAAGCATGACAATCTCATGAATAGCATAGCAAGATCCATACATAAATAAAAGGTGTACCACAAGTCAATGTATCGGATGGAAGGTACACAAACAGATAGGGTATCATATAAACCCTAGGTCCTGAACATGATGTATCACATGGTTGGGTCACTACCAAAAGCATGTATGGTCAGATAAATAATAACATGCAGTGCATAATAAATAAACAAACAACATGTAACAGATCATGTAGTGACCAACCGAATCAAATGGAAAACACAATTCTTGCTATATGTTAAACACTTTATTATGCATATCAAAAGACATAAGTCAAAGTACCCGCCTCCGAAAATAGAAAGGTCCAATCTGACTCTGAGATACTTGTCTCGCGTCAAGGTCCTGTATATTAAACATAAGGTCTAGTTTAGCTAATTCTATTATACAACAATTAGCCAAACTAAATTCTAATCCAATTAATCAATTAGGGTTAACTTCGTTACCCTTAACCCTTCTACCATTCAATTGATCAAGGTCTATACATATATATCCGGCCTAACATAATAAATTCGAATCCAATTTCATTTCCTAACCTTTAAATCTGTATACGCTACAACAAGATCAAATTCCTAAATTCCTAAAATCAATACCTCACCTGCTGTAAATTCACCTCGCTGCTCGGATCAAGAAAAGACCAACAATTCACCACTACCAGATTGAGATTCAACATTGGTTACCCCTGGTGAGCAAGAGACAAAATGCTCAGTCACTCAACATCCATATAGAACATGAAATTAATCTAGTACCTACCAAACCTTACCAAAACCAAATTCGTAAGCTCCTTTCCAACGCTACTGTAGTGATGAACCAAAGCAACGAGCAACGGCGAGAGAAAACCAACTGGTGCTGTGATCAAGTGGACCCAAAAATCTAGGGCACGTGAGTTCGGCGGCTGCTGGGAGGGACTCGGGCTGCCGACGGTGGTGCTCGGGTCAAGAGTCGGCGGTAGTCTGAGGGCTCTCGGTGGCTGGCGGTTAGGGCACAGGGAGTTAGCCGGCGACGAGAGCTCGGGTGGCTAGCGACCGGCCGCGACGCTGTGGCCTCGGAAATGGGGCGTCGATGCTAGGGCACAGCGCACAGAAGAGGGGCTGGCGGCGCCACTGGGACCTCCACGGCGAGGGCACGGGGTGGCCGGTGGTGGCGTCGGGCTGAGGAGAGGGAGGCAGTGGGGTTTGCGGCGCCCGTTAGGGCCAAGGATCGGGCGCAAGGGGGGAAGGAAGGCGCGGGCGTGGGTTTCGGCAGGGGAGAAAAACAAACGAAGAAATAATAAAAAGAAAAAGAAACAGAAAAAGGAATTGTAAATATAAACATTTCCTTGCTTAAATGGGAAATCTAAACAGGCTTTCCCAGATCCCGTTTTTATCCCCGTTAACTCATCCGTACGAGCTCCAAAAAATTCCCGAAAAAATCTCCAAAATTTCTGGAAAATTCCCTTATTAATATTCCCCTATTTTCCGGTATTTTACTTCAACTCTGGATAACTGGAGAATCACCCAAGCGATCAGAGTAACAGCCGAAGAAGTCAACACAAAGTTGACTTGTCCAGGCACCTAGACCAAGTCTTGGCACCCAAACTACAAGCGCCCAAACCACCTTCGCCTAGCAGAGGTTCCCCCAACGAGACATTAGTACGATGATAATATTCAGAGTCCACGCCAACAAAACTCCACGTGCCTAGACTAGTGTAGACGCTTGGGCGAGAATAAAGTTTGATCATCAAGCTGTTGAAGAGCCATTGTGAAGCAGATAAGATGCACTATTGGGGGCACCCGAAGTTGCTATGTCAGCCAATGGACAAATTTGACTAGGAGGTTATAAATAGAGCCCTGGTCCTAGGAATTTAATACAACACTTGTTCACAATCTCTAGATTCTTGAATTCTATTCTATCTATACTTAATTACTATAAGAGGCTTCTTCGCGTTCAACTAAGGAGTTTGCTAGTGCATTCAACGCCTTGAATTAACAACATTCCCAATTGTAACCAAGTAAACTTGGAATCTCCTCTTTTCTTATTTTTATGTTATTATTTTTAATTATATAACGTGTGTATGCCTTTGCTAAATTCGGAAAGTAAAAGAAAGTGTTGATTTTATTTACAGGGCAATTCACCCCCCTCTCTTGCCGACCTAATGTAGACTTATAGTATATAGTCACATGCTCAAAGGGCTCTGGAGGGGGCTCTCTATATGCAGCATAGAACATAAAATCGTTGTCGATTGGACGATAAACTATAAATGATCTCCAAATGGTCAATGTGAAATTGACATTATGTTTGGCTTCACGAGTTCAATACACTAGACCATCATTAACAAAATACAGGTTATCATAAAACTTGGCCACTAAGTCAAGATGTGTAGAATGTTCACAATACATTAGTTTTCCTAATTGATATAGTAAGTGACAATTTCTAAGATATCAAGGCATTGCTCATGAAAGAATTTTTCATGTCAGTATCAAGAAGAAATAATTTTTAATGAGCTAGGTTGCTCACTAGGGCCCTTTCTCTTAGATGAAGTCTTAGAGAGACCTTGACTAACCTCAACATTCCTACATTTTGTTCAACATGTATGCATGACTACATCAACATTTTGATTAGTAACAAAGATATGTTTAAACATGTAATGAAATTAAAATTGAGATACAACCAAGAGCATTACTTAGGAGCCATGGTTGCGAAGAAAATATAAGTTGAATTGTTATAAACGTACTAACCAGGAGACATGTTTACTGATTGGAGGAACATCTGAAAGGATACCAAAACCATAGGGAATACCAATGAGAGAGTAATGAAGAATGTTAGGCTTAGGGTATAGGGTTGGCAGAAAGAAGAACTGGTGTAATAAGGACTTACCTAGGGTTGCTCGGAAAGGAGTTGTTGACTGAAAATGGTCACCATAGTTGATTCACAAGGCTAGTAGCCTCTATCACCTAAGAATGATGTAGAGAGAGAAATGAGGCATGCGAGAGGGAATGAGTGTCTGAGGAGATGGCTTGAGTCATCGGAGGACAAAATATCAGAAGAAAGAGGAAACACCAAAATTGAGAGTCATTAGAGGAGGAGCGTCGGTTAGAACTTTGAGAAGGTGGAGGTCGCGAGGGTTAGGGAACAAGAGAAGGAAGAAAATGGATATTTGAAATAAATGAGTTGAGTTTAAAAACTTCACTTGTGTTGATTTCTCTCAAATCAATTGACTGGTGTTTGACACCAGCTGAATCAATTTGTCATTATACCAAGTTTTTCAGCAAATCAGTCTACTAAGATGAATAAGTCTAATCTATTTTCTTCTGTGTTGAAGTTTTTAGCAAGTCAATCGACTGGGATGAATCCTAGTTGAATCAATTTACTTATCTATCCAAGTCATGGGCTATCAATCGACTGGATTGTGAATCCAATTGAATCAATGTGCTTCTGCATCTAAGTCCTAGGCTTTCAATTGACTAGATTGTGAATCCAATCGAATCAATGCACTTCTGTATCCTAATTTTAGCCTATCAATCAATTTATTTTCTGAATCAGTCGATTGAATATATGATTATCAAGTATGCCACTAAAAATCTTAGGTTCTGGGGTTTGTTTTTTGTCAAAGTTAATGTACATAGGTCGAGTCACGTTTAATTGAGTCATAAGTCCTAATTTAAGAGGTAGCTATAATTGATTTTTGTTGGAATGCCCAACCATGACCTTTGGATTAAAAATACATGAATTATGTATCAGTCTTTCCTATGATTGATCAAATTAATAACTCTTGAAAATTTTCAAACCCTTGAGCTCAAAGTAATGCATCATGACAAGCATTTTGAGAAAAAGTTCAGCCTAACATCTCACCCCATGTATGTATCTAAATAGACAAGCAAGGTATGCCTTAAATTTTTATGAGATGCAATTTAAGGTAAAGTGAATTTCAATGGGTGTCGTTCTTAAAGTAATTATGAAGGATTGTTTGTTTATTCAACAAGGTACATTCCTAATTTCCATTGTAAATAACTAAATTTAGCTTTGGGAAGTGGTTTAATAAAAATATCAGCTAGATTTGATTTTGACTCAATATAGTTAAGTACAATATCATTTCTAGTCACATGATATCTTTTAAAATGATGTTTTCCTTTAATATGCTTGGTTCTTCAATGATGGATTGGATTTTTGGTCAAGTTTATGGTACTTACATTGTCACAAAGAACTTGTGCATTTTTATAGATGAGTCCATAGTCCTCTAAAGTATAAGTCATCCATAATAAAATGTGTATACATACTCACTCATAACTATATATTCAGCTATGATTATGGAGAGTGTTACACAATGTTATTTTCAACTTGGCCAATTAACTAAGAAAGATCCAAGGAATTGACTTCCTCTACAAGTTCTGTTTTGATCCAATTTGCATTTGTCATAATCAAAGTCAAATTATTCTACAAGATCAGTTTTAGTTCTAGTATACCATAGTCCTACATTTTTACTTCCCTTTATATATCAAAGGATTCATTTTATGGCACATAATTGTGACTCCTTGACAAAAGATTGACACCTTACACATATACCCATGACAAAAATTCATGTTTGTATCCTTTTTCATGCCAAATTTGTGAATCTATCATTCTCAAGGTCATCTCCATGATCAATTCTAATTTTATTTATTTTGTGATTCTTTTCATTTTTGACACTTTTACAAGAACAATCAAAGTATCTAAAGTTTGATCTTATGTTTCAAGAAAAATACTCAAGAATATTTAGAGTAATCATCTACCATGAAAAAAAATTTACTACCATTTAAAGAGTTATATCTACTGCTATCAAACAAGTTCAAGTGAATAAGATCTAATGCATTTGAAGTACTTAAGATATTTTTACCTTTATGGCAGCTTTGGTTTACTTACCCATTTGGCATGCATCGTGCAAGTTATCTTTTAGAAACTTCAACTTTGAAAATCCTTGCACTAACTCTTTCATTGATAACCTTTTGTTATTACTCATGTTGGTGTAAGCAAGTCTCTTATGCCAAAATCAAATCTCTTCTTCTTTAGACATGAAACACTTAGCAAACACATTAGTAACACCAAATACTTCAAATAATAAATATTTTTCTTTCTATGGCTTATGAGCATGGTAGTGTTTAGTCCACTATGCTTGATTAGACATTGAAATGAGTTAAATTTAAATCTATATCTTAAATCACATAATTTATTGACACTTAGAAGATTGAAGTTTTTACTTATCACTAATAAGATGTTTTTAATCATTTGTTCAAAAATTTTAATATCTTCTATTCCTATAACCTTAAGCTCACCACTATTATTAAAGGAAATAGTACATTTTTTTTATTAAGTGAAGAGAATTTTGACGAGTCTTCCATCAAGTGCCTAGAGCATCAGCTATTTATAAACTATGTTGTTGGACTATCTACCTTGGTGCATGCCTACTCAAACATGATGAACTAAATATTTTAGTACACAAGTCTTGAGTCCAGTAGTATCAACAACAAATTTCTTAGCAATCCATGCTTGTGCAACTTTTCTTTTAGATACATTGTTTCTGCTAATCAATGACATAACATTACTTCCTTTTGTTTTGAATTATAACCTAATATTGCCCTATTGTAAACTGCTCATTGAGCTTCCAAAATTATGTCTAAGTATTTGGAGCTCATTGAGAACTTTTTCAAAATATTTCTAAGGTCATCTACTTGAAATTTCAATGATGTGTTTTCTTTCTTAAGTTTGTCTACTAAAGAACCTATACTATCATGATGAATACAAGACTCACATGATGCATTTTCACGTTGAAATACTTTAAATTCATTTTGCATTTCCTAACCTTACCTTTTGATTTTGACAAAGCATTTGTTAAACATACGATAGTAGCATACATTTTATCATGCTTGGGAGAGGTTACCTTGTCATCACAAGATGATGACTTACTTGAGGATTCCACACCCTTATTGTGGCTATTTTCACCTTCACTACTCTCCACATTGCATAACGACATAAGTGCCATGTCACTTGGGTTCTTACCTTCATCTTATTTCGATGAGCTCGAAAAGGAATCATCCCATGTGGCTTTTAAGGCCTTTTTCTTTTTAAGTTTGTCCTCTTGCTTCTTCAATTTTGGACACTTGTATTTGTAGTGTCCTTTTCTATTGCACTCATAACAAACAATAACAGTTTTAGACTTTGATTTTATCAGGGATTTACCTCTCCTCTTTCTATCATTGAAGATTTTCTTGATATCCTTCTTATTGAATTTTTGAGATATTCTCATTACTTTTCTTACAAAATTTGCCACGTGACTAGAAGACATATCTCCCTCACTATTTCTTTCATGATTGGATTCGGATGAATTCTATTGCTTCCTTTCCTTTTTCTTCTCCTAGCATTTTTCTTGCTCTTTCTACCCATGACCAAAGTTATATCCTTCTCCTTATGGCATGCATTGACTTATTCTTGCAATTCAAGTTCACAAAACAATTCATCTAGTTTGACAATTAATAAATCTCTTGAAACTTTGTTGACATCCACCATAGATAACCACAAGGTGTCTCTAGGGAACACTTTCAAAGCATACCTAATGACATTTCTATTCTCTACTTATTCTCTGATGGTGTGAAGTCCATTCAATAATTCCTTGAACCTTCCATGAAGTTGACTCACAGTTTCACCTTCTCTCATCATGAAATTCTACATTTGGTTAATGAGAAGGTCCCTCTTTGTAATTCTAGAGTCCTTGGTGTAACGCCCGCCCTCCCACTGCTTAGGAGGGACGGGGTTACTTACAGGCATACGTGCATGCATACATATAAAATCATGACAGCGGAAGCAGTTATTAATTTGTTTGTTTTTTTTTCTAAACTAATCATCATGCTTATCATATTGAACATGTAGACATACTAGTATTCATGCATACAACTTAATTAATATCAACTACTTGAAACATGATTCATGATATCATAAGCATACTAGAATGAAACATAGAGAACATAAGTGCATGACTATCCATACTAGTTCAAGTACTATCAAAGCATAAAGACAACACATGGTTCATATGCAAATTTAGAACATAAAAGCATAAAGTAGTTTTCTTCCACCGTGCCACTGCCACACACACTCTTGCCCTTCCTGCTACTCCTCTTAGTTTAGCCATTCCTTTCCTTTTTCTGCAGTACAAGGAAACATAAAACTATAAGCCCATAGGCTTAGTAAGTCCCTTTCCTACTCACAAAAACCATGAATCATGCATGAACATAAAGTGGTAACATGTTCATTTGGTAAATCATAACATAACATGTGAGGGCATAAGCATAAAGTCATATCATAATATGTGAGAGCATAAACATAAAGTCATATCATATCATGTGAGAGCATAAGATCATATCATAGCATATGAGAGCATAAACTTAAAGTAGTAACATGATCATATAAGCATCATAGACATATTTTCAAGAGCATCTTAAGTAAGCATAAAGGAAACCATATAACATGAACTTGTAGATGCAAGATGTTCTTTTGAAAACATGTATCATGAAATGAGTATATGCAAGATATCCTTTTTGAAAACATATATCATATACATACTTAAACATAATCTCAACATAAGGGCTCGGTTTGTACCATATACATACATAAATGCGCGCACCTAAATGGATCCAAGGTAGCTAATCTTGAACCTACTAGGAACTAGGCCCGTTTCATAGACCATCGACCTAGGGGCGCTTAGGAGTCCATCCCTTTTACTAGGCTCGTTTCATAGACCATCGACCTAGGGCGCTTATGGAGCCCACTCTTGGTACAAGCCATATAAAAGTAAAATAGCATATCATGTTTCTTATCATATCATGGCATATCATATTCTTGTCATATCATGAAGAGTGTTCTTGATCCCAACTTAAGGGAGGCATCTCTTAGGCTTTTCATCTTACATAAGTCTTTCATAAACATATCATGATAGCATGAGGTGCACATAACATAAGCATATCATAAGGAATCATAACATGATGGCATAAGTGCACATAACATAAGCATATCATAAGGAGTCATAACATGATGGCATAAGTGCACATAACATAAACATATCATAAGGAATCATAACATATGGCATAAGTGCACATAACATAAAGCATATCATAAGGAATCATAACATGATGGCATAAGTGCACACAACATTTAGCATATAACATACAACATGGTGACCTAAAGTCTATAGCACATCATAAGGAGTCATTATCATGCATGGTTGGGGTTTTGATCTTCCTACAAACCCTAACTCATTCTTGGCCAAAACCTAAAAGTGAGGTTCCAACTTTCTAATACAACATGTAGCATGGAAACTTAAACTACCAACATGTAAGAGATCATACATCATGAAGAAGCATAAACAAGCATGGTTAGATTTCAAAACTTTGCTCTAAGTCTCAAATTTAATCTTGGCCGAAACCTAAAGGTGAGGTTCCAAACTTTCTAGCACAACATGAAGCATGAAACTTAAACCAACCACATATCAAAGATCATACATCATAAGGAAGCATATACAAGCATAGTTAGGTTTCAAAACTTTTCCCTAAGCCTTTCATCAATTCTTGGCCAAAACTTAGAGGTAAGGTTTTAAACTTTTAAATACAACATGAAGCATGAAACTTAAACCAACCATATATTAGAGATCATACATCATGAGGGAGCATATACAAGCATGATTAGATTTCAAAACCTTGCCCTAGACCTTGTATCTCAACTTGGCCGAAACTTCAAGGTAGGGTTTCTAAACTTTTAATACCACATGAAGCATAAAACTCTTAACTAACAACATATAAGAAATCATGTATCATGAAGGAGCATAAACAAGCATGTTTTCATTTCAAAACTTTGCCCTAGACCTTGTATCTCAACTTGGCCAAAACTTCAAGGTAGGGTTCATAAACTTTTAATATTACATGAAGCATAAAACTCTTAACTAACAACATATAAGAAATCATGTATCATGAAGGAGCATAAACAAGCATGTTTTCATTTCAAAACTTTGCCCTAGACCTTGTATCTCAACTTGGCCGAAACTTCAAGGTAGGGTTCCTAAACTTTTAATACCACATGAAGCATAAAACTCTTAACTAACAACATATAAGAAATCATGTATCATGAAGGAGCATAAACAAGCATGTTTTCATTTCAAAACTTTGCCCTAGACCTTGTATCTCAACTTGGCCAAAACTTCAAGGTAGAGTTCCTAAACTTTTAATACCACATGAAGCATAAAACTCTTAACTAACAACATATAAGGAATCATGTATCATGAAGGAGCATAAACAAGCATGTTTTCATTTCAAAACTTTGCCCTAGACCTTGTATCTCAACTTGGCCGAAACTTCAAGGTAGGGTTCCTAAACTTTTAATACCACATGAAGCATAAAACTCTTAACTAACAACATATAAGAAATCATGTATCATGAAGGAGCATAAACAAGCATGTTTTCATTTCAAAACTTTGCCCTAGACCTTGTATCTCAACTTGGCCGAAACTTCAAGGTAGAGTTCCTAAACTTTTAATACCACATGAAGCATAAAACTCTTAACTAACAACATATAAGGAATCATGTATCATGAAGGAGCATAAACAAGCATGTTTTCATTTCAAAACTTTGCCCTAGACCTTGTATCTCAACTTGGCCGAAACTTCTGTTAGGATCTTGGATGGCTAGAGGGGGGTGAATAGCCTCTTCAAAAGCTAAAACTTAAAGATAAAACTCACACGAGTGGTTAGCGCAGCGGAAAACCAGTTAAGAACAGAATAAGAATAAGGGAAGAAACAAAGCAAACCACAGTGACTCAAGTGTTTACGAGGTTCGGGGATAACTTGCCCCTACTCCTCGGTGTCCGTAAGGTGGACAAGCCGATCTTCGGTAGATCAACCCCGGTGAACACCCGGCTATGAACTTTCTCCTTCTCGGTGGAGTGACCTCTCAACAAAAACTCAACAGGTATGTAGAATATAGCACAAGACTTACTGAGCTTGGTGACTTAGGAGAATCAAAATTAAGCTTACAGTCACGCGAAGGTCAGTGAAAGAGAGAGCAAGTCGAGACAGCCGCTTCTCAGCCCCGAGCGTCAAAGCTTTTGCACCGATCGACAGAGAGTTTTTTTTTCTTCCTTGAGAAAAACTTCTTCTTAACCCTCTCTTCAACCAGCCTTTTATGTCTCTGCCATCTCTGCCTTTCGCCCGCAACGGATCCCTGCCAAACTGCAGCAAATCTCTGCATCCAGCCATAGCATCGCCAATCACACTTCTTTCTCATCTGATCATCTGAGCTCACACCAATGGAATTCTGGTCTTCACTGGTGTCTCTGAGCTCCACCCAATCACCATGAGTTGAGCTGATCGATGCCAGATCACCGCCAGATCGCAGCCACGACTTTGCTGCTTTAACAGGTTTACAGTGGAACATAGCAAAAGTCTCTCTGGTATCCTCTACTAATGAAGCTCAATTTGAAATCAACCAATTGCAAATTACCAGTAACCTGCACCTCAAAATCTTGCAGCAGATGGTTAGAAATATTTAGGCAAAAGCAACTTTGAATCAGAAAGAATCAGAGAAAGTGCATGCAAAACAGACTATAGTATGGATCGGTCTGCAGACCGATCCATACGTTCAAATCTCTTTTTCGATCGTTACTGATCGGTCTGCGGACCGATCAGGAACTAACCTGATCATCAATCTGACCGGTCCCGAGACCGGTCAGTATCGATACAGTAGCATACTGAGTTCTCACTGATCGGTCGGTGGACCGATCAGTAACAACACAATATGCTACTGGGTGTTTACTGATCGGTCCGTAGACCGATCAGAACACACTTAGTGTCACTGGATCGGTCTGCCGACCGATCACCCGTGCCACTTGTGCCACTGGATCGGTCATCAGACCGATCCAAGGTTGTGATTTAAGAGGCAAGCTTCCAAGCTTGCTACCCTTAATCCTGACAGTCCAGAGACCGAGCTACCGAGCTCTTCTCCGACTATACATGCCAAGTTTCCATACTTGGACTTCCCAATACCAGATGTCCGATCACCCTTGATCCATCTGGATTTTCCCTTGCCTGGCTTCACTCACCAGGACTTTCCAATTGCCTGGCTTCACTCACCAGGACTTTCCAATTGCCTGGCTTCACTCACCAGGACTTTCCAATTGCCTGGCTTCACTCACCAGGACTTTCCAATTGCCTGGCTTCACTCACCAGGACTTTCCAATTGCCTGGCTTCACTCACCAGGACTTTTCCCGTGCCAAGCTCCTTGCTCGGACTTTTCCCAATCAGATTAATCAGGTCAACCAAGTCAACCCTGATTTGTCTGAGTTAATTCAATATCTGATTGAAACTTAAATCAGTGTCAACATCAAAACAACATCCAGGTCAGACTGTATCAACAATCTCCCCCTTTTTGTTGTTTGACAACACGATTTAAGTTTAGATCAGAAATGCTTTCATATCCATAATTTTAGGGAAATCGGGATCCTCCCCCTAAGACGGATATATCTCAAATATCTTCTCCCCCTTTTTCATATTGAGTTTACAATTCGTCTCTAAACTTCAAATACTCTCTCCCCCTTTGTCAAACACCGAAAAGGTATATATATAAAAAAAATATGAGGACTGACAAACACCTCCCCCTTAAACCCATATCATAATCCACAAAAAGAAGTAAGATATGATAGAACTCAAGCAATGTCATATACATAGCATGAAAAAGATATCATAGGAGTACAAAACGCATGAAAATAAACATAATGTCTAAAATAGCAACCATCCAGGACAGGCAATCAACATCGTATCTAGAATAAAGTAGCACAATCAACAATCAATCACATAATCAAAATCAACTCGCATCCTCATCATGAGGAGCAGTGTCATCAGCAACAGGATAAGAGAATCCCTGAGGGGGCACGCCGCTGCCTGAAGATGGATCGTCTGTAGAAGGCTGAGGTGGTGGGTGGCTGGCCATCCATCCCATAAACGCCTGATGAGTAGCCAGCTGATGTCTCTGTAGGGTCTCAAAGCGTCGGTCAATGTGGAGACGTAGACCAACGAACTCAGCAGCCACCATCTCCTCGTGGCGATCAAATCGGTCCTCCAACTCCGCGATCTGCCAGCGCAGATCTGGATCCGCCTCGACAAGTGCAGCTGGAGCAGGAGCACGAGCACCCTGTCGTGGGAGTGGTAACTCACCCAGTGCCCTCCCATCCATCCACCTAATGGTCCCATCCTGACTGAGGATGCCAGATTTGGAAAACGCACGCTTCCCAAGTCGACAATCCTGGCGAACCATCTTCACCAACCTCCCCTTAGAGACATCTATACCCAAAGTCTCGAGCCAATCAGTAATGACATGCCCATAAGGCATATAGACATTGTCGCCGCTTGGCGTGCTATGGAATACGATGGATGCATAGATATTGGACATGATATCAAAATCTAGACGCCGACGTAACCCGTAAAGCATCAGACAGTGATACGGGCGAATCTCTGCCAACGATTTAGTGGTGATCGGTAGAAGACATTGTGTGACCACTTTAAAAAGGATATAGTCAGGAGGAGAAAGGCTAAGGGCTGGAAATGTGGGAAAGTCGTCATCCAACTCATTTAATCCATCCTGTCTGGGGTGTCCAAAGAAATACTCATAGATTGAGTCAGGTGAGGCATCGAGAGGAGGAGGCACGGGGTCTGGCAAATCAGGGTAGAAAGAGAGCAACCCCGTACTTACACGACAAGCCAAATAACCCAAGAAGTCAATCATATTGAAATCAACGTTTTGCTTAGCCACTCGGGTTCTATAATTACCATCCAAGGTCTGATGAAGATTATTATAGAATTCCGAGACTAAGTCAAGGTTGATGTCTCTCTCCAAATATACCAAGGCGTCAAGTTTGTAGTAGGCGATAGTTTCGGTTATGGACGGACAAAATTCGTTCATGTACTTCTTATCAACCGACCTACACGGGAGCAACTTGAAAATCCTGTCCTTAAAGTTTTTCTCAAACTGTTGGTTCGGGAATCTCCCCGAACTGGATGGTTGAGGTCGGGAAGAGGTAGGAACCTTAGATTTGGACTTATCCGATTTAGAGGTACCCTCCCCTGCAGATTTCTTCCTAAGGATGGGAAATGGGACATGACCGGGGTACACATGGGAGCACAATGCCACAACAGATGAGTACCGACCCAAAAACGCAAATGCAGTGAGAACTAAATTAAAAAAAAATGCTAAGGATGAATAGAATGGGAAGAGGAAGTTACCTTGGAGGCATTACTTCGTTCGTCGGAGAAAGAAACGAGGGTCGGCCGGCGCTGGGAAGAAGAAACGAGAGAAGCGGAGAGGTAGGGTTCGCGTGAGACGCCAAAGAATGGGAGGTTTTAAGAGGGTAGGTGACCAACCCGATCGGACGGCCGTCCGATCAGGAGAAGGATTGAACGATCAGATCCTTGGATCGGAGATAGCGGATCGGTCCCTGGACCGATCAGGCATCCTTCAGATCGGTCTCCGGACCGTTCAAAACGCGAACAGAACCTATCGAAATTTCCTGATCGGTCGGCAGACCGATCAGGAAACCTCCTGATCGGTCCGCAAACTCTCTGTTCGATATCTGAACGGTCTGCAGACCGTTCAGATATGATTGTCGCAAGAGAGCCCCTGACCGGACTGTGGACCGATCAGGGAGTCTCCTGACCGGTCCAGCGACCGATCAGTGTCTGATACTTCAGACTTCTGATATCTGAAACTCGTATCAAAAGTCCTAAATTTTGTTCCAACAACTTCCTAGGATCCTAGAAGCCCATAGATTATAGTTAGTGATATCAGATGGATAATTCCTAATGATTTGCTCTCAAGAATTGAACTCATTCAAGGCTTAGAAATTCAAAATTTAAACCTTCTCGATTCTTAGCTTCAAAATCAGTGAATCTCCACAAACTTAGGAAATTGCTGAAACTACAATCTGTAGTGAAGCAAAGTCCCAAAACTGACATAGGCTACCTATAACCTATTCCAAAATTCGTCCTTTCTATGATTAGTTTCAAGTTTGTCAAAATAAGTCTTAGTTCCTAATACTTCTTTATCAACTTGTCCTAACATCAATCAAAGTCATGAAATGTATCAAGCAAAAAGTATCAACCACACACATTAACTATGTTAGACAATTTCTAGACAAAAGTCCAACCAAGATTCCTTGGTTGGAATGTATGAGTAAGATCTAGGAACCAAATACACATGAATTGTGTAATGGTGTTCCCCAAACTCAATTAATGTCTCTTCAACCTAATTATTCAAGGGATGCATGATACATTTTGAATAATTTGGTTGATCCTAGCATCTCACCCATTTCTAGCAAACAAAAACATTTTGTTAAACCTTATAGTGTATGTGAGATGTTCCCAAGTTGCCCAAATTTTTGTCCCAATTACTCTTGTCATTTTAATAGTCCTTATTGATCATGGTGAAACTCTAATGACCTAAGGAGCCAAACACATTCCCAACTCCCTCCTTAAATGACTAAATTCATTTTCCGGAAGGGGTTTGGTGAAAATATCAGCTAGGTTTGACTTTGACTCAACATATGTGAGTGCAATGTCTCCCCTAGCTACATGATCTCTAATGAAGTGATGACGCACTTCAATGTGTTTTGTCCTTGAATGATGGACTGGATTTTTAGTTAGGTTAATCGTGCTAATGTTATCACATAGCACTTGTACACCCTTGTAAGAAAATCCATAATCCTCTAAGGTGTGTATCATCCACAACAATTGCGATACACTCTCTCCCATGGCAATATATTCAGCCTCGGTCGTGGAGAGAGCAACACAATGTTGCTTCCGACTTGACCAACTAACTAAAGATGACCCTAAAAATTGGCAACCCCCACTCGTACTTTTCCGATCCAATTTGCACCCAGCATAATCGGAATCGGTATAACCTATCAAGTCAAAAGACTCGGTACGAGGATACCAAAGACCTACTCTTATTGTGCCCTTAAGATATCTCAAAATTCTTTTAACTGCAATTAAATGAGATTCCTTTGCACAGACTTGATACCTAGCGCACATGCCCACAGCAAAAAGTATATCGGGCTATCTGTGAGATATAGAAGACTACCGATCATGCTTCTATATTGCGTTAGATCAACTGTTTTTCCACTCTCATCATTGTCAAGGCGAGTGTTTGTCGCCATTGGAGTGGACACTTCCTTAGAGTCACTCATATTGAATTTTCTGAGCATCTCTTGAGTGTATTTTGCTTGATGGACATAAATACCATCTCTAGTTTGTTTGATTTCGAGTCCAAGGAAGAAAGTCAATTCTCCCACTAGACTCATCTCAAACTCACTCTCCATGTGAGTGATGAACTCATTTAAATAGCCCTTGTTGTTTGAGCCACAAATTATGTCATCGACATATACTTGGGCTACAAAAATATTTTCACCATCTCTACGTAGAAATAGTGTTGGGTCTATTTGTCCTCTAACAAAGCCCTTCTCTAGTAGATATGTTGACAACCTTTCGTACCAAGCTCGTGGTGCTTGTTTAAGCCCATAAAGTGCTTTCTTGAGCTTGTACACGTGATTTGGAGATTCGGTATTCACAAATCCCGGTGGTTGTTCAACATAAACTTCTTCCTTAATGAGACCATTTAAGAAGGCCGATTTTACATCCATTTGATAGAGCTTGAAACCTCTATGTGCAGCAAAAGCTAGCATTAAGCGAATGGACTCTAATCGGGCCACTGGAGCATATGTCTCATCATAATCAAGGCCTTCAACTTGACTATAGCCCTTGGCTACAAGTCTTGCCTTGTTTCTAACTACCTCTCCCTTTTGGTTCAATTTGTTCTTGAAGACCCATTTGGTTCCAATAATGGTGGTCTTCTTAGGTCTGGGAACCAAGTCCCATACTTGGCTCCTTTCAAATTGACCTAATTCGTCTTGCATAGCTATGATCCACTCAGGATCATGCAATGCCTCATCAATTAATCTAGGTTCAATTTCTGAGATCAAAGCGACCTCATTGGACTCATTTCTAAAGAATGACCTAGTCCTAACCCCTTGATGGATGTCTCCCACAATCTGGTCTTGGGGGTGACTAGTGTCTAACCTAGACCGCCTTGGTGCTGATGGTGCCTCATGAGTGGTCTCACTTGGCACAGACAAGGACTCAATATCAGGCAATGGATCCACCTGAGTTCTTTGTTGTCCTTGCTCATCATTATCAGAGTCAATTTCGACTCTTTCGATGTTTTGGTCATTCAAACTTAGCCTTCTAAGTTCGAATTGAATTTGTTCTACATCCCTTGATTGATCATTTAAATTAGGGATTTCTTCAAAAGCTACATCAGAGGACTCTTCAATCAATTTAGTCCTACTGTTGTAGACTCGATAGGCTTTGCTGGTGAGTGAATACCCGACCAGTATCCCTTCATCAGCCTTAGCCGTGAACTTCCCAAGATGATCCTTTGTGTTCAAGATAAACACCTTACAACCAAACACCCTAAGATGTTTAATTGTAGGTGGTTTCCCAAACCAAAGTTCATGAGGGGTCTTTCCTAAAAATCTGTGTATTAGGACTCGATTTTGCACATAGCAAGTTGTACTCACCCATAAGTAGCTCGGCAAAGAGTACTCATTGAGCATGCTTCGTGCAGCTTGTAGGACTCGGTTCTTTCTCTCCACAACCCCATTTTGCTGTGGGGTCCTTGGAGTAGAGAACTCATGTCTATAACCCTTCTCTTGACAAAACTCTAAAAACCTATGGTTTTGGAATTCACCACCATGATCACTCCTAATGGTTTTAATTGTGGTTGATTTTTCATTTTCCGTTCTTCTACAAAAAGAAATGAAAATATCTATGGTTTGGTCCTTATGTTTCAAAAAGAAGGTCCAAGTATATCTAGTGAAATCATCAATAATCACAAGACAATATCTACTTCCATTCAAAGATATTACACTACTGCAATCAAATAGGTCCATGTGCAATAAGTCTAACGGAGTAGAAGTACTTACAATGCTTTTACCTTTATGAACCGCTTTTGTTTGCTTACCCTTTTGACATGCATCACATAGTTTGTTCTTTTGATATTTGATGCTTGGTAAGCCTCGCACTAATCCTTTGTTTGCTAGCTTCCGGATGTTCTTCATGTTTACATGTGCCAACCTTCTATGCCATAGCCAAGACTCTTCTTCTTTTGACATGAAACACTTAATCAAAGCATTAGTAGCACTTTTAAATGATACTTGATAAATATTGTCTACCCTTGTGCCTACTAGTACTGTGTCAAGTGTGTCAATGTTTTTAACCAAACATTGACTTGAATGAAATTCAATTGTGTAACCCGTATCACACAATTGACTGACACTTAGGAGATTAAAAGTCATTCCCTTGACTAGAAGGACATTCTTGATATGAAGACATTCGGATATATGAATGTCTCCAACTCCTATTACCTTAAGACTACCATTGTTACCAAAAGACACATTACCTCTACTTTTGTTTTGAAGAGAAGCAAATAGAGATTTGTCCCCGGTCATGTGCTTGGAGCATCCACTATCAACAAACCAAGTTGATAGGTGCTCCCCCTCGATCAATGCCTACAAGATACGAAATATAGATGTTTTAGGTACCCAAATCTTGGGACCTAATGCATCTACAAGAAGTGACCTAGGAACCCATGCTTTGGTCATACCCTTCCTAGTTCCATGAACCCTAGAATCATTTGATCTATGGTATTGGGTCCTAGACACTAATGAGATAAAACTCGATTCTTTGGGTTGATAACCTATCCCGGCTTTGTTGTAGACTGCCCTTTGGGTATTTAAGATCATGTCTAATGTCTTAGAGCTAGTTGAGAATTTCTCAAGCATTTTCTTGAGCTTCTCAACCTCACTCTTCAAAGCCTTGTTCTCATCTTCAAGAAGCTCTAGATGAAGGTCATCAGCCTCATCTTCCCTAAGAGCCTTTAGCATTTCTACTTCTTCTTTTAACAATTTATTTTCTGTTTTCGACTTTTTAAGCAATGTAGATAAATGAGTAATAGTCTTATAACATTTTTCTACATGAGAAGAGGTTACCTCTTCATCATCCGAGGATGATGAGGCCGCGTTTGAAGCATCACTTGAGTTGCCATCGCTTCCGGAGTCCTCCCTTGCCATGAGTGCTAAATGGCGAGTGCTCTTCTCCTTCTTCTCTTCTTCCTCGGATGAGCTTGAAGATGACTCATCCCAAGTGGCCTTAAGGGCCTTCTTCTTTTTGCTTCTTTCTTCTTTCTTCTTGGCTCGTTCTTCCTTCTTCTTGGCTCGTTCTTCCTTCTTGAGCTTAGGACACTCACTTCGGTAGTGCCCTTTCTTACTACATTCATAGCACGTAACGTTAGATTTATCAATGTTCGGATCATTAGGTTTACCTTTGTATCTTCGGCTTCTTCTCATGATCCTCCTCACGAAATTCGCCATTTCGCTTGATGACGATGATTCGCCTTCGTCATCGGACTCGGAGGAAGAGGTGGATGAGGAGATCTCCTTTTCTTTCTTCTTTTCCTTCTTCCTTCTCCCATCCTTGCTCCTGTCTCCTGCAACAAGAGCAATACCTTTCTCCTTTTGGCCTTTGTTAGCAAGTTCATGTAATTCCATTTCACAGAAAAATTCATCTAACTTGACAATTGAAAGATCCTTGGATACCTTGTAGGCATCTACCATAGATGACCACAAGGCATTCCTAGGAAAAGCTTTAAGTACATACCTTACAAGATCGCGGTTTTCTACATGTTCATCTATGGAATGGAGACCGTTAATGATCTCTTTAAACCTACCATGAAGTTCACTTACATTCTCATTTTCCTTCATGGTGAGGTTCTGGAGTTGGTTGAGGAACAAGTCTCTCTTGGCAATTCGAGAGTCCCGAGTCCTTCTTGAAGCTCAATGAGCTTGTTCCATAGATCTCTTGCACTAGTAAAAGGACCTACCTTGACTAGTTGGTCCTTGGCGATTCCACATTGCAAGGTGACCATGGCCTTGGCATCGGCTTGTGCTTTGCGGAGTTGTTCGGTAGACCACCTTGACGATTCGAGCTCCTTACCTTCCTCATCTCTTGGTGGTGTGTAGCCTTCCTTGACTGAGAACCACATGGCAATGTCCGTCTTTAGGTAATACTCCATGCGTCCCTTCCAGTACTGGAAATCTGCCCCTTCAAAGTAAGGTGGTCGATTTGTGCTAAAACCTTCCCTCATGGCCATCTCTTTGCTCTTAGGTTGTTAAGCCGGATGAAGAGCTCCAAGCTCTGATACCACTTGTTAGGATCTTGGATGGCTAGAGGGGGTGAATAGCCTCTTCAAAAGCTAAAACTTAAAGATAAAACTCACACGAGTGGTTAGCGCAGCGGAAAACCAGTTAAGAACAGAATAAGAATAAGGGAAGAAACAAAGCAAACCACAGTGACTCAAGTGTTTACGAGGTTCGGGGATAACTTGCCCCTACTCCTCGGTGTCCGTAAGGTGGACAAGCCGATCTTCGGTAGATCAACCCCGGTGAACACCCGGCTATGAACTTTCTCCTTCTCGGTGGAGTGACCTCTCAACAAAAACTCAACAGGTATGTAGAATATAGCACAAGACTTACTGAGCTTGGTGACTTAGGAGAATCAAAATTAAGCTTACAGTCACGCGAAGGTCAGTGAAAGAGAGAGCAAGTCGAGACAGCCGCTTCTTAGCCCCGAGCGTCAAAGCTTTTGCACCGATCGACAGAGAGTTTTTTTTTCTTCCTTGAGAAAAACTTCTTCTTAACCCTCTCTTCAACCAGCCTTTTATGTCTCTGCCATCTCTGCCTTTCGCCCGCAACGGATCCCTGCCAAACTGCAGCAAATCTCTGCATCCAGCCATAGCATCGCCAATCACACTTCTTTCTCATCTGATCATCTGAGCTCACACCAATGGAATTCTGGTCTTCACTGGTGTCTCTGAGCTCCACCCAATCACCATGAGTTGAGCTGATCGATGCCAGATCACCGCCAGATCGCAGCCACGACTTTGCTGCTTTAACAGGTTTACAGTGGAACATAGCAAAAGTCTCTCTGGTATCCTCTACTAATGAAGCTCAATTTGAAATCAACCAATTGCAAATTACCAGTAACCTGCACCTCAAAATCTTGCAGCAGATGGTTAGAAATATTTAGGCAAAAGCAACTTTGAATCAGAAAGAATCAGAGAAAGTGCATGCAAAACAGACTATAGTATGGATCGGTCTGCAGACCGATCCATACGTTCAAATCTCTTTTTCGATCGTTACTGATCGGTCTGCGGACCGATCAGGAACTAACCTGATCGGTCCTCAGACCGATCAGATGTCGCGCGCACAAGCCTGATCGGTCTCCGGACCGATCAGGCATCAATCTGACCGGTCCCGAGACCGGTCAGTATTATGCTACTGAGTTCTCACTGATCGGTCGGCGGACCGATCAGTAACAACACAGTATGCTACTGGGTGTTTACTGATCGGTCCGTAGACCGATCAGGGCACACTTAGTGTCACTGGATCGGTCTGCCGACCGATCACCCGTGCCACTTGTGCCACTGGATCGGTCATCAGACCGATCCAAGGCTGTGATTTAAGAGGCAAGCTTCCAAGCTTGCTACCCTTAATCCTGACAGTCCAGAGACCGAGCTACCGAGCTCTTCTCCGACTATACATGCCAAGTTTCCATACTTGGACTTCCCAATACCAGATGTCCGATCACCCTTGATCCATCTGGATTTTCCCTTGCCTGGCTTCACTCACCAGGACTTTCCAATTGCCTGGCTTCACTCACCAGGACTTTCCAATTGCCTGGCTTCACTCACCAGGACTTTCCAATTGCCTGGCTTCACTCACCAGGACTTTCCAATTGCCTGGCTTCACTCACCAGGACTTTTCCAATTGCCTGGCTTCACTCACCAGGACTTCTCCCGTGCCAAGCTCCTTGCTCGGACTTTTCCCAATCAGATTAATCAGGTCAACCAAGTCAACCCTGATTTGTCTGAGTTAATTCAATATCTGATTGAAACTTAAATCAGTGTCAACATCAAAACAACATCCAGGTCAGACTGTATCAACAACTTCAAGGTAGGGTTCCTAAACTTTTAATACCACATGAAGCATAAAACTCTTAACTAACAACATATAAGAAATCATGTATCATGAAGGAGCATAAACAAGCATGTTTTCATTTCAAACTTATCATGGCCGAACCCTAAGTTTCTTTTCAAAACATTTTAAGCATAGAAAACGTAGGAGGCTACTTGTACTGTAGGTGAGGGGGATACTTACTTCCTCTCACTTAATTCTCTAAGAGAAGTAACCTTGCTTGTGAAGCTTTCCTAGAGAAGAATTCTTTTAGCTTGGTCTCGGCAATGGTGAGAAGAGGGAGCTTGGTTTCGATGGAGAGGAGGGAGGAGGAAGAGAGAAGAAAATAAATTTCTCTTTCCTTTTCTCCTTTTATTCCAAATGAAAGGAAGAAGGGAAAAATGAACTTTTCCTTCCCTTTTCTTTTACTCATCCTAAATGAAGGGAGAAAGCAAAACTCTCTTTTCATTGTAAGAAGAAGAAGGAAACTTGAACTTCTCCTTCTTAGTGAAGAGAGCCTTCACTTTCCTTACCTTTAACCATAATTTCCCTCTTTTCATAACAGCACACCCTTGTTGGGGCTACTGGTTATAACATGGAACCACTTACTAAGAGGTCTAAGGTTCAATCCTTGGTCATGCCTCTTTTTGGTTCTATTTTTCTTTATTTTTTTGAAAATCCACATAAGGCCCATTTAAAATCATGCATAAATCTATATGAATTATTAGAGATCCTATGGGTGTTACACTTGGTGCCTTCATTGAGATCAATCAACCTATCACACATCTCCTTGGAACTTTTGATTGGATTGGCCTTTATTAATTGTCTTGAGATCAGTCCACACTATAGTATAACAACCACTTTGTCATTTTCTTGCGACTTCCATTTTTAATCCGCAGGCCATCTTATGGACTCTAATATCTTGTTGTCTGCAGATGTTGGCTCAAAGAAGCCCTCCATTATGGAGAACCACATATTTATTTCGGTGCTAAGATAATACTCTATGTGGCTCTTCCAATAAGCAAAGTTGCTTCCATCAAAGTATGGTGATCATGTAGTGTTGTGACCCTTCTTCAAAGACATCTCACTATTCTATGCTTGACTTCTTTGGATGTAAGTTCTTCGATGTGATCTTGCTCTAATATCACTTATTAGAATCTTGTAAGCTAGAAGGGGATTGAATATCCCAAATCACTTTGTCGCTGAGACTGGACAGTGAAAACCTTGAAGTGACACAAACATTACGCATGTATAATGCTAACTTGGATAATTTTATTTGGTATCTGCCTCTTTGAGATGACTAATTCAATAGTCCACTCCTCACTATCCACTTTCACTAAACCATTTTCTTCTAAAATCAAATTCAAAGGCAGAGAAACCTTATTATAGAAGTATTACAAGAGTAATAGCAAAAAAGTAAAGAAGAAGAGGACTTTTATAATGATTTTGAGAGTTTTACTTCCCCTTCTTCAAAATATTGCTCCAAGTTGAGTTATAGAGCACCAGAGAACTTAGAGAGCACTTGAGCATGAACACTTGGAGCTTTAAGCATGAACAATTACCCCACAACAAGTAATTTTATCCTTTTATATTGATATCAGTTCAACTAATTTTGTCTACAAGTTGACTGATTTGGTCGTCGACCAAATAAAAACTTTTGAACCTTCTAAAATCCTATCTAATTTTGTCAATTTTTAAATATCACTAGAATTAATTTTTGAATTAGTCGATTGATTAACCAAATCGAGTCACAAGTTGAATTGATTCTCTTTTGTTTACTTCAGAAACAATAATAGTGGATTGATGACCCTGATCGAGTGATCAATCTAATGGATTCTCTTTTACTTGCTTCAGAAACAACAATAATCAATAACCGTAATCAATCAAATCGATTGGCTTTTATTTGTTTTCAAGATGATATTAGTCAGCCCATATCATCAAGCAGTCATATAGATTTTATTTTGTTTGTTTCTAAGACAGAATCAATTAGACTAATATCAAAATCAGTGGATTGATATCCAGAATCAATTCAACTGATATCAAAATCAGTCAATTGATATTTAGAATCAAACTTGAACAAAAGTTTTCCAACATACCAATTGCTTGATATTCATTTCCATTCAACTGATACCAATATCAGTCGAATGAGTTTCATACTCAATCGAATGATCGCAGTGTTCAGTTTGACCAAGTTCACCTAAGAATCTTCCATCTGCACATCCCCATTACCTCATGCCAAATGAGCTTCTTGTTCTTTGGAATTTTGACTCATCCTTACCTTTGAGTCTTCATCCATGAATGAGCATCTTGTATTGTAGGAAAACAATCAGAACCTTCAATGGAGATCTGGACCCATCTGGATCATTCATCCAGATTAGAAGCATCTGGATCATCCATGGAGATCATCACTATCAAAGTAAAAGAGATTGTCCAAGCAAAAGAAGATCCAATTCATTAGTTGGGATCCCATTCTCATCCAAGCAAGAGTCCAATTTGGACCTAATGAAGAGGGAAGTCTAACTCATTCAAAAAGCCCAATCCATCTAAGGAATCTTATTGGATTCAGGTTCATCCTCTCCTCAATCCTAGAATCTCTTAACTCAGACCCATTAAGAAAAATCCCTAATCCCTTCTCACTCACACACATAGCTCTCATCTTTGGGTTAGAAGAGGAGAACCCTCCATCCTCCACTAGAAGCCCTCTTCTCTTCGGATTAGAAGAGAAGAGATCCTCCTTCATCTGAGCTATGACCAACCTGCTTCCGAGGATGGAATGCAACCACCGTTCATCCACGAGGAGTTCCATACACAAGATCCATTAGAGGATTGGGTGATGTCTTTATGTTTAATTGTTTATTTTTGCTACTTGTATTATTGATTGTGTGTTGAATACTTGTATTGAAGTGATCCCTATGTTTAGATTCCACATACTTGGTTTAATTTGAGTAATGCTTGCAATGAGTTTGATGGATTACCTCTTACATTCTTGCTACTTTTATTTGTGTCAATACACTTTAATTCATTTCATTCCCACCATGTTTTTGTTTAATTGGATGTTAGTAATGTTTGTTCTTCATTTGGATGTCATTAGGTTAGATTAGTTAGTTTTTGTTAATTGCTCTAGGTTTCATTTGATGTTTAATTTCATTTAGTGTTTGCTTTGTATTTCCTTTAATTCCTTGCAATCAAAGTTTAAGTTATACTAGGTTTTCATTAGTATTGGTACAATCGACCACCAAGGCTTTAATGTTCAATAAATATATTTAATAGATCTTGATCAAGGGAAGCCTAGTCACTACCAGACAAGGGTGAGAAGTCAACTGAGTGACTAGTCCTGACTATAGTTAGGTAAGAGAAGTCCTAGTTATGACTAGGCAAGGAAAATCTCAGCAGATCATGAAAACCAGGTAGAAGGATTCGGTAGGTCTGAAAGACCCAATATCAAATCCTTAGTGGGTCAATCTAAAATTGAGTCTTAGCGAGTGAAGCCAGGTGAAGAAAACTCTAGAGGGAGGTAACCCAAGGTTCTGATGAGTGAAGCAGATGGAGAAAATCCTAGGAGGTAACCTTAGGTAATGGGTGTTGGTGCAGGTTGCACAAGAATTTAAACCTAAGTTTTGATGTTGTCAAAGGTTTAGGTTAAGTCTTGTTGTGATCTAATAAGTTGACTAAATGTTCAGGCTGTTTACTCAACCGAAAAAGACCTAGTTGGAGGCCAGGCAAGAGAGGTCTTAGCAGATCGTGGAACCCAGGTGGAAAGACCAAGTGGGTCGAGAGGACCCGATACTTGGCAGTGAGATCGTGAGGTTTGGAGGACCGAAGATCGAGAGAAAGTCTTGACGAACCGATCAAGGCTAAGTGAAAAGTCCAATAGACCTGAAGGATCAATGTTTGACAAGTAGGTTAAGGTAAATAACTAGAGGAGCGATAGTGAGGTCGTGTTTGCTAATCTTTGTTTTGTAAGAATATACTGTTTAACTCTATTTTGCTGGTTCGGTCTGATCGGTCGATTGAACAGGAGGATCGGTCGACTGAACAAGGCTAACTCATAACAGACACCGGTTCAAATCAAAGTAAAGCGAAATCTGATCAAAGCTTGATTGATCAACCGAACCATAATGATATAGCACAGATCAGTTCAGTCAAAAGTAGAGAAGGAAACTAAGCTGATCGGTTGACTGAACTAAGAGATCGGTCAACGAAACAAACACCTCATCAATGCAGCATTAAGTGTGAATCTCGACGAGCAGGGAAATTCTCTATTCGGTCGATCGAAAAATGGGATCGGTCAACCGAACAATTAATTGTCATTAAATACCAAAGAGCAAATCAGCATCAGGTCTCAATGAAGATGGAAGGGAGACGACTCTTATAAAAGTAAGCTCGAGGTCTAAGGCTTTGTAATAAAAACTAATCTGTTCGAAGTTCATGTCTGTGCAAGCTATTGTTCGTGCTACTACTCTTCTTCTATGCATCCATTAAGCAAGCTGTTGTACCATCCAAGAAGTATCGATCGAGCTACATCTTCTATCTAAGTAATCAGTATATTTATCTAAGTTCATGTCTGTGTAAGCACGAACTGGCGAATGACCAAAGTAAGAAGACGAGTGGGCAAAAATAGGACTTGAGTCAAGTCAGTCGCTTACACCTCCTTCGACTAGACTTGAAGGGAAGGCTAGTGATACAAGTTATATCGAGCGAATCTAGAAGATGACATGGAGGTTAAAGTCAAGGTGATGTAGCGGTCAAAGTTAGGGTAAAGGAGCATTCTGCACTTGGTTCTGTTGATCGTTCAGCCTTAAAGTTCTTGGGTCCTGCCTGCATGGCCTTAAAGCAGGACACTCGGATAAGTCCGACCGGTTATAAAGCCGGTTGGATATAAGGACTCTAGGACTTTATGTTGAAAATAAAGAAATAATATGCTTGGTTAGTAAATGGTCAGTCGGGTTCAAAAGAGCTCGGCCAGAGAAAAGGTCGATCGGACTCTAGACACTTAAGCCTTCTAAAATTATTTATACTCACGAGCCCAGAAAAAGGTCGATCGAATATAAGGCTCTTTGTGTATGCTCGCCTGGCAAAGACCGGGCAGACTTAAAGACACATAGCCTCATAAACGTCTTTATACTAGATCGGTCGGATAAAGGTCGGTCGAACATACGACTCTCTATGTAAGCCCGACCTGACAGAGATCGGGTGGGCTTAAAGACATCTAGCCTCATAAACCTCTTTATACTAGATCGACAAGATAAAGGTAGATCGAACATAAGGCTCTCTATGTATGTCAGGCTGGACAAAGATCGGGCGGGCTTAAAGACACTTAGTCTCCTAAACCTTTTTATACTAGATCGGTCGGATAATGGTCAATCGAACATAAGACTCTTTACGTAAGCCCAGCCAGGCAAAGACTGAGCAAGCTTAAACACACTTAACCTCATAAACCTCTTTATACTAGATAGGTCGAATAAAGGTTGGTCGAACATAAGTCTCTCTGTGTAAGCGCGATCGGACAAAGACCGGGTAGGCTTAAAGACACCTAACCTCGTAAACCTCTTTATATAGATTAGCCGAATAAAGGTCTGTTGAGCATAAGGCTTTAGGTGTTCGCCCGGTCGGGCAAAAATTGGGTGGGCTTAAAGACATTCATCCTTAGGAAACTCTGCATATACAGTCGGTCAGGCAAAGGTCTACCAAGTTTAAGTTATTTGATATCATATTATCCCTAAAATAAAGTTCTAACATACACGATGTATCATATGACTTTTTGAATAGATCTTTGGCATATTATGTGTACTATATTAGTCTCTGAACATATCTTGGAAGTTTTTAATATATGATAGAGTATATTGATACAATGACAAGCAATACAGCCGACCTTATGGATCGAAAGAGATATATTTAGTTGACAAGTAGCAAATAACATTATAACAACTTAACAAAACTTGTAGGGGAATATTCCTTTAAAACCTTCTTCAAAGGTTATTATGTCTCTTATAGGCAGTTGATCACGACAACATATTCTCTTAACCACCTAAATAATGGCACGAAGCATAAATGACAAAAAAAAAGTACATCTGTGGGTAGAAAAAAGATTTCTCGGACTATCATTGTGGAACACCCAAATTATACTTTTTTCCATCATCTAACAAACTCTGATGCAAAAGGCCACCTTATGATTATAGAGGTTATGAGAGATGGTATATAAAGAGAGGATTCTCTTCGTTAGTGAGGTACGCAAAGTGCAACATCTAAACCTTACTCTATTGTTCTTCTTCTTCTTCGCCCACTCGCCAATATACTGATTTGAATGTTGAAGGATCTTATCATGGACTCCTTTCTTAATTTTTGATCACTAATGCTTCATTGAATTATCAGATTATGTGAATAATCTATATGTCCGAGAGAGAAGTCTTAGAATATTAAATATTTGTTTTCATAAAATTAGCTAATGCCTGAAAGTATTTTATAAATATATTTATTTTGTAAATTGGTTAGTACACATAATTTGGTGGTATAAGCAATCAAGTTTTGGAAGTATTAATAAAATAGAATAAATTCAAAAGGAAAAGGCACTTTATTATAAATTTCATTTAAAGATAACTTTTTTAAAAAAAAATATTAAAATAAAGCTTTAATATATTTTAATTTTAATTTAATTAAAATTCATGGATTATTATAATATTAAAATATTTTTTTTATCAATTTAATTAAAAATATTTAAACTTAATCATATTATTTTAACTTTATTAAAATAGTTTTAAACTATTTTAATAATTATGACTACTCTAATTGCAGCGTCATAATTAATAAATAGTTTAGAAATAATTTTCATCAAGTTAAAATGAATTTAATCTAAATTTAATTTATTTTAATTAAGTTGATACAAAATATTTTGATATATCATTATGAATAATATCTTTTATTAAAGTGAAGTGATTTATTTTAACATATATATATATATATGTTAAAATAAATCACTTAATTATGATGGTAAGCTAACACTATCAATACCATTCTTTTCATTTTTATGCTATCGGGTTAAATTTAAGCTATTTAGTGGTGGACTTAGAGAAAAATAACAAAATTATGAAGGAATGGGTGGAGGAATTTGAACTCTCTACTTCCAACATGAGCACGAAGATGGTCAAGTTGAAAAACGAAGTAGACTATCAGGCTAGGCTACTATTAGGCATGGAGAATACTGATAACTAGCATTTTGATGCATTATTCCTACCCTTAATTTTCATATTTTATTTCTTTCATATGATTAATTATGAATTCTTATTATGTTTATTGAGTTGGATTCATATTATGAGTTTTGTTATAATTTTTCATATTTTTATGAATTTCTATTTATAATCATGTACTTTTATTTTTTCTAGGGATTGAGCTCAAGTTCAACCAAATTGAATCTCAAGGCTTGAGTTAAGGAGAAGTCCAATCGGAAGAAATTTGAGCCATTAGATTAAATCTAAAGGAAATTAAATAAAACATTTAGATATGATTAATTCTAGTCGTTCATCAAGATCTAATTGATTCTGGTTAATCTGTGTTGATCTGGGATGATCTGAGCCGCTCATCTTGATCCAGACATCCTAAACAATCAACAGGCTCTAATTGATCTCAACCGTTCAATCATATTTGATCTCATCCGCTCCATCAGATCTGAATTGATCAGGGTTGTCAGATCGGATCTGGGAGATAAAACTCAAGAAGCATAGTGGACATCTCTTCACTGGGTTTCTACGCTAAAAAAAATGTCGCACGCCACTTCTTCTGGCTTCGTCATCCACTCCACCAAAGGGGCCGACGGTCCACCTCCACTCCATCGCCGCTGCCCGGCCATCTTCCTCTCCATCTCAATCTACGCCGCCATCCCTTCTTAGTCCCGATCTCATGACACTCGTCGACGCCATCGACTCATACAGATGCATCTTCCCTTCGACACCCGATACCACTGCAAGCTTCCTCTTCGTGATTAGAGGAGGAGGATTAGTTTCATCCGCACCTCTGGCCACCTATGAGCTTCTCCGATCAGCCACCATTGGCCTCAGTTCATCCTTGTTCAGATCTGGCCGCCATCTACCATCTTCGAGCATCCCTCTTTAGGTTAGATGAGGGGAAGCTTCTTCATCGACAGTTCTTACTTCTTCACACAGATCTGGACAGCAAGCTTCTTCTTTAATGGTCGATATGTTGATTTGCGTGGTTGATTGTTTAATGTTTCTGTACTTAAGCTATTCTCCCATGTTTTAAAGCACGTACTCGTGTTATTTTGATTCATGCTCATAAGGTGTTCGACAAAATACTTCTTGTAATAGTATTGTTTAAATTTGCGCACTTTATTTTGGTTAATTATTGCCTGTCTTGTCTCTTTCAATTTCTATAAGTTATGTTCTTCGTTTGGATGTAATTAAGTTAGATTAGATTTCTTTAATGCTCTAGATTTCATTCAATGCTTACTTTATGTTACTTTAATTTCCTTGCAATCATAGTTTAAGTTAGACTAGATTTTCATACTTGCATTGATCTTTTGTTTGGTAGGTTTAGTTTCATACTTGTTTTGTTATTTCATATCATAGTTTAAAACTCAAACCAACCTCTCCATTTTTATGTTAAAAATTTAAAGCAATAATAAATCATGAAGATATCATCCTATCATTATATTCCTTGTGAGATGACCCGAATCATTTCTATACTACTTTAGTGTAGAGGGGTTCAGTAATTTTAATTATAATTTGATAAGCTCCCGTAGTACGACACTCGAGAGCTCGTATCAAATTTTGGTGCCATTGCGGGGGATTTGAAGTGGTGTTTGATAATTTTAGGATTACTTCTTATTTTTATACAAAATATTTGAAAAAAAAATAATGTTAAGTGTTTTAATGTTTATATATCTATGTATTTGATATCATATGCTCATGTGTCTCCTAATCTTGTGGGTTAGTATTCCAGTATAAGACCAGGATAATTCTTTCAGTTCAACATGGATCTCTATCTCAATAATTTGGAGGTTTCAATAAATATCATAATTTGAATACGGAGCAAGTCAGACACGTATGTATTAATTGTGACAGTCTTTCACATCCAATTACTATAATCATAGTTGCAAACTAGCTTCAAATCCAGCCTCGATATTCTATTCGAGAATTTTATGCTTAATTTATTTAACTTAAAAAGAAAATATTTCAATTCTTTCCATGAATATCATGTGCTGTCTATTTAATTTGAAACATTAATTAACAACTACTCAGGCTTATGTAAAAAAATTAAATAATTTTTTTTTAAAAAAATAAAAGCAATGAAAAAGAGTTATTAACAAGCAATAAATTAAGTTTAACCGTCAATGATTCCGATATTTTATTTTTCCCATATTTTACTAATATTTTTTAAAGATAATAATAATAAGGATTAGAGTTCGAAAATTAAGAGTATATATTTTAATTAAAAAAGAGGAAAAAGTTAAAATCAAATGAATATAATGACGATCGAGTATGTCCGTATCACATTAGATGTATGAAAGAGGATATCTATTTACTAGAAGTATACGGGAATTTCACACGATATGAGCGAGAAATATATATTAGAATATCTCAATAGACGTAATAACACGATGATATATAGAACGATAACAAGCCTCGGCATCGATCGAAGCTATAGAGGCGATGGGAGTATCACAAGTGTAAATCTCGACCTCCCATTTTATTCGATACATCTCTCTATAACTCGGCTAGTATCTGGTCCACACGGTCCCGTCCAGGGGCGGAGCTAGGATATTGGTTTAGTGTAGGCAATTGTAGCTACCGTTGACGGACATGTTACGGAGGGTGCCTCGTCCAGTTCAGACAGCAGCCCAATAATAGTGAAGCAACTAAAGTTCTCCGCTTTACAAGTCATGTTGTCGTGTATCTTGCAAATTTTTTTTTTTTTTGCATCATCTGCCTAATTTTTTTTTGGCGTCAGCTGCCTAATTTTTTTCTTATACTTGTATGAAAAACACAACAAGAAAAGAAGTGTATCAACATGTATCTTGCTTTCGGCATACTGCATATGCTTATTATGCTGTTTAGTTAGGAAAAAGCAAATACTAGATGAGAGAATCATAAAATTAAGGGTGGTTTCGGTGTCTAGGTCTAGCAACAGAAAAAAAATGTAAAAAATTAATGTTTTTGTCCAATAATGTATTTGAAGTGCAATGAAATTTTATAAAGAATTTGGGATTGCAAAAAATGTTGTTAACATGCATCAAATATTGTTGTAACAAGACAAAATGAACAAGCACTTTTTCTTTTTTTGTGTCATCTGCATCATCTATTTTTTTTCCTAGGTTGTGTTAATAATATTTTTTAAATGAGTCCTAGCTCAGTGTGGGCAGCTGCCCACACTGGGCCTGTGCTGGCTCCGCCCATGGTCCCGTCCATCAGCTCACACTGCACGATCAAATTCACAAACATAACATATGATGACGATTAGTAAAAGTTGATCGTCAAATAGTTAGAATAACATGACTTGATAATATCAAGATGATATCAGTCATATCTCTGAATAGTCCATTCAATTTTTTTTCTATTCGATTCTGAGACTGAATTAATTTGATTGATATCAAAATTGGTTGATTATATGCAAAATCAATTCAACTAATATCAAAATCAGTTGATTGATTTATAGAATTGAACCTAAACAAAAATTTTTCATTTCTATTTGACTTATACCAATATCACTTGAATGGGTTTCATATTCAATAGACTAATAATAATTTTCGGTCATTCTAATGATCGAGTTTGCTAAAAAAATCTTCCATCCTCATGTCCCAATTACCTCATGTAAAATGAATCTTCTATTCTCTAGACGTTTGACTCATCCTTACATTCAAGTTATAAGATTTAAGAATAATTACTCATATTTTTCTTTATAAAGTTAAGATATATATTGCAGTGAAAGATATACAAGTATAAGATGAGTTCAGCTTGATTTCCCAATCATAAAAATAATAAATCAAATATTCAAAATATAATTAGTTTTCTATCTATAGAATTTGTTATTATCTCAAAATATTTACAAAATCAATATAGAAAACTAAATAATTATTAATATACATAATAAATTAATTCATCTAAAATACCCCCTCAGGATAGAGCTCCTGTGGAGTGTCCAATCTATAAATACCCTACGTTAATATTGATGTGATCAACTAAGTTAAATTTAAGTCCTATGTTATTTTGATGCCAAGAACTTAGAAACACGAGAAGTGAAGTGGAAAACGTGACCAACGAGAAGGGTGGTATGGGAAACAAATTGACGAGCTTGTTGCATCCGAGGGACGAAAAGTATGAAAGAGTACACCGATAGATGAAAAGGACATGCGTGGAGTATTTAAGGAACTAGAAGTCAGTGAAGAAACCTGCTCAAGAAGAAGATTGGAGTTGGATTCCAATGAGCTCAACTCTGAATAACCAGAGCATCATCCAAGCGATTAGAGTTGTACATTCTTAGATGAACAATGCTCGAGGTGCCTCCAATTGGATTAGAAATGCCCTTGCACCTCTTCTTGGAGGTGCCCTCATGCAACTTCTTGAAAGTACCTTGATGGAGGCTAGAGACACCCTCACACCTCTCTTGGAGACTCCATAGATAGAGCTTCTATATAGGCACCTTCAAAGAATAGTAGTCGTTGGCTGACCGTTGAAAAGTGGATAAAATCTTATCTACATAGAGGCACCCGAGATGGCTTTGATGACACCTCCAAGCAATAGTAACTTTTTCCAGGAGACTATAAAAATACCCCTAGAACTAGGAATTAGATATTAACTCATATATTCATTTCTTAAGTAACTCCTAAACATTCAAAGTCTATAAGAGGTTACTCCCCTTCACAAAGAAGTCTTTTTAGTGGAGCTTTTCAACTATATTAGATTAACAACAACCTAGATTTAACCAAGTAAATTTCTCAGCTTTTTTAGCTTTTAAGTTATTGCTTTTATGTTAGTTGTTTATTTTTAATTAATATTGTGTCCTTGCTCTGTTCAAAAGTAAGAGATTATTCTAACTTATTTTTAGGGCTATTCACTTCCTCTCTAGTCGGCCTCACCTGTACCTACACAATCTTGATCTTTAAGAATTAAAAATGAGTGTGCGGAAGAGAATTGGTGAAGACATCAACTATTTGATCTTTTGAGTAGACATGGGTGATGTGTAAAGCTCCACTTTTTGACTTGATCCCTAATAAAATGATAATCAATCACAATATGCTTTATGCCTAAATGGAAGATAGGATTGAAACAAAAATTAATTACACCAGTATTTTCACAATAGATAATCGGAGCAGTAGGAATATGGACATCAAGTTTAGTTAAAAGAGAATAGAGCCAATGTAAATTAGCAATTGTAACAGCAATTGAATGATATTTAGCTTCAGTAGAGGAGCATGCAACTGTTTGTTGTTTCTTGGAGGACTATAATATGGTTTTGCTACCAAGATACACATGCAATATAAGCACTAGTGGAGGTGTAGTTATCCTTATTACCGGCCTAGTCAGCATTGAAAAGGAATGAAGAGAAAGCAACGTGTGACAGCACAAGGCTAGACCGTGATTAGTTGTACCAAAAAGGAAATGAAGCAAGTGTTTGTTAGCATTCCAATGATCAATAGTAGGTTGATGGATGAATGAAGACAATTTGTTAACTGTATATACAATATCAAAACGAGTAAGATACAAATATTGAAACTGCCAATAATGGTTCAGTAGTTAGAAGAATCAGTTAATGGAGTTCTAGAATGTATTGTAAGTATTAGCTCAGTGGCATGAGGAGTAGTGATAGATTTGGCCCCGGTCATATTTGTATGAGCAAGAAGATATATTATATATCTCCATTGAGAGAGAACTAATCCAGTGGAGGTAGTGTCTCAACACCAAGAAAGTATCTCAAATCACCAAGATCTTTAATGAAAAAATCTTTTGGCAAGAAGGTCAATAAAATGTTGGATGGTAGTAGCATTACTGCCAGTAAGAATTATGTCATCAACATACACAAGGAGATAGTCTAGAAAACCATCATTGTGAAAGAAAAAGAGTGATATGTCTGCACATGAGTTTTAAACCGAAAGGCTACATGAAATTATTGTAGTTTATGGTACTAGGTTCATAGTGCTTGTTTGGGACCGTATATAGCTAATGTAACATGCATGTATGTGTGGGATTATCACGATCAATAAAACCTACTAGTTGTAACATAAAAACATCTTCAAGGAGATAACTGTAGGACAGTTGGGCCGACTAGAAGGGGGGTTGAATAGCCCTGTAAAAAAAATAAACAAAGACCCTTCCTCGAACGATTAAGCTAACACTTGAAAAATAGATTAAGCAGAGAATAAAGCATAAAAACGAGGCACCGGATTTGACTTGGTTACAACCGGGGAGGTTGTTAATCCAAGGATGATGGTCGCACTAAGAACTCCTTCAGGCGGAGAAGCCTCGTTTACAGTAGTGTAGGCACAGAAAGAAAGAAGCTAATCTAAGCAGTGGAAGCACACAAGTGTTGTTACAATTTCTGAACTGATGAAAAGTTTCTGGACCAAGGCTATATTTATAGCCTTGGTCAGGGCGCCTCGAAGGGGTTCCGGGTGTCCTGGGGGGATAAATATTATCCCCCAATGATCAGATCGAGTCAAATCTCGATCCTGGTCAAAAGTCTGGTCCGGGCGCCCCGGAGGGCTCCGGGCGCCCCGGTGCCCAAAGTCAACAGATGTTGACTTTTTCATCCGGGACCTCTTCTCTGGTTCAGTCCTGCCTTGGTCCGGTTCTTCTCCTCCGGATCCACCCACTTGGGTGATCTCTGCCATCCGGAAAAGGGTTCACCTGAACCCAACTTCCGGTCTTCTCGAGCGTGCTTCCCTCCGGCTTCTCGTCCCTCAGAATCGCCGCGTGTTTCCTTCTCGTCCGCCGGCGTACTCATCCGCAGTCCTCGTCCCTCGGACGCACCGTGTACCGTCCTTCTCGCTAGCTGCGTCTTTTGCTCCCCGAGCAATCTTCCGCTCCGGCTTTCGTCCCTCGGAACCACCGCACGCTTCCTTCTCGTCAGCCAGTGTACTCTTCCGCAGCACCTCGTCCCTTGGACTACTGTCCTTCTCGCTAGCTGCGTCTTCCGCTCGACTACCTGTGCTCCTAAGCTCCTGCACACTTAGACACAAGGTTAGAAACACACATGACCTAACTTAACTTGTTGATCACACCAAAACAACCTTGGGGTTCCAACAATCTCCCCCTTTTTGGTGTGATCAACCCAAGTTAAGCTAGGGTTAAAATAGACATTAAATAAAATTAAGTAAATTAACTTAATTTGCAATTTAAGTACAAAAAGATAGAAAAAAAATTAAATCTATTTACCTCCCCGTAGACTTATACTTTCCCTTCTCCCCCTTTGATTACAAAAAAATGGGGTTCCAAGAAAAACAATCTAAGGGTTAAAAATTTAGTAGATTTGAAAAAAATATTTAAAAGAAATTCTAAGTTAAAAACAATTCTAAGTAAAGTTTTGAAAATCTGACTTAGGAAAATTTTTTTAAAAAAAATTTCTAAGTAATTTGAGCATAAATTTCTAATTTTAAAAATTTTTTAACTTAAGAAAAACATTAAAAAAAATTTCTAAGTAAAGATTTTTGAAAGAAAATTTTCTAACTTAATCATTTGAGAATTTTAAAAAAAATTCTAAGAAAAAAAAAATGACTTAGTCAATTTAAAAAAAAATTAAGTAAGTAAATTTCTAAATTGAAAAAAATATTTTGAATAACCTTTTTAAAACATTAATTAATTCTTGCATTAATGCTTTATTAGTCAGTTAATTAAATATTTATTTCAATATTTTGGCTTCCAAGTCGTGGCGAGGCACTAGGCCTTCTTGGTTATTGAGCAACAACCACTTCCTTGACAAAGCCTCATGAAGAAACTCTTTGTTTAATTTTATCACTTAAAGCGCTAATTTTAATTTTAAAATTAATTTAAGCATGACTTCGGAACCCAATATAAGTTCCAGCCTACTAGATTAACCAAAAAATTTTTAGGGACATATTTTCTTGAAATGTTCTTAATTTGTCCCGAGTGATATTTAAAGTACCAATTTAAATTATTAAATCTTCTAAAATTGGTTTTAGATGAACATGCATAGTTTTTCAAGTTATCTACTTGAATTTTCAAATCATTATTTTCAAGTTTCAATTTTTCATTTGCTAGTTTTAATTTATCTAATTCTTCTAAGGGACAAGACTTAGCTAGAATTACCTTTGAATTTTTATTTTCACTTTCTAATTTGCAGCAATCTTTTGTTAAAAGTTTAACGAACTTAAACATTTATCGGGAGGAAGAGATCGTACCTGACTTACCTTGTCGATCTCGTTGTCCGTTTCTCCCCCTGAGTTGCTACTTTCTTCCGACGTGGCTCCCCTTTCATCGATGCTCTCGATGCTCATTTCGGAAGAGCTTGAATCATAGTCGTCTTGATGATTCGCCATCAGTGCGAGTCCAGAGAATGTTTTGACTTCCAATTCGGATGACGTATTGTCCCACATCGCCTTCAGGGCCTTTCATTTTTGGATAGGCTTCTTACCCTTCTCCTTGTCTTTGTTCTTCAGCTTGGGGCAGTTGTCCTTGACATGCCCTTCTTCGTCGCAGTGGTAGCAGTGAATTGTCCTTTTCATTTTCCCCTACGGATGGTTAGTAGATATAGATTTACAATGTTTCTTGAATCTTCTTACCATTATTACCATTTCCTCGTCATCGAGAGAAGATTCCGACTAAGGTTCGTCTCTCGAAGCTTTGAGGACAACGTTGTTCTTGGGCTCCTTCATTCCTGTACATCTTGACTCATGCACTTCAAATGTTGAAAAAACTTCTTCTAATGAAATTTTTTCTAAATCCTTCGAAATGTAAAAAGCATCTACTAGTGATTCCCATTTTGAATTTCTCGGAAATGAATTTAACACGTACCTGAGCGAATCTCGGTTACTTACCTTTTCTCCGAGATTCGTGAGTCCGGTGATGATTTCTTTTATTCTGGAGTGCAGATGTGCGACTGTCTCATCTTCCCCAAGTCGCAGGCTGGTGAGCTGATTGCGAAGCAGATCTCGTCTAGCGAGCTTGGCTTCAGTCGTTCCTTCATGCAGCTCAAGGAACTTCTCCCAAAGCTCCTTTGCCGAGTTGTAGGTGCCGACACGGTTGAGTTCTTATGGCAGAAGTATGCTTAGCAGATGGAATTCTGCTTTCTTGTTTGCCACGTACTCGGCTTGCTCTTTCTTTGTCCATTGATTTTATGCTTTGCCCTCGGGAACTTCAAAACCGAGTTCCATTGTTAATAATAAATCGATATCGGTACCAAAAAATACCTCCATGTGCTTTTTCCAGCTTACAAAGTCCCCCTCGAATTTTTGCGGGTGGATGTTAGATCCGGCCATCTCGTTGCTTCATTCGGCGGTTAGTCCTCCTGAAGCATCTCGGCTCTGATACCACTTGTAGGACCGTTGGGCCGGCTAGAAGGGGGGGTTGAATAGCCCTGTAAAAAAAATAAACAAAGACCCTTCCTCGAACGATTAAGCTAACACTTGAAAAATAGATTAAGCAGAAAATAAAGCATAAAAACAAGGCACCGGATTTGACTTGGTTACAACCGGGAGGTTGTTAATGTAAGGAAGATGGTCGCACTAAGAACCCCTTCAGGCGGAGAAGCCTCGTTTACAGTAGTGTAAGCACAGAAAGAAAGAAGCTAATCTAAGCAGTGAAAGCACACACGTGTTGTTACAATTTCTGAACTGATGAAAAGCTTTTGGACCAAGGCTATATTTATAGCCTTGGTTGGGGCGCCCCGAAGGGGTTCCGGGAGCCCTGGGGGGGGATAAATTTTATCCCCCAATGATCAGATCGAGTCAAATCTCGATCCTAGTCAAAAGTCTGGTCCGGGCGCACGGAAGGGTTCCGGGCGCCCCGGAGGGCTCCGGGTGCCCCGGACTCTCCGGGCGCCCCGGAGCCCAAAGTCAACAGATGTTGACTTTTTCGTCTGAGACCTCTTCTCTGATTCAGTCCTGCCTCGGTCCGGTTCTTCTCCTCCGGATCCACTCGCTTGGGTGAACTCTGCCATCCGGAAAAGGGCTCACCCGAACCTAACTTCCGGTCTTCTCGAGCGGGCTTCCCTCCGACTTCTCGTCCCTCGGAATCACCGCGTCTTCCCTTCTCGTCCGCCGGCGTACTCATCCGCAGTCTTCGTCCCTCGGACGCACCGCGTGCCGTCCTTCTTGCTAGCTGCGTCTTTTGCTCCCCGAGCAATATTCGCTCCAGCTTTCGTCCCTCAGAACCACGGCACGCTTCCTTCTCGTCCATCGATGCACTCTTCTGCAGCACCTCGTCCCTCGGACTGCCGTCCTTTTCGCTAGCTGTGTCTTCCGCTCGACTACCTGTGCTTCTAAGCTCCTGCATACTTAGATACAAGGTTAGAAACACACAAGACCTAACTTAACTTGTTGATCACACCAAAACAACATTGGGATTCCAACAATAACCTTGTAGAAAGTCATTGTTGACATCAAGTTGAGGAAGAGACCACCCACAACTAATAGCTAGACTGAGCACCAAGTAAATACTAATAGACTTGACAGACGGACTAAACATGTCTTGATAATCAATACCAGGATTTTGATGGAATCTGTTAGCAATGAGTCTCTCTTTGTACCTGTCAATAGTGTCATCGGGTAATTGTTTAATTTTAAAATTTCATTTACAACAAACAATTATTTCTCGTTGAATCAGCAGGGACAAGTTCCCATGTTCCATTCTATACAACATAATCAAACTCTTCAAACATAACTTGACGTAATTTAGGATCTTTGAGACCTTGGGTCATTGACGACGGTCAATGTGATAATGTAAAGAGATGGTACAGGTAAAATTAAGTTTTTGGATGAGTTTATAGATATTATGTTTAGCTCGAGTGGTCATTGTGTGGGTATTAGCGGGTTAGTTTAGGAGAGGGGGAGTGGGTGGGTTCTGAGGAGAGTGACAAGGGAGGGGAGGGTTGTTTTTGTATGCTAATGGCGACGCCACTAGCTTGTTAAAGGCAATCAAAGGAAAGGGTTTAGTCAGTGAAAGTTTGGATAAGATCAAATGGGGTTTCAGTAATTAGACATGAAATCCTATATGATGTGTGGTTGAATGAGGATGTGGAATGGTTAATGGGAGATGGACAAGAAGATGGAGCCAAGCTAGGGGGCGGTTGAGGGCATGGTGAGTGGCACAACCTTAGTGGGAAGAACTGATGCCTATGAAAATCAAGTTGAAAGTGTTTCTAAACTAGGATGTTGAAGATGAGTTTGAATGGATTTGAATGGAAAGACAAATTCCACAAACTTGGCATGATGGGATATGTAGATTTTGGAAGTAGAGAATCAAGATAGAGATATGCACTTTGGGTGAGGGTGTATCCAACAAACACACAAAGGATGGATTGAAAATAGGGGCAAAGCCATCGATAGCATAAACAACCTGTTGTGCTGAAAATGATGTCCACATATATCCACAATGACATGATATTATCCACTTTGGGCCTAGATCCTCATAGCTTTGCTTTTGGGCTCTCCCCAAAAGTCTCATGCCAATGGAAATATATTCATCCTTTTAACCCAATGATCTTTATCAAATCTTTCCAATGTGGGATTTTGATTGAACCCCAACAATCTTCCCCTCAAACAAAGGACCACAATTACCCTTATGGTCTGGGCCTCCCCGCGAGCATCTGGTCACCCTGATCTATTCTGAGCCTCCCCGCAAGCATCCACACTCGGTCACCTTGACCTACTCCAGTTCTCCCCGCGAGCATTCGATCATCTTGACCTGCTTCGGGCCTCCCTACGAGCATCTGGTCACCCTGACCCACTAGACTCCCCCTGAGCATCTGGTCATCCTGACCTTCTCTAGACCTCCTCGTAAGCATCTAGTTATCTTGACCCGCTTTGGGACCTTTCCCATAAGCATTTGATCATCCTGACCTGTTCCGAGCCTCCCCGTAAGCAGTTGGATCCGGTCAATTTTGACCTTTTTCGGGCTTATCTGCGAGCATCCAGTCATCCTGACTTGCTTCGGGCCTCCCTGCGAGAATCCCATCACCCTGACCTACTTGCCTTCTTGCAAGTATCTGATCACCCTGATCTACTCCAGGCCTCCCCGCAAGCATCTGGTCACCTTAACCTACTCTGGGCTCCCCGCGAACATTCGATCACCCTGACCTACTTCAAGACTCCTCGCAAGCATCCGATCATCCTGACCTACTCCAGGCCAACCCTCAACTTCATTCAAGGCCACTCCACATGGTATCTAGTCTGGACCATGGCTCTGATACTATTTGTCGTGCTGAAAAGGATATCCACATATCTCAACAATGACATGATATTGTCCATTTTGGGCCTAGGCCCTCATGACTTTTCTCTTGGGCTCTCCCCAAAAGGCCTCATGCCAATGGAGATATCATGCATCTTTTTAACCCCATGATTTTTACCAAATCTTTCTAATGTGGGACTTTGATTGAACCCTAACACAACCAAAGCTACAAAGCTTTGTGTAGTTTGGTGGAGAGTGGAAAAGAGACTCACAAGAAGAGGAAAGAGAGAGTGTAGGTGTGGGCATGCGATTAATGAGATACACAATAGTGGCAAAGGAATAATTCTAGTATGTGACACATGAGTGAAGAGAGATATGTCTGTTTTAATGATAAGTCGATGTCGATGATCAAAGCGACCATTATGTTTAGGTGTATGTGGGAGAGAGGTAAGATGAGAAATCAATTAAGAGATAAAAAGTGATCTAATGTTTAATATTCTCTCCCATTTTCAAAGTAAAGAATGACAATGAACAATTTAAAGTAATTTTCTACTAGTGCCTCAAAGCATGAGATTTCTTCTTTAAGGGATAATACAATGTGTAGCGTGTGAAATGATCAATGAAATAATATAATACTTAAAATTAGTAACAGAGAAAATAGGAGAGGTCGAAACATCAAAAAATATAACTTGTAGGGATGTAAATTCAGCTTGGATTAAAAAAAAGATTTTATAAAAAAAATCACAACCTGAACCCGAAAATAATCAAAAAAATCCTAAATCCAAATCTGAACCCAGACAATCCGACCAACTCTAATAACTTGATTAAAAATATATTTTTTTTACTATTTTCTAATAAGTTTTCACTTTTATCACAATATTTTTTCATTGTTATACTAATCTTATAATAATATACACAAAAATATCTTAATTTTAAAAACAAAATTTTATTAAACTCTAAAAAAACCATTAAACCCTAAATTCAGGTCAATCCGTGTCAATATGAATCCAATCCAATCCTAACACAACCTGAAAAATATCCCAACCAAAACTCAAAAATCCTCAACCAGAACCTGATATTTTTTGGGTCGACTCTGGTCGAGTTGTCGAGTTGGATTCATTTTTGACTCCACTAATAACCTATAAAAGATGAGATGAAACAAGTGTATATGTAGAAAAAGAAAGTTTTTTTTAAACTTTTATTGCTTAGGCAAGCATTGTAATGAGAGTTTTGTGACAAAGAATAAGGTAAAAAAAAAAAAGGTTGGCATAATATGTTGAAGAATAGGTGATCATGGGTGTCTTTATCTAGAGTGTCATTCAGATGACACAATCTTCATTCTGGAAAAGACAATAAGTGAAGAAGACATTTTGTATAGAAGGTTGGTCACTCATAGGTGCCGTCTTTAGTATACCCATCAAAAGGGTTTCCAAGGTGCTTAGGCCCCTTCACATGAAAAAATGTAGGTAAGAATTCAATAGAAACATGATTATTATTACAAAATTGATATATTAAAATGAGATTCTTTTAGATGTTAAGTACACAAAGAATTTTTTATAAATTAAACAAGT